>NC_056726.1:211205674-211570674 GCF_019279795.1 Protopterus annectens
ATACTTTGCATCCAACACGGTTTGGCTTGGTCAGGCGGTTCATGCATTTAAAGCATGGTTGGCGTTTGGGACAGTCACCGAGGCCATTGATGGGGGTCTTGCAGTCCATACAGCCTACCTCGACCTGGCAAAGGCCTTCAACACATTACCCCCCTCAGGTATCATTGATAAACCCATCGGCTTGGATGTGAACACATACATCACAGGATGGGTTGTAAACTGGCTATGTGACATGGCCCACGCGGTCATAGTTGCTGGCAGCATGTCAGACCTACTGCCTGTCACAGGCGGTGTCCCACGGGGCTCTTCCCTGTGTCCACTCCTCTTATACATCTACATTTCCACAGTACAGGCACACACAGGGGTGTTATGGGCGACATTGTTTGTAGATGACTGCGAAACGGGTGCCATAGTGGGACGGACATCTGACATGGATATCCTTCAAAGGGGCCTCCCAGATATGCATATCTGCTGTCAGGGACATGGCCTACAGCTAAATGCAAGGTAATGCAACATCATACCTGTTGAGAAGTACTAGGTCACCCCTGTCCAGCATATGGGTGGCAGTCCACTGAGCACAGGGATGATTACCAGGGATCAGGGGACAGAGGTTGTCGGTCACCATTCGTTCAACACACACGTTGCTATCATGGTTCGATGGGACTTCTACATTGCCCACCTGTTTGTGCAGGGATTCACATCTAGATCAGGGTAGGTCATTGTCTCCTTGTACTCATTACGTGTTACACCTATGATTGACTACATTGCCCCATTCGGAGGGTATCTGTTTTAACAACAAATATTACCTGCAAATAAAGGGTACAGCAATGGGTGCAGCTTATGCACCTAGCTATGCCATCATTTATATGGATTACTTTGAAAAGAAATATATTTATCCTACCAATTTCTTTAAGAACAAAGTAATATTATATAAACGTTTTATAGATGATTTAATTTTCATTTGCAAAGGAGATATTTGTGATTTCTTGGATTTTTTTGAAGTACTTAATTTAAATGAACATAAGTTACAATTCTCTTATGAAATCAATAGAAATAGGATTAATTTTTTAGATCTAATTTTGTTTGAAAAGGACATGAATATTGAGTTTAAACCATTTAGAAAGGAAACTTCAGTTAATTTGTTCCTACATGCCACTAGCATGCATCCTGAGCACCTAATTAAGGCCCTACCTTTTGGGGAATTTAAAAGAATTCGGGATCACACCAGTATTAAGGAGGATATAGATGCAGAATTAGATGTAGTATTGCATAGATTATTAGATAGAGGATATGAATATAATACTTTATCTGAATGTAGAGATAGTGTGATTAAAAATATTAGATTATCTAACAGAAGGGACAATAGTGAGATAAACTTTGATAGAAGAATAACTAGAATAAAGGATAATGTTGAGAAAATATTTTTTATAACTAAATTTTCTCCTTTTTCTAAAACACTAGTCTCTTTAGTTAGAAAATTCTGGTATCTTATTAGTGAAGATGATAATATTGTGAATTATTCCCGAATCAAGTAAATTTCTCTTTCAGACGGGGAAAGAACTTAAGAGAAATTTTGAATAATAATTTTGTACAACCTATTACTCCTATTCCTGCGAGGGTGGGTACGTTTGCTTGTGGCTCATGTAGCATATGTAATAGAGTTGTTGATGTTGCTTACATTAACAATACTGTTCATATTTCTAAACATTTCTTTAATTGTAAGTCTACTAGCATAGTATATATAATAGGGTGTTCTTGCAAGGACATTTGGTATGTGGGACAAACTAAAAGGATGTTAAAAACTAGAATTTTAGAACATCTTAAGGACATTAGAAATTTGAACGTTACCAGTCCTGTTGCTAAGCATTTTTTGGATGTGCACGATGGTTGCAATAATAGCTTAAGATGTAGTGTACTGGGGAAACCTATTCGTAAGGAAGATGATATAATAGCTAAACTCTTGGAATTAGAAACCAGGATGATAATAAAATATAAAACTTTAAAACCATTTGGTCTGAATCAAGAGCTGGGTCTATAATTAATATATAGTAGAGCAATTTATGCACATTATTTATATTCATTGTGTATGTACCTTGTTTGTGTGTATACACTGGGCATATTTTTATACATATACGTATATATTTAATAATTTGTATGTGCTTTTGATCTACTGAGAATGAACTATATAATTGTTGAATTTATTATTCATAATATATTTGAATAATTATGTATTATAAATTGTTAATAACATGTTTCTTTTTTATTTTTGATGTAAAAGTTATTTAAAATTATTTTTCACTAATTATATATATAAAATTTAATGTTGACAATAGTTAAGATATTATTACAGGTAAATGTCTGTATTGTATTTAATATTGAAGCAAAGATCACTTTAAATCTTGATGTTTAATTAAACTAATTGTTAATTTAACAATTAGTGAGTGATATAAATGGAGCTTATTTTCAAAGCTGTAATGTGATCCTTTGAAGGCGAATGGCCGAGGTACCAGATCGTTAATAAAGAACGTTGGTGGAATCTGACTGTTTGGTTTGTTGCTGAAGGGTATCTGACCCGACACCTACAGCAGCTGGGAAGGCCTCATAGGTTAATTGTCATACAGATGCAGGGTGTCATGGATTTGTGTAATGCTGCCCCACTTGTAGGACCCCTGCCCCATTCAGTCACATACCTGTAGTTCAGTGTTGACCTGTGCCTGACATACGAGGCCATGTCGACCCATATGTCATGTCTATGCTTCACCTACTGTATCTGCATCCCTCGGAACCACAAGGGCAGGTGACATGAACCTTGACACGGTCATTAATAGGATGTGTTGGAGTGACACATACGTCACCCGGACACTCACAATGCTGTGGATCTACATCACAGTACATGTGAGGCAGAGATCCTTGCTAGCCTTGTTCGGGGGTATGTTGTCCGTTGGATGGGGGATTGCAGATATAGGCCAGGGATTACATCATTATCACTGCTTGACAGAGGTACAGCAATATCATAAGCATTTTATCTCCGGACAGGAAGGTTGGCAAAGGAATCCTAACTATGGTGTAGGGTTATGGCTGAACTTGGGTAGATGGCCTACCCTGTACCTATGGACCTATGAACCTATATTCATAGTTTGTCCCATTTACACTTGTCTATCCCCTATCCTCTTTCTCATGTGTATATTTCTGTGGCATGTGATTGTCCTCTGTATTACCTGCAGGTATGCTGTCTACAGTGCACATACGTCACGGTTGATTACAGTGTATCTGTATCCCTACCACTGTGATACTGAGGACTACCACACATCCTTCACAACATTACATGCATATGTCCATTCTATTCTTCTTTGGCCTATGGGGGGGTGTTAAGGCAACCGTTACACATGTCCCTGTTTGTGCATGCTTCATAGTGGTGTTTGACCAGCCTCCGTTGCAGTCGTGGGTTGGACGGTAGTGTTTCTGTGTGTTTGACATGTGTTTTCATTGCCGGTACATCTGTGGGAGGTGTGGTTGGCACATGTTCCTCTTTGCAGGGAGCCCCATCCTGGGGTTTTGTGTCACGCATCTGCACTTGGCACGTGCCATATGTCCTGTGCTATTCCCACAGTCGTGTATGCCTTCATGCATTACTACTGCGTGTTACTGGCTGTTTGTATGTGGTACACATGGTGATTGTGGTGGTTGGCTTGACCTATTCCCATGCTAGAACATACACATCTGTCAATTACGTTGTTTAAATCAAACTGTAACACTCATTACTCTTTTCAAAATGACAGTCAATAACACAGGAAGCTCAGTTTCACAACGTTTTAATAGTGTGCACCAGGAGGCAAATAACTATGCAGTACAAGTATAGAGTTTTGTCTGACTCTATACAAGAAACAGCTGTATGAGTATTGTGTTTACAATCAGCTTTTGCCCACCTTAATGATGTGGTCAGTCACAGGGCATTTACATCACTATAGTCCACAATATTGTATTCCTACAACGGTGCTAAGGTAATGCTTATTAAACGTTTTCCCATGAGAATAGCACAGCCTTGCGAGGCACATAGTCAATTAGATTGTCCTTCTGTAAATTCTGCTCTGTCAAGGTTCCAAGCCTGTTCGGGTACAATAGTCAGTTCATTTCCTACTAGGTTCCTTTGTCTCTCTGGTGAGCAGCTGTACTCTATCTTAGATAGAGCTCACAAGGCCATCCTCCTCAGTGGAAGGATGAAACATATACCTGTACATACATTTATTATTCTCTAACCCAGCACATAACTAATGCTGAATGACATATGCCTGCTGCACTGGTTACTGCCAGGGTCAGGGTTCGATCACACTGCAGCTACACTACAGGCAATTACATGCATGATAAGTTCTACTGCCATATTGTAAAATAGAATAATATGCATTATACTCTATTTGCTTCTAAACTAGCACGTCATATATGTTTAAATATATATTTTTCTAACATTCTCCCTCTTTTGATTGCTTCTATTCTATCCAGAAACATATACAACATTATTTCATTCCCTAGCCTCTTCCTCTCTGGAACGTTTAACTAGGCAAGTCATTTGTTGTACATTTCAGAAAGGATTTCATTTGGTATTAACAAATCCCACTACAGGTCTTGATACATTGTCTCGGTTACAGATACGTCAACAGAGTCCCTGACTAATACTTTCATACAAAGTATCCCGCAACAGACACATGCTCACAATATGGGCAGAACAACACAAATGGCAATCAAGATTTTCAGTTATGAGTGAACCCCATCCACCAAATGGTTTCTGGAAATAGTTCGTCAGTGGGTTTGGGCCTGGTTCTGCCATGGCTGATACCTGCTGTATTACCTCTAGGTGGTCGTTGATATCATGCTTATTATGTGGTACTTAGACACAGCAGTCTTCTTTGATAAGCGCCAAGACGTACCACTTCTCGCCGCCAGGGTGCAGTCGTGAGCCATTACATTTTGTGACACAACAGTTCTCATTGCATTCAGTTCATCAGTCACAAGTTCGAGAGCGAAAAGTCGCATTGCTCATTCCTCCGAGAGGTTTTGACAACTTCCTCAGTTCCCTGATTGATTTCACTGCTCCATAAGCTGGGATTGTTCCAGCCCACGATATAACACTGTCACTCAAGTCCATATGAGTCAATTTTCCTTTATCTCTTGCAGAAGAATGATTTTTCCAAACAGCTTCCATTTCACCCACTGGATTAGTAGATTTCTCAACTGAGTTCCCAGTTCTTCGAGCTATATCTCTTACAGTTCGTTTCGTACCCAGAGGCAATTCTGCAGTATGTCATATGGCTGGAGCCAGATAACCCAAAAAACAACTGCCGGACCAATTCTCAGGTAACCATTGATATGCTTTTTTCCCACAAACAAAATAACAATATTTTACTTTACTACTGATGCGGGTTAACTCTGCATGTAACATTTTCCTGTCTATAACAGACGACTGTTTATACAATTCAGGATGTTTCTGCACATCTTTCCACGTTGTTCTCATTAAGCTTAAATACAAATCATGAATGGTGCTACAACTAGTACTGTAATCTTTGGCTGTTATATGACATTTGTAAGACACAGTTATGTTACAATTACTCCCACCAACTTGGACTGTATCATGTTTATGAAAACAAACAATTCCTTTTTGTGTAACAGGTACGTACAGTGCCACTTTGTCCTGTGATCTCACAGAACCTGTATCAAAAGGTAAATATTCACAAGTCTCAATCTATCCCCAAGGGGACAACATACATCGGAAGTCCTCCATATGATGTAGGTATGGCAGTACAAACACAGCAATTTGAAATGTTCATAGTCTGTACATGCACACGCGTCATGCCTAGGTATGTGTTGAGGTTTGGATGCCAATCTGTGGCCAGTTCATCACGTATCACTATTTGTATCTGTGTAGTTATATGCAGGAAAGATCCCAGCAAAAGTAAAGTCACCACAAACATGGTTAATAGGTGTATGATCAGTAGGACAGTAAACCAATGTCTTTGGGGTTGCTTTGTATTGTTATACACTCTGCCCCGGGTGATTCTGTCTCTATAGTATATCGGCTACAACATGTAAATCAGACTGGATATCCTTTACAGGTTTGTAAAGGGTGAGGTGAACCCAGGACGACCTTTCCGCAAACTTTACTGCAGTAGGCGTTGCCAACAGTACCTGGTACGGACCTTCCCACGTTGGACTCGGGCAGTTACTTGTTTGGATAACAGTCAAACACACCCAGGATACTGGAGTCAGCTCTGCGTCCGGCTTCGCTTGCTCTTTATCTGAAAAAGAGTTTAACTGCAAAACAGTGTTATTGGTTAACAATCCTCTCATGTAACTTACTAATGAGCCATCGACCTCCAGCTCTGCAGGCATGACAGCTTTCCACTGTGGCACATAATATGCCATTCCAAATACTACTTCAAAGGGGGTCAAACCCTTTACATTTGGAACTGTTGTCATGCTCAGCAATGCTAGAGGTAGACAGCAAATCCAATTCATCTGGGTGTCACTCATCAACCACCTCAACTTATTTCTCGGGATCCCATTGTACCTCGCCACCAGTCATGCTGACTGTGGGTTGTACATGCAATGATTATTCAAGGAAATCCCAAATAATCCCCCAGGTTGCTGGATTGTCTAATTCACAAAATGTGTTCTATTGTCACTGTAGCTTCTCTCCGGTATGCCAGATCTAGGGATACTTTATTTTACTGGGACCTTTGCCACTGTTGCTGCATCCGGATTCCTGGTTGGGAATGCTTCTACCCATTTTGATAATATATCTACACTCACTAAACAGTATTTCTTCCCTTCACATTTATTCAGCTGTATAAACTCCATACAAATAGTATGGAACGGATATGGTGGTGTAGGGAAACTCACTCGCTTCGGTTGAAATGCTCCCTGTGCATGATGTTTACTGCAAATATGACACGCTGCTCAAAATGTTTGCATGTGGTTCCTAATTCCGTATGTTAGGAATATTCTGTTAACCAACTGTACCATCCCCCCTGTTGAGACATGGCTCTACCCATGGCTCACCAAAGCCGCATATCTGAATAAATTAGACGTTAATATTGGCTTTCTCACTGTGGATATGTACAGTCCGTCTTCAAGGATTGCTCCTCATCTTACCCACGTCTGCTTTTCTGCTTTCGTAGTTGATGTTTGCATTGTTTCTAACATTTCTAAATCTAGAATCTCTGAGGATTGTCATTCCTCATTCAAAATGACACTTTCTGACTGTGAGGCTGCTTGTTTTGCAGCTGCATCAGCTCGTGCCTTACCTTTCCTAATCTTATCCTGTTGCTTTGTATGAGCTGCACATTTACAATTAGCTACTTTAGTGGGTAACTGAATGAGATCTAATGAATTCAAGATCAATTGCGCATGATTAATCAGTTTACCAGTGGATGTTATCATTCCCTATTCTTCCACTGCTGCGCATAAACATGCACTGTAGAGACAGCATACTGACTATCGGTATAAATGTCCACACATCTGTTTTTCGCTAGAGTGCAAGCACGTGTTAAAGCTATCAATTCTGCTGCTTGAGCAGACACGTTATGCTGCGGGGTTGGGCTTCTACAATCTCATTATCAATAACTACTGCATAACCTACTTGATTCTTTCCTGTAGGGCTCTTTCTACATGATCCGTACACATAAACTGTCACCTCTGCATCATCTAAGGGTATATCAGTGATATCCTGTCTGTGTAAAGTTATTTGCTCCATTTCCTGTAGGCAACTGTGTGGTGTGCCATACACAGGTGTCGGATATGACGTTGATGGGTTTAATGTTGTACAATGTTCAATCACCATATGAGGTTGACTCAGGGGTATGGTCAAACAAGAAAGATGTCTAGCACGGGTCAGGAATGCTATTTTCTCTTGCAGCAAAATGATCGCAACTGCATGAGGCACTCTCACAGTGAGAGGGTGGGATAATACCATTGATGCCGAGGCCTGTACTGCCATGGCTGCTGCAACAACTGCCTGTACACATTGTGGCAATGACCATGCCACTGGGTCCAACTGCGATGAGTAGTAAGCTATGGGGCGTTGCTTACTTCCATGCTGTTGCATCAAGACTGACGTCATATATCTCTGCTTACAATCTACAGTCTGAAAACATCTGTTATGATTATTCGGGAGACCTAAAACAGATATTGAAGCTATCAATCATTTTAGTCTGCAGAAAGCTGTTTCTGCTACTGGAATCCAGTGTAGTATATCTTGTGCTGCCATAGGTGTATTACAGATTAAAGCAGACAATAGAGCAGATTCCAAAGCATAGTTTGGTAACCAGCTTCGACAAAAGTTAGTCGGCCCAGGAAGGACATCATTCCCTTCTTGGTAGTTGGCTTGGGTGCTTGTGAAATTGCTGCCTTCCTATCGTCATCTAATGTTCTACCCTCCTTGGATACCACATATCCCAGGTACTTGACCTGTATTCTCCGTAGTTGCAATTTATGCTTGCTTAATTTATGTCCCTGTTCTGCTGAATATTTCAATAATGCTATTGTATCTTCCCTACATTGCTGCTGGGTAGGGGCCGCAAGCAGGATATCATCCACATAAAGTAGAACTTGACTGCCCCCGGGTGGAGTAAACGCCGGCATGTTGCTAGGCATCTCCTGTGCGAATATCGTTGGACTTTCACAGTATCCTGCGATAGCCAGGTGTGGCTGTATCTGTTACCCTGAATGTAAATGCAAAACAATACGGACTATCTGGATGTATAGGTATTGAAAAGGAAGCATAGCTTCTATGTACCACGGTAAGATACTTCTGTTGCGGGTTCATAGCATTCAATATAGTGTGTGGGTCTGGCACCTTCGGTACCCTAGGTATTATTACATGATTTACAGCTTGTAAATCCTGTACCATCCGCCATTCCCCCTTTGCTTTTCTATCAGGAGATACAGGGGTATTGCATGGTGAATAGTGATTACTTTGTGGATGGGGAATTCCCTCTGTGACTTTCCAGATATCTTCTGGTGTCCACGGTCTATACACTAAGGGAGTTGGGTCCTGGCCTTCCTGTCCTGCCTGAGGGTTCGGTACTTCAATTAATTGACAGATATCCTCACTTTGTTCTAGTGACTCTCTTCTTACTTGAGTGTCCCTAGGTATTTTACGTGTTTGGGATGTGGTTTCAATAGCTTCTCTTACAATTGGTCGTTGTGATACCTCTGTTGCCACAGGATAACATGGGGGGGACTAGCCTGCCCTCCCGCTTCATATCCTGGATGTGGTATCGGAGGTGGTGGAGGGGGGGGGGCGTTGCTACTACTGTATTATTATCTTCTTTGTCTACGTATGATGCTTTCGCATTTTTAGTCTTCTGTTCCCTTCGGTTCACTACCTCAATCCACCTATGTGCTTGAGGGATACCCAATTGTCGCTGTTTTTTGGCCTGCACATCTTAGGGTTGCCACCTTTTCAAATGCACAAAGTGGGACATTTGTGTTAGGAACATCGGATTTTGCAGGGCAAAACATACCCACTGCCAGTACAAAGGATAGCAATCTACTTTTTGCCAGAATAGCAACTTATTCTTGTAGCATTTGAGTTGCTTATTCTGTTTATTATAATATTTTGGTGTGTTTCAGATACAAAATAACTGTTTTATGCTACTATTAAAGAAGATATAGGAAATATTTTTGTCCTAAGATATCAGGACATTTGCCATTTGTTCAGTTTGTTTGCAGGACACAACTGGCCAAGAGGACTGTCCTCGCAAAGTGGGACAGGTGGTAACCCTAGAACATCTGCGTCACATTTTAAGTGATTCCAATGTTTCACTAACGATATTTTGTCTAATATACCATCAATGTCATATTTATTACCCCATTTTGCAGAATATCTCACATTATGTGCTCTCTGCAATTGCATATACTTCACATCACTCGTCAAACGCGGATCTCACGATCTCTTAGTGCACTAATCTCCCATGTCTTCTAAATGACTGTTACGTAACCCTTCTCTCGTACCACGTGGTATCTCCTTCCCTGTATCCACTGTAGTGTCTACAATGGCTATTTACTCTACTCTGTGTTCCCCTGATCTATGTCCAAATGTAAAACTACTTGGATTGGTCTTCGACCTGCTATCACAACTGTTAACAGAAACACAATGTAGCCTGGTCCCTGATCTACAACAGAGACAAAGAGGCAAACTCTCCTTACCTGAGCCTCCCATTTATGACTGCACGTTTTCTTCTTGGGATCCAGTTTTCCGCTTTTCAGCCACAGATCAGACAGTGGACAGCCTCTTTACACACAACAATTCAGTCGGAGGTCTTTTCACTCAAGAAGAACCATTTAGGCAACTTCTCCTGCGCAGATGTCTAACCACCCATGCACTCTGACCTGTAGCTTACCAAGGGAATTCCGGCTAAGAAGGACCACAATGTCAAATAAGTTGTTAAAACCAGACTGTAGAAATCAGTAGGCTTTTCTAAGTGACAGTCAATAACACAGGAAGCTCAGGTTCACAACGTTTTAGTAGTGTACACCGGCAGGCAAAAAACTTTACAGTCCAAGTATGAGAGTTTTGTCTGACTCTATACAGGAAGCAATTTGTTTATATAGTGTTTACAATCAGCTTTTGCCCACCTTACTGACGTGGTCAGTCACAGGGCATTTCCATCACTATGGTCCGCAATATTCTATTCATACGAGGGTGCTGAGGTAATGCTTTTAAAATGTTTTCCCATGAGAATAACACAGCCTTGCAAGGCACCTGGTCAATTACAGTGTCCTTCTGTAATTGTTGCTGTTTCAAGGACCCTGGACTGTTCCGATACAATAGTCAGTTCATTTCTTAATACGTTCCTTTGTCTCTCTGGTAAGGAGTTGTACTCTATCTTCGATAGAGCTCACAAGGCCATCCTCCTCAGTGGAAGGGAGGATGATATACATGTACATACATTTATTTTTCTGTAACCCAGCAGATAATTAATGCTGAGAGACATAAGCCTGCTGAACTGGTTACTGCCAGGGTCAGAGTTCGATCACACTGCAGCTAAGCTTCACCAATTATATGCATGATCATTTCTACTGCCATATTGTACAGTACAATTCAATGCATTATATAGTATTTTGCTTCTAAACTGGCACTTCATATGTGTTTCTATATATATTTTTCTAACAACATCCATCCGCCATATGCATGTTGTTCTGTCCTTTACCTTGGCCGTGTGTTTTGGCGTCCGCAACGCTACTCTCCACATGTGATGTCCCACCTTCCCCTTCTGTGCCTGTGGCACCCTGTTAGGACGTCCTGTTTGGTAGGCACATGTTCCGCTATATGTGTTTGACTTGTCTGCATAGCTAATCATCAGTGCGGTGGTTCAACATCCCGACTTGTCCACATGTGTACAGTTATGTGCACCGTGGCGTGTGCAAGCCTATAGGGTTTGGACGAGTGCATACCACATGCGGGATGTACACATTCTGCAGACACATTCACATGCAGCCATTTGCATATCTGTACCTGAGGTGGGTTGGTGACATGTGGGGTACATATTTGCCAGCGTGGCACTGCCTAAAACAATACTTCTTACCACATTTCAGGTATGCCCATTGTGTGTAGGTGTGTAGCTGCACAAGGCTGCTAGCTGGGTTGGGTGCACGGTCGTACATGGGTGGGACTTACATGCTACAATGGGGCTATTGTGTATTACATTTGCATGCATGGGTTCTGCTTCTGGATATTACGCTTAGACATACGCCGTCCTGTGTATGCGACAAACACGTTGCTGGGTGTGGTACATGTTGCTATGCACATGTTTGCCTGTGTTTAGGGTATCTTGGTTCCTTCCTGTTGTTATGTCGACACGGCTACCCGGCTGTGTACTCTCACTACTGCTTGTGACCATTATGGTTGCCACCTTTTCCAATGCCCATAGTGGGACATCTTTTGTGGAAACATCGGATTTTGCAGGACAACACATACCCACAGCAAGTAGAGATGACAGAACTTCACTTTTTTGCCATAATATACGCTTATTCTCGTAGCATTTGGGTTCCTTATTCAGTTTCTTATGCCATGTATGTGTTTCATATACAAAATATATGTTTTATGCTACTATTACAGGTATATTGAGGGAATATTTTTGCCCGGAAATCTCAGGTCATTTGCCATTTTTCGATTTTTGGCGGGACACAACTGTCAAATGAGGGACTGTCCATAGCAATGTGGGACAGTTGGTAACCCTGGTGACCATGCCCATGTCGCTACTAGGGTTGCCACAATAGCCAAGGTGGGACATTTTCGGGACTCACATCAGATTTTACAGGCCGACACATACCCACGGTCAGTACATAGCATAGAACTTAACTTGTTTGCCTAAATAAAAGCTTATTCTTGTAGCAGTTTGGTTGCTTATTCTGTTTCTTGTGACATTTAGGTATTTTAGTTATGGAAATAACTATTTTATGCAACCATTACATAAAATACGGGATATAATTATGTCCTACAATCTTAGCACATTTGCCGTTTTTAATATTATTTATCGGGACACAACTGCCCATAGAGGGACTGCCCCTCACAAAGTGGGACAGGTGGTAACCTTAGTCGCTACTCCTATGTCGGTGCGGCGCGCTGACATGCTGCGGTACACCTTCTCTGGGTATGCCCACTGACGGTGCATTGCGGGACGAACATGGTGTTACGCGTATCCTTTGTTCCTTGGACGGGTACACTTAGGGCTTCGTGGGTTGTGTTTGCTTCTCCGTTTTGTTGGGATGGGTACTATGTTGCATACTCTGCGTGCGTTTCATTCTGCACGGGCCCTGGCTGGTGACATTACTATTATGGGCGGACTGTGGCAGTCAGCACTTTAGGTTGCTCATCGCCTGCCGGCTTAGCCACGCCTCCGGACGCATCCTACTTGGGCTCGCTCAAGTACACTACGCACGTGTCTGTGGTTGCAGCGCGCACTCATTACTATGCATATGGCGCTACTACGCCGACTATTCACTGCACCGCCGGCGCAGGCCTTATACCGGCCTTGCGCCGAGCTTCATGAATCCCGGGGTTAGTCTTTCTCTTGTTGTTGTTGTTGTTAAGATGTTTTTTTCTTTAATAATATATTAGTAAATTTGCTGAGACACAAAAGCATTTTTGACAAGAAGCTTTATTCTTCTGAATAGTATTGAGAGCTACTGAGATTATATAAAGACAAATCTAACATGGCAGATTGCAAAGACTAACTTAAATACATTAAACAAAAAACTGGCCAGTTTATGCGGCACTTTTTGAAAATTTTTTTAATCACAATTTATATTTTTTAACTGACAGCAATAAAATGCAATTATTATTTAGTAAGAACTCTGCTACATTTTAACATGTTTTTATACTGATAGCTTTTTATGATCTTATTTGTATTTTTAACACAAGCACTGTATTTATTACAGAACCTTTAGTAAAAGCAAGGACAAGAAACAATGGCAAACTGTTCATGTCTGTAACTGCTTTTTATACAAGTTATATTTTATAATATTTTTGTCTATAACAAACGGAACTGTGCCTTCTTATCTAAGCTTGTAACATACAGCAGCAGTGTTTTACAAAACACGACCATGTTTTTTACCCAAATTGTTTAGGAATATATGTCTGAAATACAGAAATCCACTTATACTTATTGTCATGAGTGTATGAATGCTGGCATTCACTTTATGCATTTATATGAATGCATACTTTATGATTATTATTAAGTTTTTAATACCTATTTTGTACTATTTTATTAATAATGTTTTATACATGAAGCATAACAAAATCAGAACTAAGAGTGCTACAGCTAAGTGCCTTCAATTTTTTTTTCCAACCTGGAATGACATGTGAAAAATCTGCTACCTTTTGATATATATGAAATGGTCTTTAATTTTATTTTACTATGTGGAATGATTGTGCAGTATTGTATTTTACATATTTTAACAAGAATAAAAAACATATTTGCCTGTGCTACCTTTAGCAATACCTGCCTATTTAATTTTATGTCATAAAGGTCAGTATTTAATCTTAATAATTTTGCTACCTATCACATTAATTTTACATTTACCCTGACATATTAAAAATTACCTTGGAGATTTATTAAAGGGCCTAACATGAGCAATATGGCTTGTACTAAATATGTCCTGCTCCCATAACATACCAGTTTGCAATTCAGAGACATGTCTGCCACACGGTAATACCTCATTATTGGCTAATTTACCAGTCTCTAAACTGCATATACTACTAGAATGTGCTGATCATCATTTATCTGCACAGTGGAATAGTAAACCACTGCTCATTTAGGCAGTCAATGGTCCACAGACACAAGTACACAAAACACTAACAAGACACACACACACACACACACACACACACACACACACACACACACACACACACACACACACACACACACACACGCACAGACACACACATGAAAGTCTCTGTGCCTGCCTCTGATCTGTCTGCTCTCCCATGGGTCCCTCCACCCCTATCACCTTCCTGAAGATGATGTCATTAAGCAATGAAGTTTTAAATGTATTCCTGGTGTCTAGTGAATCCTTCCACCAGCTTATCTCCACACTCTTGTCGGTGCCATTACAGGTCTTGCAATTATGAGTAACCGTAGTCATTCCCCCTAACCTTAATCCCCTTAGGGATGTTGGTGCCATTAAGGCACTTTCCCAGTGTAATCTCCCTGGTGTTTAGTGTCTCCCCATTCCTCCAATTTCTGTACCATAGTCATGACACGTAGCTGAACACAGCCTTTTGGATGTGTTCAATAAGTGATGTGGTGGAGACAGCTATACTGATCTACACAGCTGAGTAATTTCTTGAATCCCATGGCTATGTAGTTGCTTTTCTGTAGGTGGCTCTAGGGGAGAGATCTCATGGGTGAATGATGCCACAATACAGTGATAAGATGATCAGCTTTAATAATTGGCTTTAAATTGGGTGTCATTCAAAGAGGGATCAATGTCTGTCCTGCTGGGATGACATGCTGGACAAGCCACGCTGAGGGGCGGCGGCTGTCAAATTAGCATATACTTTGCCTCAGAATGCCTCATTAGCAGTCAGCACAGCCATGGGGCCAGCCCAACTTTGGTATTACATGTCTTCATGCAGTATGCAGCACTATGTTAGAACAGTTGCTGAATCAGGAAAATCTACTGTGATGTGTACACAGAGATTTATACATTGTGGTAAGTCCTGGACTATGTCTTTTGTAACTGTTGCTTTTTTAAGTGAAATACCTTGTTAATACTTTTTTTGTGTTAGGATAATAAACCATTAAATATTTAATCTTTGACCCTTAGTGTACAATATCCTATATTTTATTAAATAACCTTTACTGCTTACTTTTAATGTAGTCATATAACTTATTTAACCAACATGTCCCAATGAACATAACACGCCACTTTTTGAGCTTATGCTTGAATAGTGTCATCTATAAAGCTGTACTGAAAAATCTGTTTGATTGTATGCACTTGCTGGACATATTGTGAAAATCAGCTGAGAATAAAAAGTGAAAGGAACTCACAAAATGATCTATCAGTAAGTTTAATAGCAAAGCTTTGGAGATAAAATTCTCCTTCACTGATTAAAATCATACTAAAACATTTTCATACATACACCACACGACCAAATTCATACCAATAGAAGCACAGAAATAAATAAAATAAACAATTAAGGGCTTGTTTCATGGAAAAAAACAGATCTTCTGTTGAGAACAGCTTTTAAACTTACAGTATCATTCAGCCCAGGGGCGCATCTACTTGAAAGTGATTAATCCAGCTATACTCAACATTTTCAGTATTCAACACAATACCCCCTCCTCTAATACTGCTTTCAATGTTTTTTTATAACCCTAAATGTAAAACTATGCATTTTATCTGAGCTTATTTTATGTTTAGCTAAGGCATTGCCCTCCACCTCCTATATATACCAGATAGGTGTGAGGCTATCCTATCTTTCAACATCCTGTTAGTTTTTCAAACATAAAATGAAATATATTTTTCACAGGTGGCTAAGTAAACCACATTATTGGTTTTACAAGTAGGAAATATATGAAAATAAAATGTCTTACTTGTATTAGGGTGTAAAAAACATTGTTCTTATTTATATAGTGACAAAACTGGCAGTCATGGCAAGTCACACTATTTATTATTTTAATTATAACATTCTTAAAGCAAATTTAGTAGTTCTTTATAACAGAGCTGTTATTTCAGATTCCTACAATTCCTAAATGCAGAAGTAGGTGATGGACCTACAATTTCTTAAGCCACATCAGTTGTACATAGTATAGACCAATTTTGTCTTATAAGTTGTTTAACTCTATTGGTATGTGCATTATATTATATAATATATCTAAACGTATTTCTAGAAGTACTATCCATAATAATATTTACAGTCCCATCAGTTGGGCTTTCTCTTATATCTGAGAGATGCAGTCTAGCTAGGCCATCTCTTTCACTCAACACTTGCTTTTTATTTTCTTCTAACAGTTTAATACTATAGCCCCCATCTTTAAACTCTGTGACCATCTCATCTAGCTGTTTGATTCTGTCAGATGTATCTGTATTTAGCCGACTGGCTGTAAGGAACTGACTATGCATAATGCCTTTGTGTATATGGGGGAGGAGTGCATACTGGTATTATGTAAATATCTAGCAGTTTGAACTTCTTTTCTATAGATTGTAGTACCTATTGTATTATCTTTAGTATATACATTAATATCCAAAACATTTATGTCTGATTTTGAATAACTAGGTTTACACTTCAAGAAGGTAGTAGTAGAATCAATATATGTAAAAAAAGATTCTAGAGTTTCAATACTGCCTACCCACACTAAAAATATCTTCCACAAAGCACTTAAAAGCTTTATGATTCTAACAAACGCACTAGTGTCAGAAAATATATTCTCATCTTCCCAGATAGAAAGTGCAAGATTAGCATAAGTGTTGGCAATGGCTGTACCCACCATCACTCCTTTCACCTGATGGTATAGGATTTTATCATACAAAAATACATTATTACATAGTACAAGTTATAATAGGGCACAGAGAGCTCCTACTTGAGTGCTACTCTTGTCTGTGTACATACATAGGTGGCATCTAAAAGCTTCAACTCCATAGTCATTAGGTATAACAGTAAATAAGGAGTTTAAGAAAAATCTGTGGTATCCATTCAAGTGTGAAATTTACTCCTTGAAATATTTCATGCACCTAGTTCACTAATAAAAATCTAACTTTAAAATATGCACTACAAAATAATCAAATAGAAAATAGTAGGTAGCCCACAGCTGAGTTAAAAATGGAATATCCTCTATTGAAACAAACAAGTGACCTAGCTGAGTATAATGAAAAGCATCAAAGACATTCTTTCGGCTTTTCCCAGTTAGGGGCCGCCACAGGCAGTGGATTTTTACAGTGACAAGTTG
The DNA here is from genome assembly GCF_019279795.1 of Protopterus annectens. NCBI lineage: Eukaryota > Metazoa > Chordata > Ceratodontiformes > Protopteridae > Protopterus > Protopterus annectens. The sequence goes on from NC_056726.1 coordinate 211,223,125, forward strand.
CCAGCCTGATGCCCAACCTTCAAATAAGGCACACCCATTCACACTTGCACCTACCTGCATGTCTTTAACATTACTCGACCGTGGGGAGGACATGCAGACTCCACATAGAAGATACTCCAGCTGAGAATTGAACAGGACAACCTTTTGCTGTGAGGTGACAATGCTAACCACTGCACCGCCACAGCTATTCATCAAAGACATTCATTAATTTATATATAATCAGGTTATTTGAAGCAAGGGAGTGGTTACAGAGGGTGGTTCTATTAATAGCAAAAACTGAGAATGTGCTACCCAAGAGATGAAACTAAAAAGCTGGAGATGAATTAAAATATATATTATAAGAACAGCTTATTAAGGCAACGTACTAATCCAAACATTATTAATTAAGAAACCAACTCACTAACAAAATGACTAATTAACTAACAAAAAGATCTACCACTAGACATCTATCAGAATAAATATTGATAACATAAACTGAAACACTTTTAACAAAGATCACTTTCATACCAAATAAATACTTAATCAGGTTTGAGTATAAAAAACATATCATAATATTAATTAACTTTGGTATAAATTTACAAGTGAATACCTAAGCAGGCTAAAAAGCATATCTATAATTGCTAAGGTGAAAATACAGTGAAAATGCTAAAAATAAAGCATTAAGGCCCAGGGGATCTGTTCAAGTGTGGCATCTGATTAGGAAAGCATTTAGTTTGAATGAGTAAAAGTATCAAAAAAACAGCACCAATGTCAGTTATTTTCATTGTAAAATATTTACAATGTTTGGTATTTGTTTATAACAACATTAGCATGTACAATATTAGTGTGCAATATCAGCATTAAGCAGTCCCATATCAGACTTTTAATAGACTTTTAATAGTCCTTTAAAAAGTGAGACAGTTTTCTGAGTTTTAGTGTGCTTTTTTATGGAGCAATAATAATTAAGCAAAAACCAAACAAGCCAGCATACAGTGACCTGAAAACACTTTAATGGTATTAAACCATAAAAAACAACAAGAGACACAGACCGGTTTCGGCCAGATCAAATCATAGCCTTCATCAGTGTGAAAAACAGAACATCAATTGTTGAAACTTAAATAAGCCCATCTACAATCTCATTGGTTGTGTCAAAAATATTCATTCAGACCAGGTGGAAATAATCCACCCAGTTTCACAATCCATTTTTTCTCTTTGGGATTTAAAATAGAGTGCCACCCTGTCTTGTTGGATCTGTTACCTTGTATAATGTCAATAATCTTAAAAGTAAACTTGGCAGATTTGTGAACCAAATGATGTTTGTAGAGTGCGTTATTAGCCCTTTTGTTTTTGATATTGCTAATGTGCTCAGAAATTCTAATTCTAAATGGTCTAGAGGTTTGACCAACATAGAATGAACCACACTGACATGTGGCCAGATAAACCACCCAGTCACTGCTACAGTTAGCAAAAAAGTTGAGATCATAAACCAACAAACAATTTCTGCTAGAAAACTGTTTGGATTTGTTCACCTTATCACAGTTGGTACAGTGGCCACATGGGAAACAACCTATCAATGGGTCACCTGTCAGTGTTGTCTGCAAAAATTGTGAATGTCCATCCATAGTACCATGTTTGTAGTGGTTAAAGAAAGAACCAAGGTTTTTCCCTTTCCAAAATGAAAATAGACATCTATCAGGTATTATGTTTGCTACTTCATGGTCACATTGCAAAATGTTCCAATGCCTATGTACACTCTGTATTAATTGATCAGAATTTCTGGCATAAATTGTAGTAAACCTGAGGGGTACAGAGTTTGTTTTGGCATGTTCCTTATAGTCCAATAAATTTTGCCTATCTAAGGAATTAACCAGATTACTGGCACTTGTAACATAACCCATGCCATAACCCCTGGATCTAAATCTGTCAGTAAGATCCTTCCGCTGTGTTTGAAATGAAGAATCATGAGAATAGATACGTTTTATCCGAATAAATTGTGATTTAGGGATATTATGTACAACATGTGGTGGATGGAAACTCGAGGCATGAAGAATGGTATTATACTCAGGATGTTTCCTAAATACTTCTGTACCTAATGTATGGTCAGGTAATCTGGTGATGGAGACATCTAAAAACGTAATAATGTTCCTATCATAATGAACAGTGAATTGTAGGCCCCAGATGTTATTGTTGAGATAGGATATAAATTCATGTAAGCCATGTGAATCACCTTTCCATACCATCCAACAATCATCCAAGTAACGTCTCCAAATGTCAATATATTCCAAAAAAGAATTGTTTTGGCAATCATAAATGATTTGTTGTTCTACAAAGGCCATAAATAAGTCCGCATAAATGGGTGCAAATGAAGCTCCCATGGCGGTGCCCTTCATTTGCCAATAACAATTATTCTGATAGAAGAAGACGTTACTTGTGAGGACAAATTTGGCTAATTCAACCAAAAAAACAATTAAAAGTATGTTGGTATAAACCCGCCTTATCCAACCAATAGGACAGAGCTTCCAAACCAGCTTGATGTGGAATGTTGGTATATAGAGAGCTAACATCAAGGGTACACATCAACCGATCTTGCTCCAACTGACTATCTGAGATTATTTGTAGAAAGTTGGTGGTGTCATGTAGTCTAGACAGTATCAAACTAAGTAAAGGCTTGAGATGTTTGGTGAGAAATAATGACAAAGGTTCCGTAATATACCCTCTACCTGAAACAATAGGTCTGCCAGGGGGATTGATGGGGTCCTTATGAACTTTGGGTAGAAAATAAATATATTGTGTTGCTGGATCATGAACCAAAAGTTGTTGTACAGTATCATTAGTAATGATAGATTCATCCCTAGCCCAAAGTAAAAACTCCTCAATTTGTTTTTGGAACCTGAAAGTTGGATTAATAGCCATAGGAGAATAGTATCTCTGATCCGACAGTTGCCTAATGGCTTCTTTGTCATAATCACACCAGTTTAAAATAACAACAGCCCCACCTTTATCAGCAGAAATAATAACAATATTTTTATTATTCTGTAGTTCCAGAATAGCTTCCCTTTCAGCCAAGGAAATGTTGTTGGATTTGAACCATACATCAGATCTAGAAAAATGAAGATCTTTGAGAATCCTGTTTTGAAACTGATGTACCAATGGATGCATGGGTGGATTAAATGAAGACTTATGATATATAAATCTATCACCACTATAGTTACCAGTATCACCAAAAAACAATTTAAGATTTAAATTTCTACAAAATGATACCACATCCTGAGCCAATATGTCCTCAGAAATCATGAAGCCAGGTACAAAAGAAAGTCCTTTATTCAAAACCAACAACTGAATGGGTGATAAAACAACATCTGACAGATTTAGAACATTGTTGTTAGCATTGGCATTTATTTCTGCATGACCATTTTCAACAGACCTTGTATATTGGTTATGCTTCCTGTGTTTCCTACCCCTCCCCCCCCCGCCGATGGTATCTGGGCCTAAAGGGATAGGACCCGGTATCCTTTTGGGGGACGGTGATCCTGATACTGTAGTTCATTATCAGTGCATGATGAAATGTCCTCAGTTGAAGAGCCAGATGCTAGGCTCAATTTTGTGAGGATGGAGCGAGGTCTTTTTCTTTTGGGAGTCCTAGTGGAATTGGGTGTAAATCTAACCTGTTTGGTATAACCTGCAAAGGGGTTGGCATTCTTATAGTCACCCTGATCCCTCTGAAATTTTTTGAGTTTCCTGGTGCGTAGTTGATTCTCTAAAATATTAAGGTCTGTCTCTACCTTGTTGAGTTGTTTATTGAAAAAGGTTTCACCCTCAAAGGGTTTCACATCACCAACCAGCTTGTTGACTGTGTCTATTTCCAAATCAATAATTCTATCATAAAACTTGGATAAAGCATCCACAAAGGACATAGTTGCTTGTTATTGTATTGAAGACCACTGTTCAGTAAGTTCCTGGTCAGCAGCCCCCACATGGGGTTGAATATGTATTCTCAAACCTCTAGGGGTAATTCCCTTAGCCATATAGGCCTTAAACAGCTTAGAGTGCCAAATATTTGATCTAAGTGATCTAAGATGTGTATGTAATTGTTCAAATGCTAGTGCACAAATCGATTCAGAATCAGATTGATCCATGGTAGTGGAATTTTCCTGTGAAAGAGGACCCAAGCCAAAAGCTCTGAGGTCTTCCCTGTCTGCAGATAATCCTGTCACCAAACTTGAAAGATCCATGGTCCACAATATCCGCTGACAATAATAGTACAAAACTACGTCAGCTATTTAATAAAAGTATTGAAGGGACAATAACAGCCCAAAAGAAAAAGAAAAAAGGTCCATAAAAGTTATTAACTGAATTAAGGCTGTGCCCCTGATACACATAGAATGATTCGTGCATTAGCAAATGTAAATTTGAATACTAATATGGCCAAGGCCAACATGGCAAATCATAGTGCTGAGACAGGAAAATAACTGAACAATAGGTCAGTACAACAACTGTTGTTACTCAAAATAGGCTGAGGAAAAAGACATACAGCCAACAGAACAATATGGTAATATGTGAAATGTGAAAACCGATCACCTATGGTCAGTATAAACCACACTAACTGATCTATAAATCCTGCATCAAGAAAGAGGGTTAAATAAGGAAAACCAAAAAATGTGTTTTGAATATCCAAATGACCATAAAGAAGCTGAACCTAGTCTGACCCTGTGTGAAACATACACTTATTGACCCATATGGTGTATTTGAACTGTAAAAAAGTTGGGCCACCAATTCCTACAAACCGTTAAGAATCAAAAAAGTTCCTAACTTAGTTAATTGGTATTGGTGACAATAATTACTAAAAAATATATCCTAGCAAAAATTGGATACAGATAAATAAAATGAGATGTAAAATATCAAACAAATAGCAACAGTTCAAATATTCATGAACATATAAAGCATATCAACAATAAGCAAATTTACATGAAATAATCATGAAATGGTTCCACAATATTATGAAATATGTAAAAAAACGAACCCCAGAAGCTGATATAACTACTTCGTCCTTAAAACACGAACGTGGATGGATGAAACCGTATCAGTAATCACTGATTCATGTAGAAAGCATAAGTTCCTTCATATAAGCCAATGGTCCAAAAAATAAAGTTACTGTTCCATCACATAAATCGCTTGGACCCAAGAAAAATGAAATCTGTAGCATTGCAGAAACAGAGAGTATTTAAAACACATTGGAAGATCCCAACATGACAGATAGTCCAATCCTAATACTGTTCACCAAATAACCATAACCTACAAATAGGCACATAAAAAAGCCAAGGGCAATAATAAAGAAAAAAATATATACATATATTAATGACCATTTCAAAAAATGTAAATCACACAGCCACATTCATCTAAAAATAAATTCTTAATAAATATGTGGCAAAAAACAACAAATAGCAAAAAACTGATGAAAAAACAAAAAACAGCGCCACACGACCTTGCTCCAGCAAAAAAACTCAAGTAGATCCAAAAGAGCTAAACGCTAATTTTATTTATAAACGTTTTCGCCTTGCTACAAACGCTTGGCTTCATCAGAGTTCAAACAATACATAATAAATAAAGCAAGCTTAAATACTAAAAGGAAGTGATGTCATAAGGTTACCATTTTAAAAAATTATATATATATTTTTTAAAAAACATTTTAAAAGAAACTTTTGTTTTAAAACCTTAATTAAGCCAAATATTAGTGTTTGCAAAAAAACTTTCTTAACCAGAAATTACATTACATTTAAATTATAACCCTGGCCACAATCAGTAATTTAAAAAATAAACACAGCATGTGTCTAAACCTGTAATGAAATCCTGTCAACTAATAAAATGTATACACTTTATGGATATTTAATATAAAAGCTTTGATGTCGTGACAAAAAAGTCAACTTAAATAACTCCTAAGCCTTAAAACAGGTAAGATATTGCAATTGTCATTCAAACCGGGGGCATGGAAGGCATCTGTTCTAAATTGCCACTCTAGTTCCCTCAGTTCTAACAGTAATGGAAAAGGGCCCCCTCTAATTGATGGAGTAATCTGGTCTATCGCCATAAAAGAAAAGCTGTGTCCTGGAAAATCAATCAGGTGCTTGGAAAGGGCATTATTAGGATTTTCCGTCCTCATTGCATATACGTGTTCGTACATGCGATCACGTAGTCTGCGGTCCGTCTTTCCTATATAGTAAGACGGGCAGCAGTTACAAAAGGCAGCATACACTACTGCTTTGCTATCACAATTAAGGGGCTTCCTGATAGTATATTTCTTGTTCCTTATTGTGAAAGTCTGACCCACTTTGACAAGGTTACATCTATTACAGAAGCCACATTGAAACATCCCCAGCCTTTTGTTAAATCGTATACCAGTGTTGTTCATCTGTAGTAGTTCCTTCAGATTTTTACTCCTCTTAAAGACAAATTTAGGGCTACTACCAAATTTGTTAACTAGCAAGGGGTTATTCAAAATAAAGTCCCAATTCTTCTGAATTATTGATACAATGTCATTGGAATCAAAACTAAATGTGGTGATATAGCAGAGTGTAGGGTCAAACCTTTTTCTTTCAATAGACCTATCATTCTCACTACTAGAAACAATTTCTTGCACAGGAGAAGATGTCAATACTTCTACCTCTATGTTGTTTGACAAGATGGCCGTAAAAAAGCCATTAACCCTTTTTGTAACCACCTCATCCAAAATGTCGTGTACAAATTTAGAAGGATAATTTCGCTTCAAGAACATATCAGATAAAGTGTTACATTCTGCATAGAATACTTCCAACGTACTGCACATTCTCGCAGCTCTTACAAATTGGCCTTTCACTATAGCTTTCTTTTGTCTGCGAGGATGGTAACTTGCAAAGTGTAAGAAAGAATTGCAGTACGTTGGCTTTCTATAAATTGCTGAAACAAATGAACTTGTTTGTAAGTCTTTCTCAAGATTTACATCGAGAAAGTCAATTCTTGTTGTTGCAAAATTATAAGTGAATTTCAAGAACTCCGTTGTGGTATTAATTTCTGCCACAAAATTATCAGCTACTGTTATGTCCCCATCAAGTAAAATAAAGATATCATCCAGGTATCTCGTATAATACTTGATAGGTTTTACCAAGTCCTTTAAATTAAAAAGGATATTTTTCTCCCAGTAGCTCATAAAAAAGTTCGCTACCACTGCTCCACAAGGGGAGCCCATGGCGACGCCTTTTTTCTGTAAGAAGAATTTTTTGTCAAACATGAAATAGTTTGACGACAAAACAATATCCAACACTGCAGTTATAACATCAATCTCACTAGTTGGAGCCCCCATATCAATCAATAACAGGGCTACCCATTCAAGGGCTTCAGTATGGGGAATAGAGGTATATAAATCAACATCAACAGTGAGGAAATTCACCTCACTGTTGAATGGTTGATTATTAATAGCCTCTAAAAAAGACCAGGAGTCCTTACAAATCAATGGTAAATGTTTCATATATTTAGAAAGCAAATTATCAACTAGTTTAGCTGAAAAATAAGTGATAGAGGACCTACCATCTATTAGAGCCCTCATAGGGGGGTTCAATAAGTCTTTGTGGATTTTTGGGATGCCAAACATCACCGGTATTTTGGGTAATGTTATATCTATAAAAGTATATGTGTCATGGTCAATTTTGTTTTCAAGAAATAGGTCACGATAGTATCCCTTTATTCTTTTATATGTTGCATGAACCTCATTCAGGGAAGCTTCGGCATACGCTGCTGAATCCAAAATACTAAACATTTTTTCTTTATAGAGGGCATCCTCAAATACTACCAGTCCTCCCCCTTTATCAGGCTTAAGTAATCTAATAGACTTGTTACGAAGATTACTTAACATCTCTGTTTGTGCCTTGGTAATATTAGACTCAAATTTAGTCCTCTTCCTAAAATTGTTAGCAAATAAGTGCCTCAAATCAACCTCACATGCCTGTTCAAAGATAAAAAGTGCAGGGTGTAATGGTGGATTAAACACACTTGGAGGTTTTAAAGATAGAGAACTACTGGTATTATTAACCTCATTGCTAAAGAACAATTTCAGATTCAACTTTCTAATGAAACATTTCAAGTTTATAAGTTCCGTGGATATATCTCCCGCTCTACTAGGGACAAAAGTATATCCATAGGCCAACAGTTCAATTAGCTCTTTTTCAAATTTACAATCAGTAAAATTGTAAATTTTAAAATCCCCACTTGAATTTGTCAAAATGTCAGGAACGCTTGTCCCAGCGTCCAAAACGCCCTCATTCATTTCAATGCCATTCCTCATTGGAAATCCTTCAATTGAGGTTAATGTCATAGGACCATTCGAAACAAGATCTATCTCCTGTTGAAGCGTTGTCGTGGTTTCCGCTGCTCTAAAAAATCAGTATTATTGTTGTTATTATGCCAATTAGGATTATTTCTTTTGTTGTTGGTATAGTAATTCTTTATTCTATTGCTTCGTCTTGGACCAGCAACAGAATTGTTGTATTCGCCCTGGTCAATACCATCCTCATTGGTGTTTACTTCCACTTGATCGTGTTCCACAACACCATTATCAGAATTGACCCCAGTAGATGCCAATCCTTCCCGTTCTAAAAACCGGAGTTTGGGATAAGCAGTATCTGATTGGTAAGCTTGCCTATCTCTAGCAAGCTTCTTGGTCTTATTTTGTTTAAGTTTAACAAGCATTGCTTCAATGCTTGTTAAAGTCCGATCATAGTCAATTCTAAATACTGAAAAATTCAAGTCTTCCTTTAATTGCCTGTCCAGCACCTCAATGTCCAACAATAATTGACCTATTTGTTGTTCGTAGTGTTTAATGATCAGTTCAAGTAGTTGAATACCCTGTGCTTGGAACAGTTCTTTAAGGTCATTCAGAAAGGAAGCTGAATTAATTAATCCTGAGGGTGCAAAACAATTACGTAAGCCCTTTGGTATTAGCCCCTCTTGAATGCATTGTCTGAAATAAGCGGACTCTAATTGAAGCTTCTTTAATTTCAAAACATGACCGTCGAAAAGCTTCAATTTGTCCGACAAAGTAGTAGTATTATTTCCGTCATTCATACAATTAACATTGTTAGAGCCACTGTTGTTAAACATAAAGGCCGTGGTATCCGACATCCAATTTGTTATATTAAAGGACCCACTTACTTGATTAGGAGCATCCAAGGCTATAGAGGCTCGCTGCATCGGTGGAACAATGTCACCGACTGAAACATTAGCTCTCAATGCCCTATGGCCGAGAGAACTAGCAGATGAAACGTTATTACGCACCTCCTGGTTTGAATGTGCATTCAAACCTCCGTTGTTTGTTCCTCTAGTGGAAGCTGGAAACAGTTGCCCTGCTGGAAGGGAGTCACTACTGGCACTCGCTGCTCCACTAGGAAGTAATGGTTGTGATGGTAAATTAGAACCGCTTACGGTAACATCCTTCCTTTCAACGGCATCAAGTCTGGCATTTAATCTGTCAAGCTTCTCGGATAACGCTGCCAGTATAGATGTCATCCGACTGGTGTTTTCTGGGTTAGTATCCCGATTCTCCTCAATACGAGCGTTGCCCGAAAATGTGGAAAACATGTTCGGGGTGCTGGGGCTATCAGGTCCCTCTGTGGCCATACAAACAAACTGGCGTAAAACAACAAATAGCAAAAAACTGATGAAAAAACAAAAAACAGCGCCACACGACCTTGCTCCAGCAAAAAAACTCAAGTAGATCCAAAAGAGCTAAACGCTAATTTTATTTATAAACGTTTTCGCCTTGCTACAAACGCTTGGCTTCATCAGAGTTCAAACAATACAAAGGGTTTCACATCACCAACCAGCTTGTTGACTGTGTCTATTTCCAAATCAATAATTCTATCATAAAACTTGGATAAAGCATCCACAAAGGACATAGTTGCTTGTTATTGTATTGAAGACCACTGTTCAGTAAGTTCCTGGTCAGCAGCCCCCACATGGGGTTGAATATGTATTCTCAAACCTCTAGGGGTAATCCCCTTAGCCATATAGGCCTTAAACAGCTTAGAGTGCCAAATATTTGATCTAAGTGATCTAAGATGTGTATGTAATTGTTCAAATGCTAGTGCACAAATCGATTCAGAATCAGATTGATCCATGGTAGTGGAATTTTCCTGTGAAAGAGGACCCAAGCCAAAAGCTCTGAGGTCTTCCCTGTCTGCAGATAATCCTGTCACCAAACTTGAAAGATCCATGGTCCACAATATCCGCTGACAATAATAGTACAAAACTACGTCAGCTATTTAATAAAAGTATTGAAGGGACAATAACAGCCCAAAAGAAAAAGAAAAAAGGTCCATAAAAGTTATTAACTGAATTAAGGCTGTGCCCCTGATATACATAGAATGATTCGTGCATTAGCAAATGTAAATTTGAATACTAATATGGCCAAGGCCAACATGGCAAATCATAGTGCTGAGACAGGAAAATAACTGAACAATAGGTCAGTACAACAACTGTTGTTACTCAAAATAGGCTGAGGAAAAAGACATACAGCCAACAGAACAATATGGTAATATGTGAAATGTGAAAACCGATCACCTATGGTCAGTATAAACCACACTAACTGATCTATAAATCCTGCATCAAGAAAGAGGGTTAAATAAGGAAAACCAAAAAATGTGTTTTGAATATCCAAATGACCATAAAGAAGCTGAACCTAGTCTGACCCTGTGTGAAACATACACTTATTGACCCATATGGTGTATTTGAACTGTAAAAAAGTTGGGCCACCAATACCTACAAACAGTTAAGAATCAAAAAAGTCCCTAACTTGGTTAATTGGTATTGGTGACAATAATTACTAAAAAATATATCCTAGCAAAAATTGGATACAGATAAATAAAATGAGATGTAAAATATCAAACAAATAGCAACAGTTCAAATATTCATGAACATATAAAGCATATCAACAATAAGCAAATTTACATGAAATAATCATGAAATGGTTCCACAATATTATGAAATATGTAAAAAAACGAACCCCAGAATCTGATATAACCACTTCGTCCTTAAAACACGAACATGGATGGATGAAACCGTATCAGTAATCACTGACTCATGTAGAAAGCATAAGTTCCTTCATATAAGCCAATGGTCCAAAAAATAAAGTTACTGTTCCATCACATAAATCGCTTGGACCCAAGAAAAATGAAATCTGTAGCATTGCAGAAACAGAGAGTATTTAAAACACATTGGAAGATCCCAACATGACAGATAGTCCAATCCTAATACTGTTCACCAAATGACCATAACCTACAAATAGGCACATAAAAAAGCCAAGGGCAATAATAAAGAAAAAAATATATACATATATTAATGACCATTTCAAAAAATGTAAATCACACAGCCACATTCATCTAAAAATAAATTCTTAATAAATATGTCCATTATGGTTTTATAAAAGAGTTCAGTTTTAGCTACCGCAGTAGTTCACATTTTTCTAAAAAATTAGGAATGTCTTCTTCCAGTTCCAAAAGATCAGCACAATCAATAATTTGAAATTTAAAGCCAGTGTGTCTTTTGTGAAGCTGCAGGTGCTGAACCAGTGCATTATTCTTGCACTTAGCTCTAATTATGCTTATGCTTTTAAAGTACTTTTTATTATTTTTTAGCCTTTATAACTAGGTTTCCTTTTTGTTTTTAATTCATTAATTAATAACCAATTAATTAAATTGTCATATTTATTTATATTTTTGAACATTTTCCCTACATAAAATGTTTCACAGTCATTGCAGCTTGACCTGTAAACCACTTGCATTGAGTTACAGTCATCTCCTGTGTTGGTTTTAATCAGTTTCTTTAAATAAGGGCAAAAAAACCATGTCTCCCTCCTGTATGTGCTGACAAAAAACACAGTTGGTTCCACACTTATTGGTCGATGTATCCTGTGGTCTGGGCCTACCTTCAACTCAACTCCTGATGTTTCTGACTTTCCTAAACACAAAGGAAGGGGCTTCTCCAAGGATACGCATTAAATATGAGCTTTCAGTAATTATGGCCCAGTTCTCTCTAATAATATTAATGATTCTGTGATAGTCAACAGTAAAAGTCAAGATACAACTATCTTTAGATTTGATGTCCGTAGATTTTTTTAAAACCCTCCTATAAGGGCTATTCACTGCTGGTGAATTTGCACTTTTTACATTTAGGGCTATAAAAACCATCAAAAAGAAACATTAGAGGAAGGATATTGTGTTAAACACTGAGAATGTTGAATATAGATGGATTAATTACTTTCAAGCAGATTTGTCCCCTGGGCTGAATGATACTGTGAGTTTAAAACCTGTTCTCAAGAGAAGGTCTCTTTTTCCATGAAGTAAGCACTCAGTTGTTTATTTTAATCATTTTATTGTTACTGTGCTTCTATTTGTTTGAATTTGTTCATAAGGAATATATATGAAAATGTGTTTTAGTATGATTTTTAGCAATGAAGCAGAGTTTTATCTTGAAAGCTTTGCTATTAAACTTATTTTTACATAACTTTGAGTTCCTTTCACTTTTTCTTCTTGGACTGTTTTGTTTGGAACTAAATACTGGGTGTTCACCTGTTTGTTTGTTTTTTTTTTTTTGCTGTGAAAATCATACATACATGCTGTTCATATTGAACTGTTTTCTACATGCAAATACAAAATAACTCCAGTTTTTACTGATAGAAGTTTAACACAATGTTATCGTGTTCTAATAATACTCATTTTGATGAGTTAGGTTTATTAGACACACACTACCCTTTTAATGACAGCCTGAGAGCAATGTCTGGTTAAGTGACTTGCTTAAAGTCATACAGTAGGAAGATAAAGAAGGGAATCAAACCTTATTCTAGATGGCCTGTAGCTTATAACCTTAGCCCTCTGTGCCAACTGCTAGACTCATTGCGGATACCCTTATTTTTAAAATAAGAAGGTCTTTAAAAATTTGTTTTAATAAATGAATTAGTCTCTAAATTTGGATTACTATAAAACTACAACCACTAAAAGTGATCATTTTTCCTAATGCACAGACACATTGTCTGATGTATCACATTTAATTTTACATGTAGTTTTGTTCATAGGTTCATAGGTAGGTACTAGGCTATTGGCCCTAGGGCCTATATAAGCCTAGCCAAAGGTACCCTGGCTTTCGCCACCCAAGAAAATTATTTTCCTGTGCTTCTGTTGAGCAGAGCCACAAAAGTGATCCACGGGATGAATTTCCTATCTCTCATCCAATCATCAAGATTTACTTTTGTCTTATGCTTTTAAAGTACTTTTTATTATTTTTTAGCCTTTATAACTAGGTTTTCTTTTTGTTTTTTAATTCATTAATTAATAATCAATTAATTAAATCTTCATATGTATTTATATTTTTAAAAGGATTTGAGAATTACTAATAAAATAACACAGAAAAAAATCTGAACATTAAATTTCTTTTTAGAATGAATTTTATTTATTTATTTGTTATTTTGGAAAACCTTTGCTGTGAAAACTTGCATATAGGCATATGTGTGATATGATTTGGATAGAGTTATATTAGTTACCATAAGTTTGAAGCAATTACCAATTTTGCTAGTTACCGTCCTCTACACAAATTAAGGTTTTTACACGTTTACCCATAATTTTACCAGTGCTGATTTTTTTCAAAATTCATGTTAAATTCTTACAACTTGTAAAATAAGAATGACAATATTACTTATGTTGTCAAGACATAAAATAAATATTTTTACTTGAACACCTAATCCCTAAAGTGTTAAATTATTAGCTATTGTTTAACTGTGAAATACAAAACATTTTACAAACAAAAATACAGAAATGTAAACAAGTATTTCAAACTAAATACATAAAAAACTGAAAATATACATTCTAGTGAACAAGCACTGTGCAATGTACAGTCAAACAAAGTACAATGTACAGTGCTGTTTGAGAATTACTTTATGAATGTTTGCACCAAATGCAGGCCTGCACAGGCCTTACAGTGTGACAGTCTGAAAACCTTCATATTTTATTTTATTTATATTTTGTTACCAGGACAGAGCACTGGTCAAATATGGCCAATTGCAAGCACAACCTTGCTTGTAATAAACATTATAAATGAGTACAATTCCTACAACACAAACAAAAACAATACAGATGTCAGATATCCAGTGGTACAGTGAAGAGTTCTAGAAAATTATACTTAAATTAATTATGATAGCGCCATATTTTACCAAAAAACTGTGGCATAATAATATGTGAAGCAAAGTGGATAATCTATCAATAGAAAGAGGACAAGCACAGCAGTAACAGGGGATTATATTTGAGTCTTATGCTAAAGGAGGATAGTAACTGTATGTAAGGGTTTAGTGGGGTAAAAATTGTAAACATATTTACAAGGTGCTTGTTTTGTTGTGTGTTAGTAAGGCTTACAGAGGTGTCATTGTAAAGTGTAATAAATATATGCAGTAGGATATCTAGTTAGTTATGTGACATGACCTGTCTTGTTACAGTTGCATTTAAATTTCTCTTGCAAAAATTGCTTGACCTGATGTTGGACATTAGAGTATTTTAATATTTCAGATGTATGCTCAGGAAGAGATTGCCATAGTTTATGGAGTAGGATTGAGAAGCTGAGGTCAATACAATGAAGTTTAGAGTTGAGTGTTTGCAGTGTAGGTCCTGTTCTAGCATGGCTTTTAAGATTGCAGGGTATGAAAGTTGTGATCAGTTTTATGGTGAGTTGCAACAGAGTGTCTCAGTAATGCAATTTCTAAAGTAGAGAGCTTAAGTTGAGGCTTGTTCTATCTTTTACAGACAGCCATTTAGCTTTTGATAGGGTAACACAGTGATGTTCCAGACATGAAACTGCACTCATTGCAAGCATTCCTAACCCTGAAAAATGCTGACATCTGTGCAGTCAGAGAAACCTGGTTCAAAGCTGTGGAGAGCACTCCAGCCTTACCTGGTTACTCATCCTATCATACATTCAAACTCCAAACTGTGGGTAGTAAAGCCAAAGGAGATGGAGTTTCAATATATATTAAAGACATACACACCTCCTGGTTGGTCAAACAGTATGACACACAGGAGACACTCCAGGTGCAGTTAACTGTTGACAAGACCCCTATACAGATCATAGCTAGCTACTGGCCCAAAAGATGCCCAAACTGCCTATCTAGATCTCTTTAAATCTATCACGATTCAACCCTTTATCCTGATCCTGGGTGACTTTAATTACCCAAATATAGACTGGAGGAACTACTCTTCCCAGGACACAAATGCCCAGAGATTCCTCAATTTTGTCAGTGCAAGTGCTTTGGAACAGCTAGTTGATACTCCCACAAGAGGTGATAATATCTATGACTTGGTATTAACCAAGATGAGTAACCACTGCAGCATCCCTGCAGTATCCTCTTCTCTTGTAAGATCCAACCATAAAGTGGTCACGTTCAAAGTCACCATCTCCACCGACCCCCCTCTAGCTAGGGTCAATCAAAAAAACTTCTACAAAGCTGATTACAGCCTCCTGAGGGATGGCATAAGCAGCTTTACAGCCCTCTCCCCCTCTCTAGGAATTGGCACCAGTATCCAAAACTATACCAAATTAGTATATGAACAATTATATAGATGCATGGAATCAGGAATACCTGACAGGATTAAATCATCCTCTGCAAGGAAGAATAGACCTGTCTGGTGGACATCTGCAATATATAAACTCTATAACAAATGAAAAAATTGCTGTCCAGGACCAAGAAGGAGCAGGTGCCCAATTGGAAGCAATCTCTCCTTAGCCTAAACAAGCAAATAAGAGGAGTAGTGAAATCCTCCAAAGCAAACTTTGAGTCCAAATTGGGCACATCTACTAGAGACAATCACAAGGCCTTCTTCACATATGTCCATAATCTCAAAGGTAGCACCCAGATCTGTTCAGAACTGGTGGTCAAGGACACCACATATACCACTGCCGTAGATATGGCAAACTTGCAGGCAGACAGATGCAGAGAAAATTTCACCCCTCTGTCCCCCCATCAGTAAATCAGGACATTCCCACTACTTGACCCCTTCCCCTTATATCTAGGGATCAGGTCATCACTGCTCTCTCAAAGCCAAAAAAAAAATACAGCCTCCATGTGACCTGATAACATTCCAGGCTGCATCCTATATGAACTCAGGCAGGAACTTGTAGCACCATTAGACACCCTATTCAACCAAAGCTTGAGTACCGGTTTTGTCTCAGCTGAGTGGAGGACAGCCACTGTCATCCCTTTACACAAAGGGGGAGTGTCCACTGATCTGGGAAATTATATACCCATCAGCTTAACTAGCCTGATCTGCAAGGCCATGGAACAGATTATCATGGACATCATTAGCAAGGACATTGGCAACCTCCAAATACTCAATCCCCACAGTATGGCTTTGTCAATGGGAGGTCATGTCTGTTAAATTCGGTCAACTTTCTTGAAGCAGTCACCAAAGCCATGGATGAGGAGAAGACAGTGCACACCCTCTACCTTGACATGGCCAAAGCCTTCAACACTATTCCCTACTTGGGCATAATAGGTAAACTCTCTCAACTAGGCATCAATCCATATGTTACCAGATGGGTAGCCAACTGGGTCACTGATAGAACCCATCTAGACAAAATAGGGAAATCCACTTCAAGCAGTAGGGCTGTATTGAGTGGCATACTCCAGGGTTCGGTCTTTGGGCCTCTGTTATTTGGGATATACTTTTCGGAGGTACAGACCAAAACCAGTGGGCTATGGCTGACCAAGTTTGCAGATGACTGCAAGTTGGGAGCTGTCATCAATTCTCCTAGTGACGTGGATATACTCCAAGAGGGTCTCACCCAAACAGATGACTGGTGCCAGAGACATGGCCTCAAGCTGAATACAAAAAAATGCATCATCATCCCCTTTGGGGAGAGAGATGTCCCCATAAATTATCACATTAATAACACATTCTAAGCATGCAGTCAGTTGTGAGGGATTTGGGCATCCAGATTGACAGCAGCCTGACTTTTGACCACCATGTTGCTTCCATTGTATGGAAAGCTTTCTACATGGCCCACCTCATAAGTAAGGGCATCTCATCCAGGGACAAGTAGGTTATAACATCTCTGTATTCTTCCTTTATAAGACCCATTATTGAGTACAACACGCCATTTGACATGTACCTTGCAAAGCACATGCAACAGCTGGAGAGACTACAGAAGTTTCTCACCAGGAGAATTCAGGGCCTCAAAAATCTACCACACACAGATAGGCTAAAAACCCTATCCCTCATACAGACTTTTGGGAGGTGACCTCTGTCTGGCATACAAGCTGATCTCGGACCCCGCCTTAATGGGACTGCTGCATATTTGCAATTCAAGCTCCACTTGAGTAACTGACACACGCTGTCTCAACCTGTTCTGTGACATCAATAGGACTTGCTGGCAGGACAGATTTGTGTCCCAGAGACTCCCCCATCTATGGAGTAGACTCCCTCTCCACATCAAGCAGAGTACCTCTTTACCCCTTATTAAGTGCAATCTCGATAACTGGATGGGATAAAGAAAATACATCCCTGGGATTTCACCCATGTCCCTGCTTGACAGAGGAATTGGGTGCTGATTTGTCTATACATGGGCTACCTCTTGGTTAGGCTTATAAGGGCCTCAGGGTCAATAGCCTAGTAACTTCCTATGATCCTAAAATCCTATGTAGAGGTGGTAATGAAGTGTGAGCTTTTATTACAGATTAAAGTATTGCTGTGTTTTTGTATGATACTGTGGCAAAAATCCAGTGAACCAAATTCCAGTGAGACTAGTAGGGCTTCCTTACCAATGGCAGCCTTGACAGGTGGAGAGATACATTTGGATAATTTTTGTACACAGAATTTCAAGTTGTTGATCTTGGGCCTGAGCTTTTCAATTTGTTCTTGAAAGTTCATGGATTGATCAAACCAAATCTCTCTTCTGTAGTTTTAATGAAATGATCACTGATGTGTAGTGTTTTAGGGCATGTTGCTAGACCTTTGTTTGTTCACAGCTATTTTTTTGTTTCTTTTGTGATTCACTAAGAGGTGTTTAGTTGTCAGTGAATTGTTTAGTTGTGCAAAGTCTAATTGTAGCTGCTTTTGTATAGCTCAATAACTTGGGCTAGAGTTGTAAATCACCATATCATCAGCTTATAGTAGGAGTTGTTTTTCTTGAGGACATCAAGTGGGAGTTTTTTATGAAAATGTAGAAACACAGAGGGCCTAGTATAGAACCTTGGGGGACACCACTGTATACCTGTGAAGGATGAGAGATGGAAGACTCAGTTTTCACTTGGAGGATTTCGTAGATGAGAAAATCTTGAAACCATTGTATGCTTGTGGACTGATTTCAGTGTAGTGAGTTAGCATGACGGAGTGATTGACCATGTCAAAAACCCGAATTAAATCAGTAAAGACTGCACTTGTTAGGTCTCATTTGTCCATGCTTCAGAGAATGTAGTCAGATAAGGTCCATAGAGCAGTCAGAGTATTTCTCTTAATTCAGAATTTGTGCTGTTTATTAGAAAGTAAATGATATTTTTGGAGGTGATGAGTTGCTCACTGAGAAGTTTTTGTATGATTTTACTTAGTGTGGGCAGTATTGCATTGATTGGAAATGTCTGATAGTGACTGGTCTTAGAAACTTTGGCACTGGTCTGACATTTACAGATTTCTGGATGGAGGCATTGTGTTGTCAGGCAAAGATTATATATGTGGGCTAGGGGGTGAGTAAGAATGGTCTGCAATATTATATGAATCATAGACACAGATAATCTAATAATCATAATAAGTTTACATGACAGATGGGTATATTAACCCATTCCTTTACTGCTTGGGAAATCCAATACATAGCCATATCATATCTGTTCTGTGATGGCATAATATCTGTTTGACTGATTATTGTATTGAGCACAGTTTACCACAGTGATAACTTTGTGTTTTCTTCATAATATCAGAAAAAAAAACATAAGCATGTATGATTAAAAGTGGCATTTTCTGCCACTGAAACTATGCTAGTGCAAATATGCCATAGCTTTTAAAGAGAAACCCTGGGATTCAATAAATTCTATGCAGAAATAGTGCTATTCCTGCACAGAGTGGTTCCTGCCTGTGTAGCCACAGCAGCACACCTTGCATATTCATGAAGGTGCACTGCTGTTTAGGCTACATGGACACGAACCGTGAACGAGTGCAGGGGGCATGTTTAAGTAGTGTACGGACTACGAATACGTCCCCTGCACTCAGAAAGTGCTGTACATCACTTTCTAATAGGATCTGGCATAATATTAGATAATTACTGTAATATTATGCCAGTATTTTAGTGTCCGCAGTCACTGAAATTAAATAAATGATCATTTCAGTGTTCATGGACACTGAATTACACATGGCATCAGGAAAGCAATGCAGGGGGTATGTGACAGGTTCTGTGACACACCTTCTGCATTGTAAAAGTGCCGTATGACACCTTTGCAACCTGCTAAAGCAGGAACTGTGTCCAAATGCACAAATAATGGGGGATAAATCCCTGAAAAGGGGCACAACATACATATTGCTCTCAGAAACTTAGAAAGTTGATAGAAAACAGGTCATGCTTTAGCATGAATTACCGAAGGATAGAAGTCTGAAAGCAAATTTATGCCAATACTCCCTGACAGCAGTCCATGTGGACAAAGGCCCAAATAATGGGAGGAAAAAACAATAAAATAGGGACGCTTCTGAAAAATCGCCTTCACACACTTAGAAATTTGATAGAAAACAGGATATGTATTAGCAGGTGTCTTTGAAGGATAGAAGCCTGAAGGTCAAATGTATGCCATTATTTCCCAATTACAGTCCTCAATGACCTGTCAGAAGACTGCAATACTCACTTAAATAACATAATAATATAATAATAATATTATATATTTTTTTCTAGGCTAAAGAATGTTTAAGTATAGCTAAGCAGGTGTGCGCGTTATGGCCCTCCACTTACCATAGCTTAAACATCCCATAGGAGATAAATACAAATATACAAGTGAAATTTCTGAACCGAGATAGTGTAGTGGTTAGAGTCCTAGCTTTACATGCAGGTGCTCATAGTTTGGGCACCAAAACATGCAACTTTTTTAAAATGAGAAAGTAGTGTTAAAATTATTTTTATAAACTTAAACTATGTAGCAACTGTTTTTGTCAACCAGAGTAGTGTAGCTGGTGTGCAATGTAAGTGTGAGTGCATATAACATGTGAAACCACCCATATACACACAAGTGCCCTATACAGTATAGTCATACCCCTTGCCAGTGTAAGGAAAGCACATAGAGGGATGTCATGTAAAGTATACCATATACACTTAAATGAAATCAGTCCTCTGATATACGTAAAAAATTAAAAGAAAACAATGGTTAGCAATGCTCAGCTATGCTTAGCAAATGTAACCATTGCTAAGATGTGAATGCTAAGCAGCAGGTAGCTCAGCTAAGTGAATTTGCATGCAAACACTGCTCAACAACTTCCACTTTAAGCAGTGTTAAAACCGGCTTAGTGGATTTGCGCACTGCTTAGCGAAGTTTAACTTTTTCAAAATAGTCTAGTGACAGCAAATGGGAATATCGCACTATTTAAATGGTGCAGGTGGGAATACAGCCATAATCTGTTATAATCCACCTGTGCAGATACAATGTCTGGCATAGGAGAGGGAGTGCACTTTCAGGTGCAGCACTGGAGCATTCAGGATACCAGGGTCATGGCTGAACTCCTAGTTAAAAACCATGAGGGGAGACTGCTGCAGGGCCAGTACCAGGTCTCCCAATACAAAGTGGAGGCCTGGGACCATCTCACACATGACCTCTCCAGTGCTACTGGCATCCTCAGACTGGTGAGCAGGTATGACACCACTATGCTGACCTAAAGCATAGGAAGGGGTTGCTCTTGGACCAGTGGATTCAAGATGGATGTGCTCAGAATGCTCACTATCAAGTAGTTTGTAGCAAACACTAGCCTGAGAATGTGATAGACAGGTATGCATAATGTTTGTTTTTCTCCCCTACAGATGCAGCAGAGAGGGCTGTAAATGTGGAAGCCAATAGTGACAGACTGCTGAGGCTGTGCCAATAGGCTGGTGAGTACAAATCTATTTGGCATTATTTTGTTAAAATAGCTAAGAAGGAGTACATTGCTTACTGCTAGTAGGTATACTGTTACTGTGTGAAATGAATAAATAAAAAGGTATGACTGATGAATAGTGAAGTACAATAAAGACCTTTAAAAAAACTGTTGTTTATTCTGGTATGTTGTAGACATATTTATATAGAATGTATACAGGTTCTTCACAGCAAATATGGGTGTGACAGCATACATTAACTGAGGTGCATCTTTGAACAAGCTGGTAGGAGAAACCATAGATGGTGTAGCTGTAAAATGAGATATAAATGAAATGTGAAATACATACTGCACTAAGCTCTGAACCCATAATGGTGATACTATATGTCAAGTATCAATGCCTTGCCTTGTGTTAACCTTTGATTTCCAGGTTGTAGTAATCCAAACGAGTAATGCACACTAACTACCTATCTATCATGCATGCATCACAGAATTACAAGTTCAGACTGTCTAACAAGAGACTATTAGGTAGAAACCATTGAAACAAGAAGCAGCAGTTCCCCAGTAGCTCAGTGTGATGAGAAATAGCATAGTTGTTACTTTTGCACACCCAGACATGGTACAAATCCAGAGAGTGCTACTAACATGTGTGCGTATCTACACACAAGGAATCATGAATAAATGTAAAAACAGTCAGGTAGTGTTAACAGATATTTTCCCCACAGGTTTTACAGGTAAGTAAATGTTGCCAGTAGCTGTATGAAGGGTATACTAATAAACTGTGTACAACTGTTTAATTGTCCCACCACATACCTGCAAATGACAGCAAGGTAGGTACATACAATATGCACTCTTCCCGAATCATACCTCTCGACTGTATAGATATTCACTGAATGTCCAGATATTTGTCTCAGATTTGTGGTCCATTTTATGTTTTAAAGTAGTGGTGTCATGGCAAATCAGCGGCAAACCATTATATACTGAAGTTAGAAAATAATGATAGACATACAAGTGTCAGATGTTATATCTATCAGAAAAGCCATGCAAATGCAAAACCTGTTATTTTATCAACTTTCTAAGTTTGTAAGAGCAATATCTAAAAATTACCCCTATATATATATATATATATATATATATATATATGTATGTATATATAGGCCTTTGTCCTACTCTTATGAATGGCTTTGTCTAGATCTCATGCTCTAAGAGGTTGGGAGGTATGTTTCCGATACATGTCTCTCAAGTGTCACACTGTCACGGCTAGTGGTCACTGCTGCAAATAATCCTGGACACAGATAGGAAACCAGCTGATGTATGCCCATAGTGCACTCACATAGCAGTTCAGAGTACCCCTCCTGTGACAGATATGTTACCCTGACATGTACGAGCCCCTCTAGTCATGTACCCATAGTTGTCACAGTTTGCCCCATACCATTCCAGGCTGACAGTTTAATAGGTATGTTTGTATACAGAAGCTATGGCCATAGGCAGATGTAGAGTGAGGGCAGACCACAGAGTATTGATCAGTACTGTTGTGGAAGACAGAAGCATAAACAGTTGTTAATGGATTTTCTGTCCTCCCCATCTGCATCAGTAATTATTACTCATATACTATGGGTATGTCGTGCTCCAACCCAGTGTTGGGGACTTGTGTTATATTATTGTTAATATGTTTGATTGCTTGGATGTTAACATATCTTGTTCAAATGCCATTGCTGGTGGCCTGTTGCTGTCAATGTTACTGGCATGCTGTTATGATACATACTGTTGTTCCATTTATGCATGTGTTCTTTTAACTGTGTGCGGGCATTACTTAGCATCATGCAAACCCATGCAAACCCACTTACAACTGCTTAAAACTGCATTAGTCACTCTGTTGCCATCAACCACTGTTCTACCTAGCAGAAAAATAATCAACCCTGCTAAGTCTCGAATCCAGGGGCTTGTACACCATAGTCAGAGCAATATACCACTACACCATTTGAGTTGTAAGGATTGCTGATGATTTTTCAGACATATCATGCAGTAGAGTCATTCAACAGTAGGGAAAATATTCTGTAGAATCAGCCAGGTTTTGTATATATACATATACACATGTATATATGTATGGATATATATATATATATATATATATATATATATATATATATATATATATATATATATACATACATAGTATAAATATATACATATAAAATATATACATATACATAATATATATATATATATAAAGCAAAAAATATATATTATATATATGCTCATAACATGTAGTGGAGTCATACCTCAGAACCATACCTCTCAACCTCTTAGTGCAAGAAATCTGGTCAAAGCCTGTCCAAATGGGGGGGGGGTCAAAGGGCCAAAACTAGAGGCGGGGTCTACTGCTTTTGGTCGAATTACATTTGGTCGAAAATTATTTCAGGCAGCCCACCTCATTGAAAGCTCATTTGGTCGAATTCCATTTGGTTGAAAATGGAATATAGCCCCTGCCCCACTGCAGTGCAACCCTGGAGTGAGAATATAAAGTTGGGGGGTTTGGGGGGCACAGCCCCCCACATATATGATTCGATGTATTTTAATGGATACACATGTATATAATAGTGCATAAACTGCAATTATGGGGGGGCTAGGTGCCCCTCCCCTTACTTTATATTCTCACTCCAGGGTCGCACTACAGTGGGGCAGGGGCTATATTCCAATTTCAACCAAATGGACTTCGACCAAATGGGTTTTCAGTGAAATGCATTTTCGGTGAAGTGAACTGCCTGAAATCATTTTCGACCAAATGTAATTTGACCAAATGTAGTAGACTCAACTAGGGACATATTTTAAATATTGCTCTTATAAATGTAGAATGTTTCCAGAGTGACAGGGTTTGTTTCAACATACATGTTCTGAAGGATGTGAGTTCTGAAACTGAACTGTATGTCATCATTTACTGACAGAAATCCTCAGATCATCACAGTGATTTACCAGGGAAATAAAAATAATGAATCTGTGGAACAAACCAGAAATATGAGCAATAAACCTGGACATTCTGAAACAATCCAGCCAGTCGAGAGGTAGGCTCAGAGCCCATCAGTGCACTAAATCTGGACCAAGCCTGATAAAGTGGGGGGAGAAAGGCATGAAAATAGGGACATATCTGAAATACTGTAGTAGACAAGCTGACACAGGTGATGCAGTAACACCCTCCTGTCTGTCCTAACATATATGGACTGAAATAGCACAAGTCCAACACTCAATTACTTCTCACTAGTTAGTGACTTAAATCCTCACATCATCCCACTGATGTGTCAGAAATACACAACACTTATGGGGGCCAGGCAACAGTACATCCTACAAATATCTGGACATAACATCACATTAGGGAAACTACGCTCAGCTGCTAAGCATGTCACCAAGCACCATCCAAACTGCAGTCAGACTGGCACAACACTAACCCAAATCTGCTATGGGGAATTACACATGTAATTGCAAATATATCAGACACTACAGGGCTGTAACAGCACTGAAAAACAGACACCAGTGTGAAAGTGCATACCCACAACCAATTTCACCACAGTCACAGTGACATACTGGTAAGCCAAATGAACAGTACAGTATAAGGACTGTGTGAACAAAAACATCTCAACATGTTTGCCACTCACGCACTACCCCTACGTATACTGGCCCAATTCACAGTGTAGTATGATGCCTGACCATGATATGGGACATGTCTCAGTATGCCCCTACAAACATATACAGTCAACAGACCACCAGAAACTGGAGCAGCATGTACAGGCAGATAGAAAAGCAGCCATAACACATACATCTACCCCCTTTCCTACACAGACCAATTAACATTGGCACACTACACTGCTACAGAATCCTGAGAGTCTGTCAACAATCACTAGAAATACACAGACCTCTCAACTGTTCAGTGTCCTACAGAATGTCCAGGCTTTGTCCTCATATATAAGGTCTCTTACACATAACATGTCTGGCAATCTGATACATCACTGGGATGGTATCAGGAATGAAGGCACTAAATAATCATATACACTGCCTATCACCCTCTTACTGCATGACATCTGGACAAAGCCTGACATACTTGGGGGACAGAGGCCTAAAAACAGGCGCATATGTGAAATATTGCTATTATAAATTGAGACAGTTGCTGGTGTAACAGGGTTTGTTGTAACAAATCTTTTCTGAGGGATATGAAGTCAGAAATACAAATGGATGATACCATTTACTGACTGCAATCCCCAAAGTATGCTACTGATTTTCTAAAGACAAAAAAATGTCAGAGGAACACACCAAACATGAGAGTCCAAAATCTGGCCATTCTATGGATAGCCCTACAGTTGAAAGCTATGTCAACCACATAACACTGTCAGACTTAAAATCACGCAGAAATACCATGTCCACAAAACCCTGTTAAACAAGCATTAATTCAACTGTATAACAGCAATACTTACATTCTGTCTGTATGTCTGGAACATTCTCCCCCAGTCTGATGGGCTGTCTCCACATTTTTCATTGTAATAGGTATTTCCAACTACCCTCTGTGATGTTGTTGTTCACAAACCTCCATGAAGTCCTCCGCACAGGCAAGGAAAAGGGCCATCACCCACATGAAGTACTCAATTATAGAAGTATGTTGCCATGCCATTGGCTATAGGAATAACAACACAGCTGTTCTGCATGCAATTATTAAGTGGGGGACACAATTGGTGCACAGGCCATCAGCTGCTCATGAGCATTACCTACAAAAGGCAAGCTGCTGCCTATGCAAAACAAATGTATACCCTACATCTGACAGAAAGAGAGAGAGATAGACAGACAGACAGTCAAAGACACCAAACAACAGATATTGGAATAAAACCAAACATACTTGGAAAAAAAAGTATGTCAAACAAGTAAGCATGTAATGGAATACAGTAGGGGGTATGTAATAATGGGAAATAGGAAGTTCAACAAATATGTCTCAACAAGACTTGCTGTACTGATATATTGCTGTTCAGAAGCTATGATCATAGCATCTGGGTCTGTCTGCAGTGACATAGATCACAGCTCATACCCCTGAGTCACTCCAGGAAAGAATGGCTCACATATAACTACTACTGGAGTGTGTGTTGAACAATAATGACTGTGACACTGCTGGGCCAGCTATTGGGATATTGTAGATATCCATATGTTAATTGTGAATACAACTATAATATACATGTTTGTCTCAGAAATGTGAAAGACCTATACAGGGTATTTGCATAGTGAAATACTGTTGCAGATGTGTGTGTTGAACTGCATGTGATATACTGAGTTCATACCATTCAATTGTCCAGTGTTATGGACACTGACCATATGTGTGCCTCATATTTGTAGTCATTTACTCATAGAGTTGTGTTATGTCTGGCAAATCATTGGCAACCTGTGAAGACTGACATTACATCTCCTTCTCTTTCTTTTGGCTGTTCCTGTTAGGGGTCGCCACAGTGGATTATTTGTCTCCATTTCCTCCTGTCCTCTGCATCTTGCTCTAACACACCAACCACCTGCATGTCCTCTTTCACCACATCCATACTCCTTATTTTAGGCCTTCCCCTTTTCCTCTTACCTGGCAGCTTCATCCTTACCATCTTTTCCCAATATACTAAGCATCCCTCCTCAGCAAATGTCCAAACCAACATAATCCCACTACTCTCTGGCTTTGTCTCCAAACCGTCTAACCTGGGCTGACCCTCTAACGTACATATTCCTAATCCTGTCCACCCTCATCACACCCAGTGCAAATCTTAGCATCTTTAACTCTACCACACCCAGCTCTGACTCCTGTCTTTTTGTCAATGCCACTGTCTCCAACCCATATAACATAGCCGGTCTCACTACCATCTTGTAGACCTTCCCTCTCACTCTTAATGGTACTCATCTATCACAAATCACTCCTGACACTCTTCTCCACACTTTCCATCCTGCCTGTACTCTCTTCTTCACCTCTCCCCCACAGTCATTATTACTCTGAACCGTTGATCCCAAGTATTTCCACCTTTGCAAACTCTACTCATTGCATCTCACCATTCCTCTATCCTCCCTCCCATTCACACACATATATTCTGTCTCAGTCCTACTGACCATCATTCCTCCCCTCTCTAGAGCATATCTCAACCTCTCCAGGGTCTCCTCAACCTGTTCCCTACTCTCACTACAGATCACAATGTCATCTCCAAACATCACAGTCACTGGGGACTGCTGTCTGATCTGGTTTGTCAACCTGTCCATCACCATTGTGAATAAGAAAAGGCTCAGAGCTGATCCCTGATGTAATACCACCTCCACCTTAAACACACCTGTCACTCCCACCGCAGAACTCACTGCTGTCACACTACCCTTATACATATCCTGTCCCACTCTTACAGATTCCATCACCACTCCTGAATTCCTCATACAATACCACAATTCCTGTCTAGGCATCCTGTTATATGCTTTCTCTAAGTCCACAAAGGTATAACGTGACTCCTTCTGATCTTTTCTGTACTTCTTCATCAACACTCTCAGAGAAAACATTGCATCTGTACTGCTCTTTCCTGGCATGAAACTATACTGCTGATCACTAATCCTCACCTCCCTTCTTAACCTAGCTTCCACTACTCTTTCCCATAACTTCATGCTGTGACTGATCAATGTTATCCCCCTGTAGTTACTACAGCTCTGCACATCACTCTTATTCTTATAATCAGTACCCAAACACATTTTCTCCACCCCTCAAGCATCCTCTCACTTTTAAAGATTACATTAAACAATCTGGTTAAAAAGACCACTCCCATTTCTCCTAAATACTTCCAATCTTCCACAGGTATCTCATCTGTCCCAACAGCCTTTCCATTCTTAATCCTCTTCATAGCTATCCTTACTTCCTCCTTGCTAATCTGTTGCACTTCCTGATTCATCATACCTACATCATCCAATCTTCTCTCTCTCTCATTCTCTTCTTTCAACAGCACCTTAAAGTACTCTTTCCATCTGCTCAACACACTCTCCTCGCTTGTGAGTATGTATCCCTCATTATCCTTTATCACCCTTATCTGCTGCACATCCTTCCTAGCTCGGTCTCTCTGTCTACCCAATTGGTACAGGTCCTATTCTCCATCCTTAGTTTCCAACCTTTCATACCACCCTTCATACAATTCTTCCTTAGCCTTTGCCACATCTCTCTTTGCCATGCACCTCATCTCCTTATACTCCTATCTACTTTCTTCATCTCTCTGACAATCCCACTTCTTCTTCACCAACCAGTTTATCTGTATATTTCCCTGTACTTTGTCATTCCACCACCAGGTCTCCTTGTCCTCCTTCCTCTGTCCAGATGTCACACCAAGCACCTTTCTAGTCATCTCCCTTACTAGCTCTGCTGTAGTTACCCAGATATTCAGTAACTCTTCACTGCCACCCACTGCCTGTCTTAACTCTTCCCTGAACTTAATCTCACAATCAGCCTTTTTCAGTTTCCACCAATCGATCCTGTGTGTTGCCCTCACACTCCTCCTCCTCTTCTTGATCACCACTGTCATCCCACAGACCAACATTCCAGCTGCCTAACTACACTTTCCCCTGTTACAACTTTACAGTCTCCAATCTCCTTCAAACAGGCCCTCCTGTATAGGAGATAATCCACCTGTGTGCATCTTCCTCCACTCTTGTATGTCACCCTATGCTCCTCCGTCTTGTTAGAATATGTATTCACCACAGTCATGTCCATCCTTTTTGCAAACTCCACCACCATCTCACCTTTTGCATTCCTTTGCTTAACACCATACCTACCCATCACTTCTGCATCCCCTCTGTTTCCTTCACCAGCATGCCCATTGAAATCTGCACCAATCACCACTCTGTTACCCTTGGGTACAGCCATCACCACTTCATCCAACTCACTCCAAAATGTTTTTGTCTTATCCACTGCACACACAACTAGCGGATCATATGCACTAACAACAGTCACCATTACACCATCAATTCCCAGCTTCATTAACATCACTCTATCTGACACTCTTTTCACCTCCAAATACACTCTTGCCATACTGTTGCTTCAGGATAACCCCTACACCATTTCACCTCCCATCCACACCATGATAAAACTATTTGGACCCAACTCTGATACACCTAGCCTTGTGCCCCTTCCATCTGGCCTCTTGCACACACAATATATCAACCTTCCTTCTGTGCATCATATCAGCTAGCTCTGCATCCATACCAGTCATACTGCCAACATTAAAAGTTCCTACCCTCACTAGCACACTCCTAGCCTTTCTCCTCTCTTCCTGCCATATGAGTGTCAGACATCCTCCAGAATATGAATGCAAAGGCTACTGTGCTACCAAATTACTTAAGTGTGTTACAGCAATATTAAGAAAGTGTCACTAATTTTGGCCCATCAAACCCCATGTATGTGTGCCATCCTCAAGATGTCCTGCTCTAACAGGTTGTCAGGAATGACTGAGCAGCAAGAGTATAAAAACAGTGTGCCATACTGGTATAGAACTGAAATGTATATCAGGTATTACCTGTATACATGTATGTATGAGCAGGTGTACCTGGCCGCCTCATAACAACAGACATGGGATGCAAAATGTCAGGTAAATAAGCTGTATATGTTGTACACATATGTAATCTGTTTCTGTGCATCCAACAGAGTTAGATTTCTACAGCTACTGGTTGTTGCATTGCCCTGACACAGACATGGGTATTAGAATAAGCATGATTGTCAGGTTAAAGTTGGAGAGGTGTCCAAATGTATGACCTTATGTCCATGCCTACTACAAACAGCTATATGACCACCAACATAGCTGTATGGATTCAGCAATAACTTATCTGTAAAACCTGTCTCCACCAAAGTAGAGTAATCCCCTTTGCTGGACAGCAGCAATACACAAACCACATAATTGGTCACTATATTGGCTGTACAAGGCAGAGTAGGAGCAGGCACCAACTTGGCAGTGAATCAACCTTTGTCTGAACAAGCATATAAGGTCACAGGTGGATTACTGTAAGGCTAACTATGAGTACAAATTGGACACATCCACCAAGGGCAATCACAAGGCTGTCTTCATATATGTCTGCAATCTCAGAGGCAACAACCCAACCCATTCTGTAACGGTTGTCAATCACACCACATACACACACACCATAGCTATAGCCAATCTGCTGCAGACAGATTTAGGGCAAACATCCCCCCCGGCTCACCATCAGTGTAGGTGGATATGCACAGTACCTCCACCCTTCCCCTCATCATCAGGGAGCAGGTGCATACTGCCTAATCAAAGTCAACAAAAGCAAGTTTCCATGCAACCTGATAACATTCCTGTCTGCATCCTGTATGTGCTTCCAGCTCCATTACACACTGTATGCAAGAAAAGCCTGAGCGCCATTGACATATCATCTGCAAGAAGATGGCCAGTGTCATCCCTCTACAGAAACGTGAATGATGAATGGTGGCTTAGGCAATGTACTGGCCCTCATTGGGTGGAACATGATACATCAAGGCCAGGAGTGCAATGCAGGTTCATACTGTGCTAATAGATGACAGGGGTATGATGT
This sequence comes from Protopterus annectens, assembly GCF_019279795.1. Lineage (NCBI taxonomy): Eukaryota > Metazoa > Chordata > Ceratodontiformes > Protopteridae > Protopterus > Protopterus annectens. Next base: position 211,253,769 of record NC_056726.1, read on the forward strand.
GGTTGTAAGTGGCGGCTAATGATACACAGTACTGATGTGCTGGCTCTGTAAATAACTGTGGGCAATGTGTGATGTGTTTCCCTGTTTATGTCTTCCAGGTGGCATACAGTGTCAGACAGCATACACTGCAGAGGAGAATGCAGCTGTTACTGATGCAATAATACAGCACAATGTGGTGCTGTTCAGCCAGAGCTGACAAAATCTGCGGGAGTGGACTGCCCTGTGGGATGACCTTGTCCACAGAGTGAAAACCTTGGGCCACCATGGCCGCACATAGGATCAGGTCAGGAATCGGCCAACTGACCTGATACGTCGTCCTCAGCAAAGGGCTGCTGCCATGGCCAGGGACTGTACTGCTACAGGTGGGGGTCCAGCCACACAGGCCCCACTTACAGAAACAAAGGCATTCCTTGCCAACCTTGCCCCCCCCCCACACAACAGCCGTCACATGAGACACCAGTCATGGAGGTGGGTGGCACTCAGGCAACAGGCAAGGAGATTCCAGGAAAGGCTACAGTGCACATCAATTTAATCATGTAGCAGTCATACTGTCTTCAATAGAGTATCTAGATGCATATGTTAGTTCAAACTGCATTTGTGGGTGGGCTTTAGTAATGCACAGAAGTGCACATCTATAGTGAGGGACAGCAAATTATGTACTTTCATAGCTTGTACTGTACCTGTGCAGAAACGTAACATTCATTTTGTACCAAAGCCAAATGTGAGTCTGCTGACAATACCTCTCCCCACAACTACATAGGTACCTCTGGTGTGCATGTGGGACAGCAACCTGAAGCTGGTGAGTATGGGATTTTCCTGTTGTGGCTCACCAGTACCCCAGGCATGTTAAGATCATGCATGTGACCATGCACACAACTGTTATTCTCAGCTATTTTGCAATATCTGCATGTTCACTTGTGGTGGGGTTAACTGCATTGCATCACAGTGGTCATCACAGGGTCTTATTTGCAGGAGATGTCACATATCTGTAACATAACTCACAACCTGCATTGCAAGAAATCTGGACAAAGACTGACAAAATGGGGGGACGAAGGGCTAAAACTACAGACATATGTTCTAAATTAGTGTTATACAGTGCATATAAATGGTGTACACACACCTGTTAGAATGCCAGGTATTTGTGAAATACAAAAATGAGAGCACAATAACACATTTCCGACCCCTTCCAACCTTTCATGTGACCTATAACCTGTACAATTCAATTGTAAAACAAACAAATCTGTTAGGGGAACAATTATGACACATAAAAAACTTACAAGAAGCTAGATGCATACATATGCACAGGCTGAAGCTAATACTGTGTTTAAGCAGCTTTCAATATTATTATAGCATTACATATTCTTGGGTACACATCTGCCATCAATTTCAGAGACTCTTTGATTAATAGCAATTAACGGTCACATGTCCTGCCAGGATTATCCTACATTTACTCAGTTGCCTGCTACAGCAACAGCCATAGTTTGCATACAACTTACGAAGCAGCAAAGGTATCTCATTTGTGAATGGTATCAGCCCAGAGAAGCATGCATACACATTTCTACAGCATTGCATATACCATGGAACACAGTGAAGACAGTCATCAAATGGTGATGGAAATATCAGGCAACAGTGACATTGCAAAGAACTGGACATGCCTCTAAATGTGTGGAAAAGACAAAACCGAAACTGGTCAGAGAGGCTGCCAGGAGACCTACAGCAACACTACAGGAGTTGCAGGAATCACTGGCATGTACTGGTTGTGTACTACATGTGACAACAATCTCCCATATTCTTCACATGTCTGGCCTGTGGGGTAGGTTTGGAAGATGGAAGCCTTTTCACACACAGTACAACATCCAGGTCTGGTGAATTTCTCAGGAAAAATACATCAGATCCCCCAACAGCATGTGAAGAAATGTGTTATAGTGTAACGAGACCAAGGTTGCACATTTTGTCCACAATACTAAAAGGTTTGCTTGGCACAAGAACAACACTGTGCATCACCAAAAGAACACAATCCCCATGGTGAAGCATGGTGATGGCAGTGTCCTGCTTTGGGGTTGCTGTTCATAAGCTGGAAGTGGGCTTTTAGCCAAGGTGGAGGGGATTAGGAACAGTTCAAAATATCAGTCCCTTTTGGTCCAAAATCTTCATGTGTCTACTAGAAAGCTGTAGATGGAGAGGAATTAAACCTTTCCACACAACAATGACACATACCATACATAAAAATCCATAAAAGAATGTCTTCACCAGAGGACAATCAACATTTTAGAATGGCCCAGCCACAGTCCACACATACATCCAATAGAGAATATGTGGGGTGCCCTGAAGAGGCCTGTGCAAAAGTGAGGCTCTCAAAATCTAACAGAGTTGGGGGGCTTCTGTAAGGAAGCGAGTACACATATTGCTAAGTCGAGATGTGCCATGCTGATACACACTTTCCCAAGAGCACTGACTGCTGTTATGAAATCAAAAGGTGCTTTAACAAAGTATTAGTTTAAGGGTTCTTGTGTGTGTGTGTGTGTGTGTGTGTGTGTGTGTGTGTGTGTGTGTGTGTGTGTGTGTGTGAGTGTGTGCACAGTTATGCAACCAGCCTATTGTACGTATTTCAACTTCTACATGTTACCTCTAACCGATGTGTTTGTTCTTCAATTGAATTGCTCAGGTTATAGGTCACATTAAAGGTGGGAAATGTTATCATATGATTTATGTGGTCCCATGTTATATATCAGAAAAACCTGGCATGTTAACAGGGCTGTCTACACTTATAATATCTACTGTAAGCTTACAAGGTTGTTAGTGTAGCAGGTTTTGTTGTAACATACATATACTGCAGGTTTTGAAGTGTGAGACTCAAAATATGTCATTAAATAGTGACACCAGTCCTCATATCATCCCAGTAATGTGTCAGGCAAATACAGGATTTATGACAAACAGACCAGAAATATGAGCCACACATGTAGATGTTCAGCGACACTCTGCACAGTTGAGAGGTATGTTCTGTAGGAGTTGTCACTATGCTATACAGGTGAACAGCAATTATGTGTACATGGGTGCAGTGTATGCTACTTGAAGGCCCATCACCTACTAACACTACTCACATATCACAGAGGTGTATAGAAGTAGTAACAGGAAGTGGAAAGGGCTGCACTGTATGATGCTGAGGGCCTGTCCAGGGTGTGTATGTAGTGGTCTGACTGTGTTGTGAATGTCACCAGTAGGCTATTGTGAGGTCTGCGTAATGCCTGCTTGCCACCTCACCTGTATGTGTGTGCATGTGTGTGTGTGTGTGTGTGTGTGTGTGTGTGTGTGTGTGTGTGTGTGTGTGTGTGTGTGTGTGTGTGTGTGCATATGTAGCAGCAAACAGTATAGTGCAGGTATTAATTTACATATGTTGTCTTTCCCCTACAGGTGGTCATGGTGGTCGTGGTCCCTCCCACTTGGTATCTGATATCAGTGTCTCTGCAGACTCTGGCAATGATGATGTTCATATTCAGGCACAGGTGGTGTTGTTAGGGGCTGAATCTGTGTCATCAGTTGGCATCCCACAGTCATCCACAATGTCCCCACATGCAGTTACAGTGCACACACATGGTCCATCCCCAGCAGCCACAGATGACGGACAGTTGGCAGGTGGTGGCATGGAACAGGCTAGTGTAGAGACTATGGCAGGTGTGAGTGTAGACACTGGCCATAGCCAGAGTGCGGGCGAGGTCCCATACAGGCTGATGGACAGGGGTGCTTGCAGGAGAACTGCTGCTCATTGAGCCGTTGTCACACCAGACACATGTTTTGGGCTGTCATGGGTGCACAGGCATGTAGTGAACACAGCACCGGACAAATACTCAGGATGGTGGATGCAACTCTTCCTGATTTATATGGTGACATACATGACCTTGTTGAGCCCACATGCCAAAATACTGAGGTCATGAATAGATGGTGAGGTTAGACCTTAGCAATCCTTGACTGTGGCATGTCTGTGCTAGAGCATGTGGTGGGAGATGGGCATCGGCCACATGAATGTAGGTCAGCACCAACATCAGCTGAGAGTCTACAGAGCCGTGCACCTTCACACTCCCATAGTAGCAGTGACACCAGCACTACTGAAGGGGGATGCTGTCCTCATCACAACAGAACAGGCCATGGGCGCGTGGTCCTGGCTGGTCCCATCAGGGACACGGATCCAGCAGACAGCAGTCACCATTAGGAAGCAGTACTGCATCTGGCCTTGGGCTTGGTGGTGCAAGTGAGACCCCTGGTAGGACCACTTCATGTGTCCATGGCCAGAGACAGTGAACTGGATATTTTGCCATGTACAGTCCACAGCTGTCCAACATACCCTTGTGTAGGGAAGCCACATGGCATGACTGTGTACATACATACACACACACATATGTATCACAGGCAAGTCACCTCCAGACACACACAGCACCTCTGCACAGCCTATCTATAGGATTCCCCTCCAAACAAACACACACACACACACACACACACACACACACACACACACACACACACACACACACACACATTGATGTGAACCATATGGCCCAGCCTAGACGTCTGACAAGCCCATACCACACCCTGTGCATATGATGATACCTGTGCCACATCCTTGTCATCCATACCATCAATGCAGGGACAGGCTATTATGGGTCTGATGCACAGGGTGAATATAGTACAGAGTAGCTATGTAATACTGTGTAAGGTGCTGTCTGTTTGCAGTTGTTATGGGTACACATAAAGGTGGAAGTACCTTATTAACCATGATGCATTATTGCTGTTAGTACCACTGACTGAATGTAGTCTGACATGCTGTATTCTGTTTGTGTTCCAGATATCTGTGTGTCTGCAGGCTGGGGCCCTGCAGACATTAAAAGTGTGGAGTATGGCAGAGTAGAAATACACCAACTGTTTCATAGCCAAGGTATAGCTTTATATGTATGTTTACCAGGTGTGTATGCATGCAACAGTGTGTGTTGGACACTGTTGTCAGACAATGTGACCTGGCATACATACCCCTTGTCACAGACAAGTAGCCTTCAGACATGTAACTTCAGTGTTGTGTAGTACCACGGGCTCATATATGTGGAACAGGTTACTGGAGTACTCTCAGTAGGACCCTCACAAGCTTAGCCATTAGATTGACCACAACAGATTCACATGTCAGCACCTGTTGCCCCTGCCATTTCTTTCCCATACACTCAACCCTGATGCAGTTGGTGAGAGCATGCATGGTACTGTGCATGATAGGTTTGTGGTATCTATTCCGGAGTTCACAGGGTAGAACAGGGAGACAAAATGGTATATCATTTGCATACACACAGTAAAGACTGACACGGGGATGTGCATACAGTAACACAAACACAGATGGCAATGGACAGATTTGTAAATTTACATATCAGCTTTAATGTACTATAGTGCTAAATACACATGACATGCCCCACATAGATTATATGTGTGGGACATAACCCACTACCTCTTACAGCATGTAATGTTGTTAGTGCCTCCATGGATGGTGAGATAACCCACCAGAAATAGCAACTGGAGTCATCTATTGCTCCTACAAGCCTGGACAAGTGATAGGGTAACAGACATTGTATCAGCATGATGTTTCAGTCAGGTATGATACCTGATGCTGGCATGTGTGTCAGTACACTAACTATCAACTATTTGACAATAATATCACATACAATGCTATTGTTAGGGGACGCAGACCACATATGTGTTGCAAACATCCAGATATTCCATAGACATCTGTACAGATGACTGGAATGGCCTCTACAATGGTTTAACATGCCACATGTGAGACAGATGCCATTAACACACTATATAAAGTAATGCCATCAGGAGGTGGTAAACAGGAGTGGATGGTACACCCATCAAAATGGAATAACCCACACAGAATATGATTCACACCCAAACACACACACACACACACACACACACACACACACACACACACACACACACACACACACACACACACACACACACACACACACACACACACACACACACACACACACACACACACACACACACAGTTACCAGTATTGAGATTAGAACCCCTACCTATCTAGTGATTTTTACTATATTGTTACTGAGTTATCACTATGGAGCTTACTGGGCTGACAACTGGCCAAAGGTGATGATAAGGGGAATGACATCAGCAGGACTGATAAGGTGGGGCACTGGGTGGGAAACTTATCAAAATACTTCTTCTTACAAACATGCACACTTACACGCACACTTATATACACACACATTTGCCGGATCTGAGAGTAGAACCTCTGCCTATCTAGTGATTTGTACTATAGTGTTACACAGTTTTTGTATGTGCTGCGGAGCTTATTGGGCTGACTACTGCCCAAAGGAGCTGATAAGGGGAATGACATCAGCAGGACTGAAACCCTGGGGAACTGGGAAGTGTTGTGGGTGGGAATGGCCTTAAACTGTTTCACCTACAAACACACACTCCCTCACTCACAACTGTCATGCACACACAGTTCTCAGTATTGAGTAGAACCCCTACCTATCTAGTTATTTGTACTATAGTGTTACACAGTTATCACATGCGCTACAGAGCTTATAGAGGTGATAGGTGTCCAATGGTACTTCTAAGGTGAATGACAGCAGCAGATCTTGTGAAGTAGGGCAATGTGAAGTGTATTGAGTGGGAACAGTCTCCTAATACTTAGTCCTACAGACAAACACACACACACACACACACACACACACACACACACACACACACACACACACACACACACACACGCAGGTGATGTGATGTGATATTATGAACCTAACCTCAGTACTATTAGACAATGGGGCTCACCTTTTATGCTGGCATGTGCAACTGTTTACAACTGGTATGCCACTGTCCACAGCAGAAAATCACTGTATGCCATTCAGGGTATCCATGTGTGTGACTCACTCTGTCTGTGTTCCCCTGTATCTCTCTCTCTATCACTGTCTCTCACTTTCCCACATCTATGTGTGTGTATGCTTGACATATGTTATCTGTTGCCCATATATTTGTCTGTGTATCTCATGCAACAGATACATATATGTCATGTATGGACCACCTACAGCTAGCTGAGGGTACTCCTATCTGATGTGTGTGTGTGTGTGTGTGTGTGTGGGGACAGTTAAGGTGTACATAGCTGTCTGTATGCATGGATGTATATACACAATACAGTCATATAGTCCGATGTGGGCTCCAACATGTCCCATGATTCTCTAAGTGTAGGAGCATGCCCAGTGTGACCTTCTTTGGTTAGAGTGGGACTCCATTCTAAAGACAGGTGTATTACAGCCATACCTCTAAGGAGTACACAGGACTTTCCCCAGGGTACTGAGTTTGTTTAGCAGACATTTTTTTGACATATCTGTAGTCAGTACAAAGTGAATTCTACTGTGCAGGCATGTCCATTATATGCAAAAGCAAATATAACAAAAAACGGATTATTAAGAATAACCACTGGCAGCAGTACCAAAAAGCATGTATATTCACAAAAGCCTTGGCACCTCAGCTACACATCCTTCAAGATGCCCATTATATGTGTAGTATATTCCAAATAGCACTGTGACTTCCAGGTATGTCAGTGGCAGAGTAGTGGGTGTCACTGGCATACAAAACAGTTGGCACTGCAGTTATCTGCATGTGGCCCTGTCAAAGACAGCACTGTACCTAGGGCACTACAAGACAACTGCCAGGAGAACATGCTGGCCAGATCCTGACAGTATTAACCACACATACACATAGCTCATTGACCCCTGCATATTGTGGACAGGCAACATGTTTTCATATATATTGGTACAGCCCTGCCAATGTTTGTTATGCTGCTATTTCCCTGCCAACATACATGTTATTGCCTTTCTGTGGGTATATGGGGGACACACCTGTCAACTGTACACATTTGCACAGACTCTGCTGATATTTGCTTCACATTTTGGTTCTATTTACCATACTATTGTGAACTGTCTTGGGGACTAAAGGCATATCAGTAAAGAGCACAGGTCAGATTGTAATGGCATACATTTGAGTTTCAGACTTCTTACTATTCATAGCCTTACTTTAATGGCATACATTTGACTTTCAGACTTCTTACCCTTCATAGCCTTACTGCAACTGTGAAGTCCAGCTGTGCTATCACTGTGAGTCTGTAGTGGAGTAATTCAACATTGCCACCATTTGTGTGGCTTTACCAGACATTTCTCTCTGGTTTTTCACAGCTAACTTGCTGTGAGGGTGTGGTGGGTGGGTATAGGACCCCCACACTGACATCCATGCTTGTGACATGTGACCCCCCTCCCCAGTTAGTTGTTCCCACACATATACTGCAGTAGGATTTGCCACATTGGGTACTACTGCATAGTGTGTGGATGCCAGTTTTGGGCAGACATTTTCTGGTGTCCCACATAGCTGTCAGTTGTCTGCTGCTGTCCCAGTAGGCCACCCCATTCCCTTACATGCACGCAGAATTACCATAGATATACTAGCAAAACATATTAATCCATTCATTTATTGCTAAGAAGAATAACTTTCTTTGTTCCTGTTGCAGTTTTGAGGAAGGTCCTTGAGGTCCTTGAGGTCCGCCTATGTTGGATGCACACAGTACACTGCCTATAGATGGTAAGTTACAGGTAATGTGATGTGTGTGTCATCCATTTTACTGTGTGTGTGAGTCAGAGAGAGGTGTCAGTCCCTGGGGTCCCTACAGTGTCAGTGTGTATGCTATGCATTGCATCTTTTTCCAAAGCATGAGCATACTGGGCATGCCTCCGTCTGCCTACAGGAGCAAGCTCAGGGGCCTCCTCCTCTGAGTCCCTCTGTGCCTGTGGGGACCTTGGCAGTGGTGGTGGGCTGTGTGGCCCTTCCCCGTGCTGTTCCTGCTGCAGCTGTTTCCGGAGGATCATATTGTGTAGCATGGCACATGCTATGAACATGTCTGCACATGTGACTGGAGAGTACTGCCATGCTCCACCAAATATGTCAAGGCAGCGGAACCATGACTTGAGTATCCCAAACACATGCTCTACAATGATCCTGGTTTGTGCATGTGCTTCATTATGGCATTCTTGTGTGGGTGAGTGTGCATTTCTGATGGGGATGCCTGGTATAACTGTGATGAATGCCAGATGTGGAAGTTATGATAGCTTCCAGGGCTGCCAGCACACACATTCATGATAATGCCCTGGGCATTGCACATGACCTGGCAGTTGATGGAGGGAAATCCCTTGCGGTTTATGTAAACCCTACCCTGTTCACCAGGTGGTGCTTTGATGTGGATGTGCGTGCAGTCTATCGCACCCAGTACCTCCGAGTATTCTGCTACACAGTGGAATAGATGCATATTGCTGGTCCTCTCCTCATGGATGTTGGGGAAGTAAATGTGCTCACTGGCATGTGGTAGCATAGCATCCAGGAACTGGTGGAGTACCCTGAATGCAGATGCCTGTGAGACCCCCATGATGTCCCCAGTAGGTGTTTGGAAAGTACCTGTAGCTAGAATTCTTAAGACTACACATACCTTGGCATCCACTGGGATAGGTTCTCCTCTGTTGGCTCTAGGTTTGAGTTGAGGCCTGCACAGCTTGGTGATTTGCTGAAGTATGTTTCTGTTCACCTTATAGTGCTCTACTATCTCCAGATCATGTAGCCCCTGGTAAGTTACTCTGGGTCTGAACACTCTTCTCCTCCACCTCGGTCTGTGGTGGTTGTCAGCATTATCCTCCTTACCGCCCTCAGCATCTAGCACATACTGATGGATCAAAGCAATGACAGTCCCTAACATTTTTCCAGTTAAAATTCCCCGCATGAGTACACCAATGGTGCAGAGTTTGTGGAAAAAACAGACTGTAAGGTGTTTGCATAGTTTATACTGTTGTGCTGCAGATGCTGCCTGTATGATTGGCTGACTATGATGCATGTTACCTGCTGGCTACGTTATTTATTCTTGATTGCTTTTATTCTGCTATTTTACTTTTTTTCCTTCCCATTTTTGACCCTTTTAAGCCCCGAGGTGTGCCACGCAAACCCGGTGCCCAAATGTAAACAGTCCTGTTACTTCCAGGATTTTTTTTTGTTTTATTTTAGACCCAGTGTGCGCTGCGTATACATGTTTAGCTAATGTAAACACAAAGAAATGGCCATCCCTCCCTGGATGAAAACATGGTCTTCATTTCATGGAATAAGACAATACAGCCTCAGGCACACCCCTTTGCTTACCCGTGCTTAGCTAAGCTTACCTGGGCACCATAGGGCTCCAATCTGCTTACACCATGCATGACACACCCCCTTTTCATGTCTGTTGCTCCTCCTACTTACATGATCATGTTATAGCATCTACATGGTTATGTGCAGTTTGGCATTTAGAAGATTTCTGTGATTCAGTAAATTTCCTCTCATTTGCATACCTCACTGCCTTAGTCCATAGTTACTGCACTACTCCAGAGCCTTTCCCCTTGACAAACACTGTTCTGTAGTATTGTTTTGATTCTGCATGCCATAGACTATAATGGCAAATTGCAGATTTCCCATAAAATTAAGTTTTCACATTTTTTTTTATTTTCAGCACAATCCCGTTTGAGCGCTGCTGCTGCCCTATGCTTAAATGGCCGAGACCGGCCAAAAAAAAAACATTTATTTCTATAAAATTGAAACACATTTTCATGCCAGCGGCCATATATTTGGCCATTGGCATGCCAAAAGATTATAATACATGCTTTTATTTGAGCTGTCATGCCTCCGTTTTAATTTTTGCAGAAATGTATTTGGCTAGTAGCCGAATACATTTCTGCAACTAACACTATTCTTGTACAGATGCCTGCCTGCTTGCTAAATCACTAATTTACCTTATTTGCATGGTTTTCACCAGCAAATGAAGTAATTAGCATTATGCAGTGGTGTCCTTGCAGGAATAGTGTAGGCAGGCTCATGCACGTCAAAACAGTAGTTTACTGGATCACGCAGCGGCCATATTCCGTGCAGGAGCAGCTACACTATTCCTGCACAGAAAAATGAGCTTATTGAATCCCTGGGAAAGTATCTCATACCATTTAAACATAACGCTGCTTCTAAATCCTTAAACCATAAACAATAATATAACTGCACTCTACACCTGTCTCAAGTATAATTCATTAAAATATTTACTAAGAAATATAAGCTAGATTATATACATGTGTAGTCTGAAAAGTTCTTGGTTGGATCATGTATATATGTACATGTTTTCTTCTCTTTGAAAAATTAAGTATGTCACCTAACAATATCTGTACTGAATTATCAATGATCAGTATGTAATATGTACCTAGGTTTCCCTATCCAAGTATAATTTTATAAATATTTTATTAGTTATTTGAAACCATTTCTGAGATACATTGCTTTAAAGAGAGGGAACAATATAGCCTAAATGGTCCGTAATAGGGGTATGAACTTCTGGTCAGCTGTCAGTAGTAAAGGAGATAAATAGTAAAATTACACAATTGCTGAACTATGTAAACTTCTAGCTATTAAGCCAGGGCTTTCCCTTGTTTATTGCTTTCAGCCTTGGGCGAGGCTACAACTGCTGTTACTGTGGCTGATGCTTGCAGTGCACATACTTCTCAAGTCCTTCTTCTTCTAAGATCCTCTGAACAGAATCTTGGTCAGGAAATCCATTACTCAGTCTTACTGTACCATTCTGTTTTTTCTGGTTAGGGTGGAGGGATATCTTGTGATGCTGTAGACGATGACATTGATAAAAAAGAAGTCTGATGACAGTCATAATTCCCATTGTCCTCTAAATATTCCCTTCCATTTACTTCAGGATCTCCTTTAGAGACAGCATCTAGAAGTCCATGGAAATCAGTAGTCCCTCCAGGATGTGGTACTGGAGACTATAGCTTAGATCTGCCTTGTCATCATAGAAAATCCTTACATGTCATCCTATTCATCCCTATTGGAAAGGCCAGAGCAGTGTTGGTTATCTGATCCTACTGCCTTTAATCGGGGGGAGATGTACAGTACATTTACCTGACTAGTACTTCCTTGGTCTGTGAATGAAGATGACCTCCTTACTGGTCTGCTGTTCATTTCACCATCAGTTTCGTACTCCTAAAAAGGCTGTTCATGAACACCTGACCCTGAGAGTATACTACTGTGCAGCCCTTCAACATGCCACCTGATTATTGGTCAGATAACCTGATATCATGGGGTAGCACAGGCACAACATTCTAAGTTTTCCTGGGCTCCTATGGTTTGCTTTTATTCACTGATTTATGTGAAAAATAAGCTTATTACCCCATTTGCAGAATATATTCATCACTAAATGTACTCGTAAATACCTCTTCACCAAAATATTCCAGTGAGGATGCTCTGTTCAAAAGATATACAGCAATATCAAGAATAAAATTCCATCAGCAATCTCAAACCCGTGAACTGAATTTTATTTTATTATGGAATAAAGTGCTGTTTGTTTTTATACAGAAGCTGTTTTTTATTTAGTTTTTATATTTCTGTTACGGCTTTTACCACTTTGTGGCTACTGATTTTTATTGTTAGTGGTCTAACAAAGTCAGATGGGATCCAGCTTCATGGCATTACCATCTGGTTTTACCTTGCATGACACACCAAATGTTTCAATAATACCAAACCAGGAAGGATGTGTCAGGAGAACCAATGTACCAAGGACTGGTAACAATAATACTAATATGGTTTTCTGAAGAAGTGATGATGTATTAACTGGTTGCTTGCCAGCACCAACAGATCCTTTTGGGTTTGCTGAAACACTAAATGTTAGAAATACTGTCCCCTAATATGACTGAAGCTTTCTGTGAGCTTGAAAAGGATTTGGTCAAGCTCAAATGGCTGCAGTGTGACAATTTATACTTTGAGAGCTGCTTGTCTGTGCAAAAGATGCTGAAAGGTCTCAGGGTCACAAAAAATGCCCATAGGAGATGACCTTCCTAAAAAATTATCAACAAATGGTTTGAGCTTACTCAAAAAAATAGGCTTCCAATATGTAGTAATCTTGGTGAACCTGAATAAACAGAAGATAGAATGTCTAAATGAAAAAATCTTCTCAACATACTTTATCCTAAAGGACAACACCGCTAGTGAAAATTTTGACACCAAGTTTTGTATCATTCAGGACAAACTAATTAAAGAAAATGAAGTCCTTAAAAAAAGAAAATTAAAAAGTTTCAAAGGGACTGCACTGAATACGAAGGGGGCATGGCCTATCCAAAACCTGAATTCAAGCCGAGGTTATATGAAGGTGGCAAAGAAGAACTGGGAAGAGGAAGTGACAAGATGGTGTTTGAGAATGGAGAAAAAAGTGGTGTGTGCAGATCTCAGTGGATAGCTCAGTAAAAAGGAACAAGTGGTTTCCAACCAAACAACATTGAAAGAACTGTTAATGGGAACAACACCAAAGGAACACAGGTTTCTCAGCTGGCACCAATAAACAAACCACCAACCAGGAAGAAAACTTGGAATGGCCCGACAAACAATTGGAAAAGGCAATATGTATGTATGGCAATTGTTTCAAAATTGTTAACTTATCCTCTATAATTTTAGACAATGAGGCATGTAATGTGCTTAGAAAAGGCCGGAATTTCATTCCAGTAAAAAGAGCTGATAAATGTTACATTATCAATTGCCTAAGAAACTATGTAAGAAAGCTTAATTTTAATTTTCTGTATAAAACTGTTTCTAAACCTGAAAATAATTTTCACAAAGCTAGTTCTTTCAACCCACCTTTAAGGGCTGAGTTAGAAATGTTTTTAACTGTAACAGAAATACAAATAATTGAATTGCTTATAAACAAGCCTGCATATAAATATTACACTCTCCCCTGTAAAGAAAGATGTGTATTTTATAGTTTAGTGAAGAACAAAATATTGTTATCACAAAAGCAGACAAAGGTAATGCCATTGTGGTGTTAGACAGAGAAGTGTATGATATAAAAATGTCAGAGCTCCTTAAAGATGTTCATAGGTTCATAGGTAGGTACTAGGCTATCTGCCCAAGGGCATTTATAAGCCTAGCCAGAGTGTGTCAGCTTTCACTGCCCCATTGATTAATTAACTGATCCTCTGTCAAGAAGAGCCAATGAAGTGATCCCAGGGGTGTATTTTCTGTTACCCATATGTTCGTCAAGGTTTCCCTTGAAGAGTGTTAGTGAGGGGCTCTGCCTGATGTAATTTGGAATTTTGTTCCAAAGCATGGGGAGTCTCTGTGATAGGAATCTATCCCTCCAGCATGTTCTATTTATTGTTGTGGTGAGGTTTAACTCACTACAGTGCATGGCTTGCAGTGACTTGGATTTCTTTAGGTGCAGCATGTCCATCAATTCTGAGTTGGACATGGCTTTGTAAGTCAGGCAGAGATCACCTCTGAGTAAGCGATATGCCACTGGGTACAGCCGGAGTTTTTTCAGTTGGGCTGCATAGAACATATGTTTGAGGCCAGTAATCCTCTTGGTGAGGTACTTTTGTGGTCTTTCCAGCTGTAGGAAGTGTATTGTGAGGTACATCCCAAATGGGGCATTGTACTCTATGATGGGTCTAATGAGTGACGAGTAGAGAGGCACTATAACCTCTTTATTTCTAGATGCGAACCCTTTAGTAATTAGATGGGCCATATAGAAGGATTTCCTAACTACTCTGGCAATATGATTGTCAAAAGAGAGATTACTATCTACCTGGGTCCCCAGATCTCTAATTACCTCTTCTGTATTAAGGGGACTGCCACCTATGTGGTAATTTGTGGGTGTTTTGTTTTTCCCAAATGGGATGACTATGCATTTTTTGGCATTTAACTTGAGGCCATGACTTTGACACCAAGTGTCCATCTCAGTAAGGCCCTTTTGGAGGAAGTCTGTGTCAGCTGGAGAGTCAATTATGGCTCCCAGTTTGCAGTCATCAGCAAACTTGGTTAGCCATAGTCTTCCTGTGTTTGCCTGCACTTCTGAGAAGTATATGCCGAACAGTAAGGGTCCCTGGATTGAGCCTTGCAGGACACCACTTCTGACTGGTTTAGAGTCGGACCTGGAGCCCGCTATTCTTACCGTGTGAGTTCTGTCTGTAAGCCAGTTGGCAACCCATCTTTTGACGTAGGGGTTTATGTTCAGGCTTGTGAGTTTTTCTGTAATACCTGAGTGGGGAAAGGTGACGAAAGCCTTGGTGAGGTCAAGGTAGGCTGTGTGAACCACCTTTCCCTTATCTATGGCCTTGGTGACTGTCTCAAAGACGTCAACCAGGTTTAGTAGGCATGATCTGCCCTTAACAAAGCTGAACTGGGTTGGGTCAAGTGTTTGGAGGTTTCCAATGTCTTTGTTAATGAGTTCCATGATGATGCGCTCCATAGCCTTGCAGACCAGGCTAGTCAGGCTTATGGGGCGATAGTTACCAGGGTCAGTTGTGGCCCCTCCTTTGTGGAGAGGAATAACCATTGCTGTGCGCCATTCTATGGGCACGTAGCCTGTGGAGAGGCTGAGGTCAAACAGCGTGTTTAGGTGGGGGGTTAGTTCATTCTGTAGTTCTTGCAAGACGCAGCCTGGGACACCATCTGGTCCCATTGACGCTGTGTTTTTTGCTTTTGAAAGGGCTGTTTTCACTTGTGCATCTCTGTGATTTTTGGGACACTACACTTTTCCGGTATTGCTGTGGTCCCTTTTGGAGGTGAGAGGGGGTTGAAGTTTGCACTGAATCTATCTGCCAGGATGTTGGCAATATCAGTAGGTTCAGTATATTTTGTGCTATTTTGCACTAGTTCAGTGCCTATCTGCAAGTTGCCACTTAGATTCTTAACATAGCTAAGGAAGGCTTTGTGGTTATCTTGCAAATCCTTTGCTATTTTTCTTTCGAAGTTAGCTATGGATGATTTCATGAGGGACCTTAGTTTCTTACTGATACTGATCAGAGATGTCTTTCCTTCTTGGGATTTGCTTTTTTTCTGAACTAGTTTCCTTCTTCTATTGTATAGCCTGTTTATTGCAGGGGTCCACCAAACTGTTTTCCTTCTCTTAGAGGAGTGAGTCTTGGTTTTGCTATGGATGGCATGATCCATGCATCCTTCTAGGTGCTCATAGAGTGCATTTGTAAAGGTTTCAGCATCTTGGGCAGCGTTATCCTTTAGCATGGGGGCTGTGAAACTTACCACCTCTGTCGTAAGTAAGGTGAAGTTTGCTTTCGAAAAGTTTTTTACTGTGGTTTCCTTATTTGGGTGTGGTGGTGGGGTGTGGACATTCAGAGTGATTAGATTATGGTCTGATCTAACCAGTGATGGGTTGACCTCCGGTGTGGAACACCTGTCGCCCATGTTGGTGATGACCAGGTCCAATATGTTTTCACCTGTGGTAGGGGAGTTTACAAGCTGATCCAGGGCATTTGAGTTGATGAATTCCAGGAAGCGCTGGGCCTGGGAATTTGTACTCGAGTAGTTTTCCCAGTGAATGGTAGAGTAATTGAAATCACCCAATATCAGGGTGTTCGGTAGGACCTTCATGTTTTCCAGTGTCTCCAGAAAGGTGGAGTGGTGGTCCTGGGTCACAGAGGGTGATCTGTAGCAGGCCACAATTTGCATTGCAGATTTGCTCGATGTTAGTTGCACATGGATGATCTCAGAGGTATCATGCTGCACCACTAACCTGGAAGTGTAGGTATCCTTGAGTAATATGTATACACCCCCTCCTTTTGTGTTTTGGTCCATGTTCTGTGGCCGAAATGTGTTTCAGTCCATGTTCTGTGGCCGAAATGTGTGGTATAAGTTGTAGCCCATTAGTGCTGGGGTGCTCTCTGGAGCCTTGAACCAGGTTTCAGTTACTGCACAGATGTTAACGTTCTCCATACTGAGGAGTGCTTCGAGCACATGCATTTTGATATTTAAACTCCTGGCATTGAGTAGCATAATCCTCAGTTTTTTGTTAATTGTGCTGTTTACGGAGGTGGGTTTGACTTTTCAGCCTTGCCTAAAAAAGGCACTATGGGAGCAGCAAGAGCCTTGGCCAGTATTCGAAAGCCTAGGGGTGACAGGTGTAAGCTGTCTCTTATGAAGCAATGTGGCTTGTTGAGCATGTCATCCCAGGCTGACAGACACTGGATCCCCTTTGAATGACACCAGAAACTTAGCCAATTGTTGAAATTGATCATTTTTTTTCTTTATACTGAGGGACTAGTCTTGGTGAGGGCAGCATGCTACTCAGGGTCAGGGTCATACCAGCCTGGGTTACATGATCAGAGAGTGCTTCCATGTCTCTTTTCATGTAGTCCAGGGAGGTACATCTCAGGTCATTCACACCAACATGAACAATGACAGAGTCATATTTGTATTTGTTCTGGAGTGACCTGAGTGCTTGTGTTATGTGGCAGATTCTGGCTCCCGACAGGCAGCTATTAGTAACCTTCTGCTTGTCCAGCCTAGTGAGTGGGACATCAGTGTGCCTGACTATAGAGTCACCTATTACTAGTGTGTTAGGTATGTTATTTCACCTTAAGGGCTATGATTATGCAGTACACTGATTTGGTGTTTTATGTGTTGTCTGGTTTGTGATGGGAGGTGCAGGTTGTTTGGGTGTCTGCTTTGGAGGTCTCTGATGCTGTCTGCTTTGGAGGTCTCTGATGCTTTTGCAGGTTTTTATTTTGAGCCTCCGAGTATGATTTTGTGTATTTATGTGTATTTTTTGCCAGTGCTGTTTTAGTAGGTCTGTGTGCAGCTGGAGGTGTGGTGCAAGTGTTAACATTCTCCTCTTGACTGTCTGTTCCAGTCTTGGGTGGAGACAGCTTAGCTTCCAGTTTGGCTTTATAATTGCATCTCTTGCATATGTTAGCATTTTGTGGTAGGAGGAGAGGGTTGTCTGTGTACATGAAGCAGTTGTAACATTGCCTCAGGATACCCAGTTTCACCAGCTGGACTGGAGAGTGCACCTGAAGTTGTCCTTTGGTCATGCCTGAATAGTAGGGTGAGCTGCTTAGTCGCTTGGTTGGTGGGGGGTGAATAAAGAGCCTTGCCTTGCTGGGCAATCAGTGTCAGGGTATATTAGGGCTTGCTATTAGGTCTGAGCAAATGTTGGGCTGTAAGATGCTTTTTGAGTGCTAAGGTTGAGAGTTAGACTAGTTTCAAGGGAAAAACTGAAAGAGGAGACTTATTGGAGCCAGGAATAATTTAACCGTAGCTAACCGGCACTGCCTGGTGCACAAAACCATGCAAATGCGGATTTTATAGTAGGGAAATGAAAGAGACAGAAATTAGCCCAAAATGGCCAATAAACTACTAACCTCTGGGCTGGAACCACTCCTCCAGGGACAGAGAGATTGCTCAAAGCTTCCCTCTCTCACAGGTGAACAGCGAAACTTCCTTCTATCCAAGTAAGTTATGGGCAACTCAGAAACTTGTATCACAGCCCTGAATTCAGCACTAACCAGAAAACTGGACTAGACTAGCTTAGAAAGGTGGAAAACAAGGAATTTTTTAAAGATAAGGCAAAAACAGTAAAAAATACACTTAAAACAGCTTTAAACAACTACAAACAATCAGAAAAGGCTATCACACTTTAGTGTGTAGCCTACAACAGTTAAAACAAATTATTTAAACAAAAACAACTTTTTAAAAGTGCAGGCAGTCAAATAAGTAGAATATGTGAAAAAAACAAGCTTTTAAATCACCATAAATGCTGGAAAATCTGGGTTCAGGTGGAAAACAGTTACGTACAGCAAGAAAGTACAGAAAACTGATACTTAATCACTCCAAAGTCTCTCTTCTAAGCTAGAAGACTTGTATCAGTTTAAGGCTTTCTAGTGCTACCTAGTAGGCTACCTAGTGCTTACCACTCCCACTGATAAGCTAGAAGGCTTTCCTCCAACACAGAAAGGCTTGCAGGGCTCAGAAGCTTACCAACAGTCCTGGATACAGCAACTTTGTATCTGGACTAGGCTAGTTACAGGAAAGGTGGGAAACAAGTGCAAGTGCGGCTTTTAAACCAGAACATTGAAAGAGATGGAAAAAAACTGCCCAAACGGTTAATAGCTACAATTTCTGGGCCAGAAACCACTCCTCTTGTGATAGATAGGCTACCTAATGCTTACCACTCCCACTGATAAGCTAGAAGGCTTCCATCCAACACAGAAAGACTTGGGGGGCTCAGAAGCTTACAAAGAGTCCTGGATATAGCAAATCTGTACCTGGACTAGACTAGTTACAGGAAAGGTGGGGAACAAGTACAAACGTAGGCTTTTAAGCCAGTAAGTCGAAAGTGATGGAAAACTGCACAAACGGCCAAATAAACTACAATTTACGGGCCAAAACTCACTCTTCCCATGGAGGATAGGCTACCTAGTGCTTACCACTCCCACTGATAGGCTAGAAGGCTTCCCTCCAACACAGAAAGGCTTGGGGGGGGCTCAGAAACTTACTAGCAATCCTGGATACAGCAACCCTGCAACCGGACTAGGCTAGTTATAGGAAAGGCAGGAAACAGGCAAACGTGTGGCTTTCAAACCAGAAAGTTGAAAGAGATGGAAAGAAACTGCTCAAACAGCCAATAGCTACAATTTCTGGGCTAGGGACTACTCCTCTTGTGATAGATAGGCTACCTGATGTTTACCACTCCCACTGATAAGCTAGAAGGCTTCCCTCCAAGACGGAAAGGCTTGGGGGGCTCAGAAGCTTACAAAGAGTCCTGGATACAACAAATCTGTACCTGGACTAGACTAGTAACAGGAAAGGCAGGGAACAAGTGCAAATACATGCTTTTAAATCAGAAGGTTGCAAGAGATGGAAAATCTTCCCAAATGGCCAATAAACTATAATGTCTGGGTCAGAAACCACTCCTCCTGTGGTAGATAGGTTACCTAGTGATTACCACTCCCACTGATAAGCTAGAAGGCTTTTCTCCAACACAGAAGGGCTTGGGGGGCTCAGAAGCTTACCAACAGTCCTGCATACAGAAAATCTATATATACCTGGACTACACTAGTTATAGGAAAGGCGGGGACTAAATGCAAAATGGGCTTTTAACCAGAAAGTAGAAAGAGATGGAAAAACTGCCCAAATGGCCAATGAACTACAATTTCAGGGCCAAAACCCACTCTTCCCGTGATAGATAGGCTTACCACTCCCACTGATAAGCTAGAAGGCTTCCCTCCAACACAGAAAGGCTTGTGGGGCTCAGAAGCTTACCAACAGTCCTGAATACAGCAAGTCTGTATCTGAACTTGACTAGTTACAGGAAAGGCAGGAAACAAGCTTAGAAATATTTTTTTTTTACAGAAAAGCAGCTAAAACAGCAGTAAATACAATTCAGATTGTAGTGCAGGCCATCACACCCGAGTGTGTAGCAACACTATGGCAAATACAGTTCAAATAAATGCAATTAAATTAACAAATGACTAAAAAACTAGTGCAGAAGGCAGTAAATTAGAAGGCTACTAACAACCAATAAGTGCAGAGTACGATCGACTGAACAGATAACTGCACCCAGAAGAGCCACTAAAACAGTTACAGTAAGAGCAGCGAATAATATATATATATATATATATATATATATATATATATATATTTTTTTTTTTTTTTTTTTTATTTTATTTTATTTTTTTGAGGGAGGGAACAGAGCAGGATTAAGAGGCTACAGGGGTTGTCCTTCTCAAATGCTCACTTTGTACACAGTAGGAGTGCCTGAAATCAGAATATGATCTCACTGCACTCAGTTGAGTGAGCAAATGAGATGGGCCCAGAAGGAGTATCCAAATACAAATCTACAAGAGGGATGGGCAATTTCAAAGCCATCAAAACATTAACACCAAAACAAGAACAGGGAAGGTGGGTGGGAAACTAACTGTAGAGAGACAGCCACAAATTCAGCTGAGTTAATATTCAGTGAAAAACACAAATAAATTAAATACAGTACTATATGCAAAAGAGCAGATAAAATGTACTTAAATTCACTTATACGTCCAGTTGATTTCAGGTAGATGTTAGCCGGCCAAAGCTCTGATATTAAGCAGAGATAACTCAAAATGTACCACTTACATAAGGCAAGACAGAATGTCAGTGATGAGGTGAAACTACCCCCCACTGCTATCAATGGCTACACAGAAATTCTAAAAAGTACTCTGTAGAGAGACAGCCACAACTTCAGCTGAGTTAATATTCAGTGAAAAAACAGAAATAAATAAGTTAAATACAGTACTATATGCAAATGAGCAGATAAAAGTGCACTTAAATTCACTTATGCGTCCAGTTGATTTCAGGTAGATGTTAGCCAGCCAAAGCTCTGATATTAAGCAGATAACTCAAAAGGTACCACTTATATAAGGTAAGACACAATGTCAGTAAAGAGGTGAAACTACCCCCCACTGCTATCAATGGCGACACAGAAATTCTAAAAAGTACTCTGTAGAGAGACAGCCCCAAGTTCATTTCTATAAATCAGTTCCCTTTTCTGAAATAAAAAAGCATTCACAGAATGACTATTTTATAGAGGACTGGTTATGTAGTGGTAGGATCACTCATGAAATAAATACATTTTTAAGAGTGGCGAATCTGAAAATCAGTAGGATCTTTGGCTTGCCAAAAATACACAAAAATCTAGACAACCCTCCTCTCAGACCTATTTTTGCCAACAGCAAAAGTAAAATGGAGGCTATGGCAATCTTTTTGGACAAGCATCTACAAAAAGTTGTAGAACTAATTGACTCATATATCAAAGATATGTTTGATTTTATGACCAAAATTAAGAATGTACGTATAAGTGAATCAGATATATTGGTCACTTTAGATATTAAGTCATTTTACACTGTGCTCCAAAATAATGAGGAAATGGAAGTGATCAGACTGGAATCGATGATTTCAAAACTTTTCTCTTTGAATACTGTGCAGTTGTTGATGGAAATGTTAGACATCATTCTCAGTCACAATTATTTTGAGTATAATTCAGGTTTATATTGTGAAACCAATGGAGTGGCAATGGGGGCTGCAATGGCCCCAAGTTATGCCAATATTTTTATGCACAGTTGGGAAAAAGCCAGTCTGTTTGAAGGCATGTACCACTGCAAAATGTTACTGTGCAAACATTTTATAGATGATGTGTTTTTGGTCGGGAAAGGGGACATCAAATTGTTAAATGACGTTTTGGCTTATGTGAACAATGTTAGCTCCTTCTGTAAATTTATGTCAGAAGTAAGTAATCACAAAATCAACTTTTTGGATGTTTCTGTGTTCAAAGAAAATGGAAAATTGTTGACTAGGATTTTTAAAAAGAAGTTCAAAATAATTAATATTTGAAGTATAACAGACTGCACTCTAAAATAACTAAAGACAATGTGGTGAAAAGCCAGTTGATGAGAGTTAATAGGTTTACCAACAAAGATCAAGGTTTCATGGAAGAAGGCGCTATCTTGTGCAATAAATTTATTAGTAGGGGCTGTCCAGTCAGGGCTGTCAAAGATAAGTTCTCAGAAGTTTGTGATCATAGTAAGTGTGGCAAGACAACCCCAAAACCCCGAAGAATGTAGATTACAGCATATCAATGCAAATTAGTAATAGTGTTGATGAAAAAGCTATAAAAAAATCTGATAATAAACAACTGGAACATTTTTAAAACGTTTCCCTGAAGTAAAGGAAGTAGTCAGAGACCATCCATTATTTCTTCAAAAAAGATGTAAAAGCTTTCAAAATTATTTTCAATCTAAGTTAAGCCTACCAAAAACAGAATGTAAAAAGCCTGGCCTGTATAAATGGTGTAACTGCAAATCTTGTCCATATTTACATACAGGGTGGATTCAATTGTTATGAATAATATTAAAGTCATGATTAGGGGCAAATACATGTACAAATCAAAGTATGTGGTTTATTTAGCTACATGCAACTCTTGCACTTCATTTTACGTAGGCCGCATCACTAGAGAATTGTATAGAAGTGTGTATGAGCACAAGTATGCAATATCAAAATGTGATGAAAAAAATGCACTTAGCAAGCAGTATAAGAGTAGCAAGTGTAAAGTTGATTTTAACTTCACAATTTTGGGTCAAATATTAAATTATGAAAGGATATTTGATGCTGAGGAAGAGCTACATTGGAAAGAGTATCCATGGCAAGTTAAGTTAAATGCCTGCTATCCACCTGGCTTGAACAATAAAGAAGAGTTCACAGCATATCTAAGAAGGAAGGGGTTAAAAAATTAATTAACTAATTAGACAGTTTATTGATGTGATTTTACCAGTATTTATTAGAACTGAATTGTGAGTTTATTCAGTCTGAAGTAGTCTTGTGGAACAGGATGAAAGCGCTTACTGAATTTTGTTATTTTATTATGGAATAAAGTGCTGTTTGGTTTTATACAAAAGCTTTTTTTATTTAGTTTTTACATTTTTAAGTTATGGCTTTTACCACTTTGTCACTATTAACATACTATTGTGTCTGCACCATGACATGCAGGCTATGTGACACCATTAAAACCCAAGAGCATGCAAATCAACTCCATAAGCATATGGTTTTATGATTCATACATGGATAGCCTTGATGTCTGACGTTAAGATTTGGTGGTTATTGTAATACACCAGGTGTACTGTTAGACCATAGTACTTCATAAATCTTCATAAATTAGAGCAGGCTGAGCTGTTAAAATATTCAGATTGTAGTAGGTGCGCACAGTGCAACTATAAAGCTTAGTACAGTTCTGCCCCATGCCGTACAAGACTTTTATGAAACTCAGCTATTTCCTTTTCTTGATAAACTATAAAGTAGACATACTTAAATAAAACTACAGAATAAATTCAGTATGATTGAAATCTTTAGTTTACAAGCTTATGTTTATGGACTATTTTATTCATACGAATTACAAGATTTTGCAATATGCAAAGCAGCAAAATTACTCCTTGTTACAAAGGTTGCAATGCATTTCTCCCTCTGTTGAAAGCACATATAATTTCTTGGAATATCTCAGATCTGTTTACAGCAGTTTTGAAATTTACCATTCAGAAGTATACAAACATATATAAAGCTCTAAACAGTTTTGAAATTTACCATTCAGAAGTATACAAACATATATAAAACTCTAGACTATTCTTCATATATATAAGCTTAAAGGCACTTAGTAACACTTTAAGAGCACATAATTTAGCACAAGGTACATAATGACTTATGCTTATTCCTTGTATTCCACAAGTCAGTTTTGCTTTTGTTATTTTACAATAACACACATTGTTTGGTCAAAATGACACATTTATTGGCCATTTTGTACATATTTCTGAATAATTTTGCATAGCCTTTCTTCAGTACCTGTATAAAAATGTTCTATTGCATTATCAGTATGAAAACTCTATAAATTTCCAAACATTCCAGTAATGAAATCTGATGTTGTATACCCACTTGAGTAATAATATTTACCAGCCTGTTATTGCTTGTCAGGGGTACATTACATGCACTTTATAGACCAGCATCTTTGCAAGATTTAACATACCACATTAACAAACACATAAAGATCTTGACAACTATGACTGTTAACTTTGCATTATTTTGAAATATGTTATATTTGTATTTATACAATGATTACAGTGCATGGTAGTATTTTGAGATAATTGAGACTGATTAAACATGTAAGAGGTAAAGGTTTTAAGAACCCATTAGTAACACACCTAGGGCTGTATTTCCTGTATTCTATTAATAGTTTTTTCCCTGCATACTGGCTTTTTTTGGTTCTTCATTGAGTCATGATAGACACTTGTACCACACTTCATTTCAACTTCCTAGATGACAGACTTTCCCCTATTTATAAAGTGATTACAATTCAATGTACACTTTGCTGTTCGAGGAAATTTAGTACCTTCAAAATATGTTTTTAATAACCTTAAACTTAAGTTGACTATTACTATATGGTTATTAGCTATTTCTGCACTTGAAATGGATCCATATCTCTCAACCTCTTAGTGCAATAAATCTGGACAAAGCCTAACAAAATGGTGGGACAAAGGCCCAAAAATAGGGACATATTTTAAATACTACTCGTACAAACTTAGTTGCTAGACTGACAGGGTTTGCTTTAACATACATTGTATGAAGGATTTGAAGTCTGAAAGTCAAATGTTCGTCATTATTTACTGACTTCAACCCTGGGGTCATCCCAGTGATTTGCCTGAAAATCACAAATTCTATGAGGAACAGACCAAAAATATGAGGCAAAAATCTGGTCATTCTGCAAAAATCTGGACAGTTGAGGGGTATGAATGCATCTTGTTAACCTCACTGTTTGAACAGGAAAGACCCCCCTCATACACAATCCTTCAATTTCTATCTCTTTTCTGTCTGTCTTTGACTTATGTCTAAATACATTAGCCTGAATATGGACTTAACTCATTATTTAAACAATAGGTATCACTTCTGTGTCATGAGCTTTTCCTCACTTGGTCTGTGTGAGACCATTGCAGGTTTTTGATGAGTTGTATTTAAACATTAAGCTTACATTTGTGCTATTCTTTGTGTAACATATGCTGTGCATTACAGCATTGAAACTACAGTGCTCTGGGTCCTTTTCTAGTTATGCAGCTGTAGCTACCTTCCTTGGTGGTATTCACCTCTGCATTCATTTATGCCAGATTTTAAATGTTCCAGCAGTCTACTGGACTGCCTTCTCCCATGCTGTGAGTATACCATGCGCTAGTATAAAAATCTTCTCTTAAACTTTGTGTGCAACATTTACTAGTTGACTTCTCCCATGCTGTGAGTCTATCATGTGCTAGTAGAAAAATATTCTTCTCCTAAACTTTGTATGTAAAATTTATTAGTTGACCTCTCCCATGCTGTGAGTCTACCATGTGCTAGTATAAAAATCTTCTTCTCCTAAACTTTGTGTGTAACATTTACTAGTTGACCTCTCCCATGCTGTGCATGGTATCATGTGCTAGTATAAAAATCTTCTTCTCCAAAACTTTATATGCAACATTTACTAGTTGAACATGGAATGTACCACAATGAGGGCTTCATCCCTCACAACAATAAATAATTTGGTTTGCTTTCTTCAAAAAATATATAACGCAGAATGCACCACAGCAGTTTTGCTGCTCCTGTTATAAACTGAAAGGATAGTCCAACAGATCCCAGGAGGGTTCCTGTTGTGGGTTTGAGACCCAATATTGCAAGACCCAGAATAGCACAAAATTAAGTACAGCTGGGGGAAATATAAATTAAGTCCAGACATGCTGTATCTCAGGGAATTCCCCCTTCTCTGAAGTACAGTGATCTTAAGAGTTAGTATATATAAGCAGTGGGAGTAGGAGGGCACAGTCCCCCATATTAAGAGGCGGGATCAGGATGACTTGCCATTGCAAATAAATGCATCAAATGCATAATAGTTTGGCAGCTTACTGTTGCAGCTGTAAAAATCTTGCTTGATTTTTCAGAATTTTGGGACTTGCACTGTACAGCCTGCAAATTCTAGAACACTGGCAATACCTTCAAACTTTATTTGAAATATAACATGTAAGCAAAGCTAATATAACTCCATTGCAATCATAAGTCAGTCAGCAAGTACTGTGTGTTGAAATAAACTTCTAATCCAGGCTTTTATACTTACATCACAGAAGCACTTTCAAAAGCATTATTGTTTAACTTACACAGTGGTTTGATCAAATTTGCTATGTAATTTGTTCATTATCATTTTGTTGACTTCATGATTCCAATAGGCAAAACTAATTGAGTTCTTTACAGTCTGTGGACATTTTGAGCCAGCCAGACAAAACTAATTAAGCTTGTTTACAGTCTGTGGGCATTATGACCCAAACAGAGACAACTAATTAAGTGTGTTAACATTTTGTGGACATCATGACCCAGGCAGATCAAATTAATGGGGAGCATTTTCATGCTGATATTGCTTTTTCCCTGTTGAACATCAGAAATGAAAAAAAAAAAAATCACCTTTAAATGATAAGTAGTAAATGAACAATCTATAGAGATTTGGGTCCTTGACAGATGCTTAAATAGAAAAACACTCAGTTATAAAACAAGAACATGTTCAGTCTACACAGGCAAATGCCTTTACAATAATATGCTGTACAACAGCCAACCAGAAACAATTACTTCTTGTCATGATCTTACACGGTCATTGAATGAAGTAAATACAAAAAAATGAAAATAATTACACACTTCACATTCTGTTTGCACTTAACAGGGAGAATTAATTTTTACCATTAATGAATGGTAATTCAAACTTGATAAAACCGTGAAAGTGGTAAATAAAACAATTGTTTTAAGGTTGAACTGTGCCATGTTGCCTTCCTCACTGTAGTGAGACCATGTGAATTAAGATTCTGACAAGATTCTGGCAAACCATGATGTCTGATGGTGTGATGTTAGGCCTGCAGGTGTGAAACGCATAATATAAAGTTGTTGTACATTCTCCTTTAGCATTTGTGGCTATGGCAGTACCAAATCCTTAAACTCGTCTTTTGTTATTTTTCTTGCTCTTACTGTTGTTTTTTTTGTTATTTTTCTTGCTCCTACCATTGTTCTTTCTACCTCTTTGCTTCCTTTTTAGCCATTTCTTAACATTTTTGCCCTCAAGATCCACACAGTACAGCTTAGTCTTGTGATGAAGCCTGTTGAAAGGAAGCATTGTCTTTATTAAAATGAAAAAGAAAGCGGAGAGCATTTCAAAATCAGAATGTTATTACAGGATTGATACGAGAAGCAATAATAAAACATTAGCTATGACTGAATACAAAAAAACATAAACATGCTATTGTGCCACTGTTATACAGAAGTTAGACAACACATCTGATATTTAGCAAATTATAATGACATCTACTTTATTGCATAGGCGATACATGTGCTTATCACAAGACCTCAGAGAGGGGTCCGAATAAAGAGATGACAAAAATCAGCATGCAAAGGAGAGTAATATTGTTGGAACTGAATTCATCCTCAAGTCTTGAAGAGTACCTTCATGAGGTAGATCCTCTGTGTAGATAGGTGAAGGCTGCCAGCCTAGCTAGACAGAATTTTGTAGATCATTTTGTCATTTGTAAACATTGATATAAGCCACAGGCTTGTTCTCTTAAATGGAAAAAATGGTGTTAAATGTGGAACTGCAAAAACATAACCATGCATTCTGCTGTAACAAAGCTGATAAGTCAATTCTTTGATCTCAAAACTCAGAACCAAGATGTCTAGATAAAGGCATTCTGCCTATTGTTTTGAGGCCAGAGTTAATGACTAGAATTTGCATGTACAATTTCTTTTATTGCTCTGGTTTCTGACCAGCTGCAAAATCAAAAGGGCTATTAACCTCTGAGAATCTGTTAGCCTGGGAACCAGAAAGAGATGATGTAATCTGAAATGAATCAGTGGTACTGTGTTATCAATTTAAGGACAGAAAGAATGAGAGCATTTGGAGCATTTGTCTTGAGAACATCCAACTCATCACTCTGCCTGTGTCTGTATGTAAGTAGGGTTTTAGAACTGTGTTTTCTCTTAGAAATCACTAGGAATTAGGAAGATTAGACTAAGTGTTTTTCTGTGTTGATGTCAGAACTTTTCTACTGTATTATTTTAAGTATTTCTCTGTGCTCTCTGAACTCTTGACTAGCACTGTGTAGTAAGAAGTATTGTCTTGTGTTTTTTATTTATTATTAAATATGTTTAACCTTTCAACTGTGGCTGTTTTGTGTAGAGATAATGTAAGCTCTAAGAGTACATTGCATGTATATAGTGATACTGTACCAAGTCCCTCCAAATAAGTCTTGACTGGTTGCACTTACCATTTGGATAATATTGCACAGTATAATTAGACACCCTTTAATAAGGGCCTTTGAGTAACTGATAAATATTAGCTGGGTGGGGGCAGTGGTTTAGTCTGTATAGTCTGGGTAAAAGGGGCACAGCTGGAAAACTTGTGGCAGCCTTCCCCAGGAGTGTCTGTGTTGTTGTATAAACTGTTATCTCAAAGTGTGTGTGTCAGCTACTTGGGCAGGGACATGAAGCACTGGTTGAACAGAGAGGGCGCTGGAGGTTTTAGCTTGCCCACTAGGCTGAGATCTGGATCCTATAGCTGCGCCAGTGGGGAGTCTTATTGGGGACCTGGAGAGAAAGGGAGAAACCAGCCCCAGACTGATTGTGATCTCTGTGTGCTCTTATGTGAAATTGTACTTTTATGTGCATGTATTTATTATTCTTTCCCTATGTGGATTCCCCTCACTGTTGTTAGTGGTGAGGATTGAGGCTCCTTGATTGCTGGGCCAGTGCACGGGCATCACGCCCTCTTTTTACTAACTCTCACCAAGACAACAGATATATATAGACTGCATTTTGTACAGCATACATAATGAACAGAGGTAGGTTAAAAATAAAAACACTGATAGGCCAAAAAAGAGACATATTGATGACAGACTTGACTACTGATAATAAGAAAGCAATTATGTATTCTTACTCTTATGCAAAAAGCCCAGACTTTCCAGATAGCATATATACAAAAGGATTAAGAGAGAAATTAGAAAAAAAGAAAAAAAAACTTGCACAAGCAAAACTGTCAAAAGCTTCAAAGTCAAATTTGTGTTCATTAATATAACAGATTCATGAAAAATATATATAGACCAAGAAATCTTAAGACATTTGGAAGAAGAAGCAACTAAGGAAGTGTGAAAATATAAAGAACAAAATCTAGAGATTTTTAAAAGTTATAAAAAAAGAAACACACTTGGGAAAGAAAGAGAGAGATCTGACATGGTGCAATATTTATGCAAAGGAGAAAGCCAAACTAATCAATACAAAAAAGCATCTTCACAAGATATTTGAAGAGCAATACATGCAAATGCACTCAGATATGGAAAGTTTCACAAAACAAAAATAAGATCACAAAGGGGGAACACAGAATAGAAGATTAGTAATGTAGAAATTAAACAAATAGAAGCTGTAGATATGGAATACCTGTGAAGTGAAGGATGGAGTGTAGAAAGTCTAACACAGGATATACCACAGCATGATGGAACAATGAGTCCCCCAAGTAAGAACCAGGAGGAGCAGGAGACATCTGAAGAAGAAATATGAAAATGAGAAAGAAAAAGAGATTTAAAATGGTGCAATATTTATGCAAAGGAAAAAGCAAAATTAATCAATACAAAAAAGCAGCATCAAAGATATTTGAAGAGAAATACAGGCAAAGGCATCTGGGTATGGAAACTTTTACCACACAAAAAATAAGAAAAGAAAGGGGGAAGTAGAAAAGAGGATTAGCAAAGGAGAAGCTAATCTAATAGAAATTTAAGTTATGGATTACCTGTGAAGTGAAGGATTTAGTGCAGAAAATCTAACTCTGGTAACATCAGAGCATAATAGAACTATGCGCCCCCAAATTAAGGAGAAACCAGTGGAGCATGAAGCATCTAATCAGTTCCCATATGAAGATACTCTGGAGCCTTCAGTAGGAAACCAATACTAAAGTTCATATGAAGCTGCAGAGCAAAGGAAGGAACAGGAAATGGTGGCAACTCTAAAGCAGTCAATGTTGTGGAGTGACAGGCCAGCAAGTTCCCATATGAAAGGGTAAAGGATGATACAAGATGAAGCTGAAGAGAATATGTCAAAGGAAGATGTTCTGGAACTTTCTGTAGAATGCCCACAGGAAACAGACAACAAAGAATGCACCCTTAGTTTAGACAAAACCCTTAGTTTAGAAGAAAATGATCTAAGGGAAGAGTTGCTTGATTTATACAGATGGATATATATATATATATATATATATATATATATATATATATATATATATATATATATATATATATATATATATATATATATATATATATATGGGTCTACTTCAGTAGACCAAAATACCAAAATGCAGACAATCACAACACTGAGACCAAATAAACGAACTGC
Organism: Protopterus annectens; assembly: GCF_019279795.1. Lineage (NCBI taxonomy): Eukaryota > Metazoa > Chordata > Ceratodontiformes > Protopteridae > Protopterus > Protopterus annectens. The sequence goes on from NC_056726.1 coordinate 211,284,616, forward strand.
CACTATAACGAGCAGTCACTACAGTGAAACCCCATAATACCATCAGTTAGCTTGTAAACTAGCTTACACAGCTAATAAGACATCTTCGCTCAGCTGTTGAAAGTCTAATTACCAATTCCTATCACCACCGCAGTATAAGCAGTGAGACCAGTATTTCAGAGCATGTTAACTATTTATACGTGAGTAGAGGTAATAAAATCAGCCATCTAACCATCAGTAGTTGTACCCCAGACCAAAGAAAAGATGGCAGAAGTAATTGTAGCAGCTCTGGGAATGATTGGTAATATATACCACACTGTAGCATCCCAAAAAGGCAAACACCTATCTGTAATAGAAGGTCACTTATATCACGTGGAGAGAGCCAGAGGTTGTAGATGTTATTGGAGATGTAAATATAAAATATCTCAGGGTTGTAAAGGGAGAGCTGTAACAACCATTATGTCCGATGGTGAGAGGTTAGACAAATCAGTTGGACATCAGCATTCAGGGGATCCTGGAGAAGTGGAGAGATACATGTGCCATGACTTGAAGGTGAGAGCTGCATATAGTAGGGATATACCTTGTCTACTGGTAGAAGATGCTCTAGCATCTACTTCTCTTGATACAATTCTCAGTATACCGCACAGGAAGGAAAACAGGTATAAGGGGTAGCAGTGAAGAGTTAACTTTATATAACATTGACTTCGCTGACTATCCGGTATGGAATGTTCTTAAGTAAGATAATGTCAGATATGTCAACCAATACTACAGTACTGGTATTCACAACATTAAACAACCTATATGACTTGAGCCATGCATCTATCTGGCTAATGGATAGAACATTCTTCAGCAAAGGTGTAACTGTAAGACAGCTATACAGTGTTCACGGTCTAGTGAAGTATGGTACTGTACCTTTGTTGTATTCACATATGTCTAAAAAGTCACTAAAATCGTACAATTATTTTTGGCACTGTATATTCCATTTGTTATCTGAAAATGTTTTTGAGGCTGAAGTCCATTGTGTTTTGTGCAATTTTGAAATTGCCATTCTGAAAAGTATTAGGTTGAATGTACCAGGAGCCCAGTCAAAAGGTTGCTTGTTTCATTTTGGGCAGAATGTATGGAGGAAGGTGCAGTCATTAGGCTTATTATCACTGTATAACACTAAACAGTCCTTTCAAACTGGCTATCAAAAGCTTGGCTGCCCTAGAATTTCTGAAGGAGTCTGATGTTCATGGTACTTTTCACTTATTGAAGGAATCATTCCCTATAGAAGGGAGAGATATTTTAAAATATTTTCAGACTGGTATGTGCTTGGGAAGCTTAACACTCACACCTGTTCCAGTGTACAGTCTCCCCCACTGTTTCCAATTTCTTTCTGGAACATTAGCGAACTGAATGATTTATTTCTGCCACAAACACAAAACTCTACAGAAGCATGGCATAGGAGACTCAAATGCTTGCTAGGTGCAAGGGATACAGACCTATCTATGCTAATAGCTGCTCTAGTGAGGGAGCAAGACCGTGTTGATGAACTATGTGTCAGAATGGCAACAGAGTATCCTCCTTCACCTAAAAAGATGAAGCTAATCATAAGACATCAGCAATTTCAAACTGTCCTGGCAAACAGAGACGCTTATTCCCCTTTGGAATTTGTATTAGCTATTGCGAAACTTCTTAAAATGTAAACAGTGTTACTTTAAATTTCATTGTATCACATGGGTGCTGCGAGGATTTCTGGGATAGACAGTTCCAAGACATTAGACATTGTGTAGCGGACTGCAGCAGCTACAGCTATGGAGCTATATACTTCATTTCTTTTTTTTTTTCCATAATAAATTTTTATTGAAATATATTTTCCAAAAACATTAAAAAAACAAAAAAAACACACAACATAACACACATAACTACTACAAACCATTTATACAATATCTACACAAAAATGCTCTTCCTATTTAATATATTCCTAAATAAAAAATCATGCTAATATAATATTGAAGACCTTTTCCCATATTTTGGGTTATTATTTTTTTTTTTTTTTTTTTGTTAGTAAGTAATTAATGTATATATGCTGCTTTATAATAAGCAGCAAATAAAAAATTATTCCTGTGTCTTATGTGGTTCTATTTGTGGCTATATAGAGTATATAGAGTTTCATCAGCAAAATATTCATACAATAATATCAATTCTTGGCATCTGAGCTCTCTTGGAGAATGTGTAGATAGAATCATAAATTCCATTGACAGTGGCCTAGTGTGTCTGAATTGTACACAATTAAACAACACAATAATATAGCAACTGCAATTAATTAAGGAAGGATTTGAAATTTTCAATTTTTTGCTTTGCTTTTAAAAGAGTAAAAAAAAAAAAGTAACAGTAAATAAGAAAATAAATATTGTAAAAATAATTAGCTTTTCTAGGAAATCAGTTTCTTTTCAAAAACTGATGTATTAATTGATGATGGATACACATATATTTTCTACATACACATTAATTACAGGAATTTAACCCTAGGATTTCCAAATTGTCCAGATCAATCAGTATCTCATATTCTCTTGTCTCTGTTTATGTCTAAATGCGTATATATAAACTTTGGAACTCTCTTAAAGTACAACTGCAAAAGATGGGTTATCAAAGTTCTACACTGTCATGGGAATATATACTTCATTTCTAACATTTGTTTTGGATGTTGGGAACTTCTGCAGTCAATTTCTAAGGGAAATGTGCATACATTTGATTTCAAACTTTGCTACTTATGTTCATTATGTGTTTATATCACTACAACACTGTATATTTGGGACTTGGAGATATCTATGTGGATACTGTTTTATTTCACAATATATTTGTCTGCTCACTTGATAGTTTGTTGCTTACATTTGAAGGCACTTCAGTCACGATTTGGGAAGTACATGAGTATGGAAGGACAAGTTTCTTAAACTGCGACAGAGTATACCACATCACTCGGTGTGGGGTTGCTTTGAATGTGTCTGTGTTTTGATTTTCGTTCATGTAGCTGTTGGTATAGTGAATGTTCATTATAGTGGCAGTTTGTTTATTTAGTCTTGGTGTTGTGATTGTCGGCGTTTTGGTATTTTGGTCTACTAAAGTAGACCCATATATATATATATATATATATATATATATATATATATATATATATATATATATATATATGTGTGTGTGTGTGTGTGTATATGTGTGTATGTGTATATATATATATATATATATATATATATATATATATATATGTGTGTGTGTGTGTGTGTGTGTGTGTGTGTGTGTATATATATATATATATATATATATATATATATATATATATATATATATATATATATATATATATAAGATCAATGAAAGAGATTACAGAAAGTCAATAAGACCCAAAATCCAAAAATGTTAGAAGTCTGATAAAACAAATGAACACAGTAATCAAGACTGTTCACAGAAATTCATGCGATATAACAGAAGTAAATAGGATATATTATTGTGCAGTTAAATTGATAACAGATAAAGTCTTACCACAAAAACACAGGGCAGTAAGGGAAAGGAAGGAAAGAAATCAAATGCCATCATGGAAGTATTGAATAGAGAAAACTTTAAAGTAATTACGACAAGAAGTGGCACAGTTAAAACAGTACAAAAGAGGGAACAGATTAACAAAAGTACTTAGAAAGAGAGACATGATAAAAGCAATATGCAGTATCAGAACAGACCAAGATCTAGCATACTCTATTGCAAATAATAAACTAAAGATGTCAGCACAGCAGAAAAACTTAGAAGATATCCAGATAAATATAAAGAAAAAGTACAAAATAAGCAATTCATTGATGATCCAAAAACGTTTTATAGAGAAATGGGAAACAAGGCATAAGGAACAAAATGCCACAAAAAAAAAAAAAAAAAGCAGAAATAGACGCATTATGGAGAAATATCAGTGAAGAATATCAGTGGGTTGGGAGGGTGGCCTAATGGTTAAGGTGTTTGCCTTACAAACACAAGGTACAGAGTTTGAATCTCACAAGGGATAACTGCCTAGGCTAAAAAAAAGGGCAGGGGGCAGTTAGTTAGTACTAACCTATGAACCTATGAACCTATAAGATCCTGTGGAACATAACAAGAAGAACAATAAGAAGTTGAAATGTACAGGATATGAAATGGGATGAGGTAATGGCCAGACAAAATTGAAACAAAATTAAAAAAAGTTCCTAAATGGAAAACCCCAGGCCCAGATGCAGTGCCTAACTTTTGGCCAAAAGTATTAACATCTTTACACAAAGATTTAGCTGTGAGTAAGAACTATTTATATGCACTCCACAGACACAAGCCTGGTTAACAACAAGAAAAATTATAATGCACCTTAAGAGTGAACCTGCAAGATATCTTAAAAAACATAGACCAGTAACTTGCCTTCCGACGATATATAAACTATACACTGGAACTGATGCCAACAGAGTTTATAATCAGAAGAAAACTCAATCATGGCAGTAGAATAAAAGGGTCACAAAAGAAAGTCATATGAAACAAAGGATCATTTGTTGTTAAATAAAGGAGAATTGTAAAAAGGTGAAGAATCTAAGTATGGTATGGTTAGACTACAAAAAAGCATTTGATAGTATCCCACATTCATGGATAAAAGAGTGCTTACAAATGTGTAAGATGCACCCTACACTGATCAATTACATTACAGTGACTATGAAAAAGTGGCAAACCACTTTGCAGGTAAGCCATGATAAGGGACAAATTATTATCCCAGAGATAAAAATTCAAAGGTCAAAGGTGACTGTTTGTCACCTCTACTTTTTTGTCTTGTCCTTGACCCATTAAGCTGTCTACTTAACAGGTTAGGTCATGGTTACAATTTGGTTTCCAGATAACAACAAAGTGCAAAGATTTCTCATCTTCTTTTTGTGGATGATTTAAAACTGCATAGTTCATCAGATGAGGAACTGAAAGCACAACTGCAAGAGGTCAAATCTTTCTCAGACAATGCAAGAATGTCATTTGGTTCTTGATAAATGTGCAAAAGCAAACATTAAAGCAGGAAAACTGCAGCACCAAGAAATATCAGTCTGGGACAGAAATATGATATACAGGAAATTGAGCCATAGGGAGTATATATATATATATATATATATATATATATATATATATATATATATATATATATATATATATATATCAGAATTGATGAAGGATCGACAATAAAACATGAGCAAATGCAAATAAAACTTAGTAAGGAACATTTTAGAAGACTAAAATTAATACTGAAAACAGCCCTGATCTCTAGGAACAAAATCCAAGGTATAAACCAATTTGCTCTTCCTGTTCTAACTTTGAACTGGCTCATCCCAAAAGGTATTGCATCATCTGGACAGGAAAACAGAAAAATGCTTCACACTTATCAAATTATTTATAAAAATCAGTGTATACCAAGATTATATATTCCTCATTCTGAGGGAGGTACGAGCCTCCTCAAAACTGATTACATGTATAAATCTACAATCATAGGACTGTATATATATCTGCTGACTTCACAAGATGCAAACACAGTGAATGTTTTTAAACATGAGGAGAACAAGTCAAAGATGACTTCCCTGCTTAGTTTAGCAAAAGCATACGGAAATGGAAATCAAACCAGAAGTAGGCAAAAATCAGGCAGCAACTGTATATGCGACAAAAACGAAAGAATATAAAGTGAAGGATCAGATGAGAAGGCAAGAAATGTGGAAAAAGCAAAAATATAGTTGCAAGTACAGAAAACTCCTGGAACAACCTCATGTTGATCAGGATCTGATGCAGGAATGGTTAAAGAGAGGTGAATTTAAACCACAAGACGAAAGGTTAATATTGGTGGCCCAGGGTAGTGGACTATGTACACGTTGGTTTACAAAGTCCATTCAACATGCAGGAGAAACAAATAAACACAGATTTTATAAAACAGAAACAGTCATTCATCTTCTTGCTGTGTTTGACATATTAATGGCAGAGGGCCTGTATACTGAAAGGCATAATAATGTGGCAAGACTTTGCACTGGGGATTGTGCAAACATTACAATACTGAAGTTGATGAGAAGCATTGGAAACATTAGCCACAAAACATTATAGAAAATGATGATGTTTATATCACATGGGATCACCTATTACCAACAATTCAAAAAATAGATGCGAGAAAACTAGATATAGTATTCCATTAAAAGAAGACAAAAGTAGCATTGATTACTGAAACTGCTACACCCAGTGATTACAGTGTCCTACGTACAGAAAGACACAAAGTCATAAAATACCAGGATTTACAGGCAGAAATGAGGGCAATGTGGAAGAAGGATACCCAGACACTTCCAATAGTAGTAGGAGGAAGGTTTACTATCATTATGTCGAGCACACATTGCTCAACACTGCAAATGCAAACCCTGATCTGTGATTGCTGAAAATGCTGAATGCCAGTGTTGTGAATAGGAAATTCCTGCCCACTTTTTGACCCATGTTAGCACTTGTTTTGGGTGTACAGTGGTCGGAAATGTTGAATTTTGTGTTTTTGCGACATTTTGATCGTTCGGCATTACGGGATTCACTGATTAGTGTTGCTCATATGCAGTGTTGAGCAATGTGCACTCGACATAATGAGAGTAAACCTTAGGAGGAATGGATCTCATAAAAAAGAATTTACAGGTGTAGTTAGATATGCTACTGATACATGTAACTCCATATGAATTGCTGAAGGAGTCAACTCTGGGTACATTGCAGGCGTTGTGAAGAGCACTTTTGGCTAGTCTCAAAGACTGAAACAATACTAATTTCATGAACTTTATACTTTGACATAGGAATAGCTTCCATTCCCATCATGGTATTAGAAACCCAAAGGACTTGGAGAAATTAAAACAATACAGGTCTACTTATCACAAGACCTTAGAAGAGACACAGCAGAGTAATGTACCTGTAGACCTTTTTCAATGGTACAAATGTATGACTTTTCAGAATGGCCACTGTATCCTTGACCATTGTAATGTGCTAGATTTACAGTGTTCTTGTACTTTGTCTAAGTTACCAGTATGACTGCATCCTCCATAGTTTGGCTATTAAAATGCTAAAGTAGCAAACTTTAAAAAAAAATACAATTTGTTTCCTGTTAATGGAAATGCTACCAGATCAACAACTTTAGACATAAACATTTGGAATTATATTCTGTTTATATATACTGCTATAGTGAGTCACAGAAATGTAATCTATGGCAACAGATTTTACCCACTTTATTCATTTATTTCCCCATTGGATAACTAGTATATGATTAACTATTCATAAATATTGTTTTTATTTTTACTTTGTAACCAGGTGGGTGAACTGGTCTCAGGAACCTTTTCAGACATGACCCAGGTGCAAATGCACAGAAATGAAAGATTTCAGTAATTCATTAGAATGGCCAGGTGGTGTGTTTTCATATCATTCATGTCAATAGGCTAGCTTGTTGGGGTAGTATATCAATGCCCATTATATTCAGAAGAAAAAAAAGAAGTGATGGGGTGCACAGAGCAATGTAACATTCATCAGATCACAAAATGTTGATGGTGGTCTCTCTCTGGTAGTTAGCACTGAGGATTAAAGAAACATACATTTGCCTGTAGCAAAGATACAGGGTTTGATTCCTTCTCAAGTATTACTGTGTGATGCCGAGCATGCTAGGTTGCCTTAGAAACATACCTCTCAACTGTACAGATTTTCAGTTAATGTCCAGATTTTTGCTCCAGAATTTTGGTCTTTTCCTTATGTAATTTATGGGTTTTTTTTGGGTGGGGGGATCACTTAAGACTGAAGTCAATAGTGACATATATTTGAGGCTCAGAATTCATGTCTTTTACAAAATTCATGCTAACACAAATCCTGTTATTCTAGAAACTTTCTAAGAGCAATATTTATAATTTGTCCCTATTTTTGGGCCCTTGAATTTTGATTCCCCATTATTATATTTTGTGAAAAATCTTTTATTTCTTTTTTTATCAAAATTACAGTAAACATAACAACAATAATGAAACAGTGTCATTGTGAACAGTAATAACAGAATGGAGTACTATAACTGAACAAAATTATTTACAATTATTTACAAATATGCCAAATGTCCATCATTAATACAATATACCAACCTAATACTAGAATGTGATCAAAAAGGGATTTCCAGAATTCTGCAAAGTGGGTGTGTGATTTCTGTGTGAAAGTTAAGTATTTATGTGCAAGTAGGTGTTTGGTAGCTATATGTTTTGAAACCCTCCAAGGTAAGTGATGCTCTATCCTTCCAATGTAGTGTAATGTAATATTTAAGTAATGAGACTCATACCTCTTAACTGTAGCTGATTTTCAGAGACGTCCCTGATTTTGACTTGAATTTTGGCTCTGTCCCTCTTAATCCCCCCTAAAACTAGTGACTTTTGGAGGAAAGGTGGTGAATTATATTTAATGAATAATGACAATAATTAAGAGTTATTTTTTTTACTTCAGAAAGTGTATATTAATTCATATGCTCTGATTCTGTCAATGTCTCAAGCTAATAGCACTAATATTTTAAAAGTGTCCCTGATTTCTTCTGGATTTGTCCCTGATTCTGTTGAAATTTGTCCCTGACTGGTTGAGAGCTATGGTGAGACAAGTGTTACTAATGTATGTATTTGTGATTTAGATAGGCCAGCGGGGATGATGTGAAGGCGAGCTAGTTTCCAGGATCAAGTTATTTTTTCATAGCCCATTTTTTCTAGTTGGACTCTAAGTGATTATTTTAAGCTTTGTCCACATTTCTTGCACTAAAAGTTTGAGAGGTATGGTCAGAAAATGGGCACTTGTTGCCATTAGGCTTACTCGGTTAAATGAATAAAATAAAGAAGCCTGTCAGTAATACTTCAATTCTCTTTTCTTATAAATGGTGGCTTCTTGTTCTTAACAATGATGACTACTATTCATTACGAAGGTAGAAATGCCTGATGTACAAGATAAAATTAAAATTAAATTATGTCTGTTTGTGATGGACTTGTAAAAAGTGTCATGCCTCGTTTGTCTGTTTAAGAGAATAAGACAGTGCAAAGTAAATAAAAATAACATTTCAGCAATATAGATGTGTTAGCACCTAACAGAACACAAGATGCTGTTTTTTCTGTTATAACATGATTAGCTCTATACATCATTGCAACAAGCCAGAGGGCAAATTACAGAAACAAATTTATCACTAAGTATTGAAGACTGCCTGTGAGAAACATCAGACAAAGTAACTTAAAATATATCCTGTTTGAATTCAGTGCTGATTGTCTAGACAGCTTGTAGATTGCAAAGATTAAACTATTAAACTTAGTTACCATAACATGGAATGTGTAACAGACTAAAAATTAAGAGTTCTGATCAAGTAACAGTGTGCTTCTTTGGAAATAAATTCTGTAATAATTCACACTATTACATTTACCCCAAATCCCAATAATCCCTTATAAAAAGAAAAGAAAAAAGCCAGCATTGCAATGACTCATGAAGGAGCTGTCAAAAGCCCACGTGCTCATATACTTACTGGCAACAAGTCAGTATCTCTCACATAAAGCTGTATGACTGAAACTTTTGCTTTGCCTAATAACAGATTCTTGGACAAAAAATTTACTGTATCATTTTTTGCGCTTCTCATTCTGTACAATAATAGGTGAAATTGAAGTTGTACAATTTAATATGAAATCATGCTTTGGTTTTGAAAAATTGTTTTCTGTCATCATGTTCTTTAGCCACCCACAACATAATATTAGGTTCATAGGTTCATAGGTAGGTACTAGGCTATCGGTCCTAGGGTCAATACAAGCCTAGCCAAAAAGGTACCCTGGCTTTTGCCACCCAAGAAAATTATTTTCCTGTGCCCCTGTCAAGCAAAGCCACAGAGGTGATCCCCAGGGGTGAATTTCCTATTTCCCATCCAGTCATCAAGATTTATCTTGAAGAGTGCTAATGAGGAGCTTTGTTTGATATAGATAGGTAGTTTGTTCCAGAGCATGGGAAATATCTAGGGCAGGAATCTATCCCTCCAGCATGTTCTGTTTATTGTGGTGACAATGTTTAGGTCCCTAGAGCATGTAGCCTGGAGGGATTGGGATTTCTTTAAGTGAAGCATGTCCACCAGCTCTGGGTTTGACATAGCTTTGTATGTTAGACAGAGATCACCTCTGAGTAGGTGATATGCGATGGAGTAAAGCTGGAGTTATTTTAGACGGCCTGCGTAGGGCATCTGTTTGAGACCAGTAATCCTCTTTGTGAGGTATTTCTGCAGAGGATTTTATGAGGGATCTCAGCTTCTTACTGACCAGGGAGTTCTTCCAGTCATGGGATTTTACTCTTTTTAGCAACAGTTTCTTTCTTTTGTTGTAGAGTTTGTTTATGGCAGAGGACCACCAGATTGGCTTCCTTTTTTTGGAGGATAGCATCTTGGTTCTGTTAGGGATAGCACGATCCAGGCACTCATGTAAGTGCTTATAAAGTGCATTTGTGTAGGATTCAGCAGTTGTATCTCTATTGTCCATCTGCATGGGTGTTGTGAAGTTTGCCACTTCTGTCTTCTGTCTTAAGAAGCATGAAGTTGGCTTTGGAGAAATTTTTTACAGTGGTTTCCCTAATGGGGGGTGAGGGCAGGATGTGGATGTCTAGGCTGATTAGCTTATGGTCAGCTCTGACCAAAAAGGAATTGACCTCTGGTGTGGAACACCGGTCGCCCATGCTGGTAATGATCAGGTCTAGGATATTGCTTCCCCTGGTGGGGGTGTGGATAAGTTGTTCCAAGGCGTTGGAATTTATTAATTCCAGAAAACGTTGAGCAAAAGAGTTGGTACATGAGTAGTTTTCCCAGTTAATGGTGGGGTAGTTGAAATCGCCCATTATTAGGGTGTTGGGTTGTACCCTAATATTTTCCAGTGTATCAAGAAATTAGGAGTGCAAAACCTGGGACATGGTGGGGGATCTGTAGCAAGTTACAATTTGGATTGCGGTCTTGCCCAGAGTTAATTGCACTTGGATAATCTCAGATGTATTATGCTGAGCAAATAGCCTGGAGGTGTGGATATCCTTAATGAATATGGACACACCTCCACATTTAGTGTTTCGGTCCAGGTTAGGTGACCGAAAGGTGTGGTATGAATTATAGCCTGGTAATGCAGGAGTGTTCTCTGGAGCCTTGAACCATGTCTCTGTCACTGCACAGATGTCGATGTTCTCCATTTTAAGGAGTGCCTTGAGTGAATGGATTTTGAAGTTTAGACTTCTATCATTGAGTAGCATTACCCTCAGATTTTGCTTGCTTGTACCTGTTATGGTGGAGAATTTGTCATTTGAACCTTGCCTAAAAAAGGCACTATAGGGGTGGCAAGAGCCTTAGCCAGTATCGGGAATCCCAAGGTTGACTAGTGCAGGCCATCTCTGGTAAAGCATCGTGGTTTGTCGATCATGTCATCCCAGGCAGACAGATACTGGATCCCCTTAGAATGACACCAGAAGCTTAGCCAATTGTTGAAGTTGATCATTTTGTCCTTGTACTGTGGTATCAATCTGGGTGATGGCAGGATGCTACTCAGGGCTAGGGTCATACCTGCCTGGACTATAAGATTAGAGAGCTCCTCCATATCTCTTTTCATGTAGTCCAGGGAGGTACGTCTCACGTCATTCACACCAACATGGACAATGACAGAGTCATATTTGTACTTGTGGCGTGACCTGATTGCGTGTGTTATGTGGCAGATCCTGGCACCCGACAGGCAGCTGACAGTAACTTTCTCCTTGTTTAGCCTGGTGAGTGGAACATCAGTGTGCCTGACTATAAAGTCACCTATGACTAGAGTGTTGGGTACGTTGTTATGCCTTATGGGCTGTGGTTGAGTGGCACACTGAGTTTGTGGGCTATGTGTCATTTGGGTTGTGTTTGGGGGTGGAAGTTGCATATGTTTCTGCTTTGGAGATCTCTGTTGCTTCAGCAGATTTTTATTGAGAGCCTCCATGAATGTAGGTGTGTGTTTTGTGTTGCTATGTGTGTGTTTTGGTGGTGTAGGTTTTGAGGGACTATGTGATGAGTGTGGTGTGGTGCAAGTTTACCTTTTCCTATTGACTATCTAGTCCAGTCTTGGGTGAAGAGAGCTTTGCTTCCAGTTTGGCTATATAAGTGCATCTCTCACAGGTTGTAGTGTTGGGTGGTAGGAGGAGAGGGTTGTCTGTGTACATGAGACAATTGCTGCATTGCCCCAAGATGCTCAGATTCATCAGGTAGACAGGAGAAAACACTGGGGGCTGACCCTTAGACATGCCTGGATAGGTGCTTATTTATTAAGTACTAAAAACTGTTTTCCTCTAGACAAGTGAGGAAAGTTGAGTGTTGTAGTAATTTGTAGCTTATTTAGTGCTTACAACGAGTTCTGAACAAGTGCTGAGCTCAAAGAAACAGATTTGAGTGCTAAAACTAAAACTGGCTAGTTTTAAGGGAAAATTTGAAAAGAAGACTTTATGGCACCGGGAATAGTTTAACACTAGCTAAGCAGTGATTCATAAAGTGTATTTTTTTTAATAAAACAGTAGCAAATGAGCAAACTGATTTAAACAAATTAACCAATAAAAAGCTAAAAACTGAGCCCCGTTCCAGCAGTCTTCGATCAGACAAGTTCTAACTGCACAATCCTGCCACTAGGGTGCAGGGGAAACCTTCTCCAAAAAAAGATGGTCTGGATTAGTGCTCAAATTATACAAGCAAAGCTAGATTCAGCAGGTCTGAATTTAGTCTATGCTACAGCAAACAAGGTGTACCAATTTCAGAAAGAAACAGTTCAAATAAACAGGCACAATAAGCCTTTAACCAGAAACTCCCAGCTCAGAAGGGCAGAATCTACCCTCTCCTCCCACAAGAGTGCAGACCACACCTTCTTAATGTAAAATAACTGGCCCAAAGCCCAAGTGCTTAAACCAGAACTAATACACTTTTAGAATAACAGACGCTAAGCCTTCAATCAGCAACTCCCAACTTAGAAGGATGTAGGCTACCTGTCCTGCCACAACAGTGCAGACCACAAACCTTAACGTAAAACAACTGGTCTGAAGCCTAAGTGCTTCAACCAAAAGGCTTAGAATAACAGTTACAATTTAATCAGGCTACTACCAAGCAGTAATAAATGCAGCAGAATAAATACAATTGAGTACTTTTAAGAAGAGGCAAAAGCAAAATAAAGTGCAATTTTTATTTTTTAGTAAAGTGCAAGGAGAGAGGAAGGAGGAGCAGAAGAAAAAAGTTCAAGGGATTGGCCTTCTCAAATGTTCTCTCTGTATTAAGTAGAGTGAACACCAGACTGGGAGGGGTGTCCCAGATCAAATTTACAGTAGGATCGGGCAACTGCAAAGTCACCAACTACAACAACACCACAAGAATAGGGTGGGGGGAGGGGGGAAACTAGTTACAGGACAGATGAGAAACATAAAACAATGCCAGAAAATATATAAAATAATTCAGTCAGGCAAACAATAATTCAGTCGGGCAAAATTAAGACAATGTAGAATGATGAAAGGTTAAAATGCCAAGAAATATACTTATTAATCAGTGATATATTTTCAGATTGTTGGAGAATCACACCAGCTGGAACGCCAGAAGATTCCAACAGTGTATGCAAGAATTTACAAACAGAAACTATTTTTAAATCAGCAAGCCTTGAAGCAATCAGATAATACAAAAGCTGTTAGACCAGTTTTATAAACTCAACCTCAGAAATAGGAGGAAAAATGTTTCAGGACAGATGAGAAACATAAAACAATGCCAGAAAAATATATAAAATAATTCAGTTAGGCAAGCAATAATTCAGTCAGGCAAAATTAAGACAATGCAGAACTCTGAAAGGTTAAAATGCCAAGAAATATACTTATCAATCAGCAATATATTTCCAGATTGTTTGAGAATCACACCAACTAGAACACCAGCAGTTTCCAACAGTGTATAAAAACACAAAGTATGCATAATGGCAAAAATAAGCAAAATTTAAGTTCAGCTGTATGTGAGTTTGTATGAGTGGGTCGAACTTCAGCCATAGTCTTTATTAATTCCATGCTTTGTAAAAAGAAACTTGTGACATCAAATAGAATGATTGCAATAATGTATGATGTAAGTGTAGGGCTCGTGGTGGGATTTATTCCCTCCCAGCAACAGTATTTGACTCTTGGGCATCACTTTAGACCAATGTTTGCCCACTGAGAGTAAAACCCATCATAACCTGCCCTACCTATGGTCTGTTGCTTAAGCATTCTCTTGTCTATAAAAATGTCTAGATGATCAAAACTCAAATGTGGTTAGACAACATTATCCAGACACTTACACAACAGCTTTTATTTCACAGATGCCATCTTGTTTCTGTATCTGATATTCTTTCACATGTCTCAGCAACTTCTTTGGGGCATCTTTGGACACTTCTGTACAACAGTTAGTGCTGACACTCACAGCTAGAAGGAAACAGAGAAGCATAAGTGATGTTTGTATCACGTGTTTATTCAGTTATGCAGACTTACCCAGGATTACAGAAAGTGCTGGAAGGTAAGGAAACTAGTTTGCCTAGTCTTCCTCCTAACTGACTTGTTAACCAATTGTCTTACCTTTTCCTGTATTCTATTACAGCTGTTTTATGTGTGCCTCCTGCATTTTTGAATTGCACTGCTGGATATGGTTTCACATATTCCTCAGAAAGGCTGTTCTCTTCATCTACAAATATATATCTGAAACAATTCTTCCTAACATAATCTCTGTGCCCAATTCTGATTGTCTTTCTTGAGTAGTATGTCTTCATTTTACTCTAAAGTAAGTTACTCTCTTGGACTTTATTAAATTCAGTGTGTTTCTGCTTACCTTTTTTCAAAGCTGTAAACATCCTTTCCTTAGTCACAATTTGTAAGTCTTGCCTCTTGAGGTACAGTTCCTAAACCATTTTAGTTGACCATCTGTACACAGTTTCCATTCTGTTGGTGTTCTTACTGATGTACAGTCTCCAGAAGTGCATGCAATACATTGGATTTAGTCTCACCAGCTATATAAACAATTGAAAGGTAACATTTCTATATTTCTGCTGATGCCCCCTTTATGAATCGCAGAGATTTCCCTTAGCACCATTACTATTTTCTCATGCTGAAAGCTCACCTTTAGATCATCTTATATAATCTCAGATCACATGTTATTGGTGAAAACAAATGTAATTGTTTAGGGACACTGGCAGACACATCCATACCAATCGACTCTCATACAGCTACCTATTCTTTTTAACCGTCAGTGCCAAATCTGCTCTCTATTGATTTATTTCTGATAATAGGATGAGAAGTAGGATTATTTATACATCTTTTTCATTTAGTCTGCTTTTACTGCTGCATATACCCTTTCCTGTAAATAGTTAAATAGCTTTACCTCTAAATGTTCAATATCTACCTGTAACAAAGTAATGACATATTCTTACCATTGTCATTATATTTTAAGACCTCCAATTGTTTGTTGCGTGATCTCTCAAATGTGTACTTCCTTCTCCCTTTATGATAAAATCTACTACTAAACTTGAATTCCATTTTCTTCTGTTATGAGATTTGTAAAGTATATATTTGGTTGTTTCATTGCTCTTGCTTGCCTGTATGTTGTCTCTACCTCTATAGATTGGTTTGTGGCTGAAATGTGTCCCTGGTCCAATTCACTTCCCTAGTTAGAAAATGTTAAATAAATGAATTATACAAGCACTGCTATTATTTACTTTTGCTGTCAGTATATCTGATTTAATTAAGTACATTTCCATGTTTTATAACATTTATTAGATATAGCTGGTTATACCTTTATGGAGAGCATTGATTCTTTAACCAGGCTTCTCAGTCACCAGTGGTCTCTCTATTTCCCTGGAGGTGCCCCTCAAGAGAGATGTGGGGATACTGCAACCCCCCCCCCCCCAGCTGGGTGACTTAAAGCTGGAGTTTGTGACAATATATTAGGTGGTTGCCTCTGTGGGCTTATGATTTACAGCAAGAAAACTTTTGTCTATTTGTGTCTATTTATGGAGAATGGTTAGCCTTGAAGACTGTGGGAGTCATGCTTGATAGAGTGCCACCTACAGACATTAATTCTGTGAGAGACTCCATTGCTGATATGGGAAATGATCGTGATATCTAGGGTAGCATTATCGGGAGACTGTTTAATTGTTACTGGACCTCTGTGCTAGTCATGCATTATTTATAATGAACACCATGTTCAAAAACAAGGATGCCCAAAAGTATGGTATTTGTTACCATGGTACCTTGGCCAAAGGTTGACAAATGCTTTTGTAGTTCTGTTTTCAGACAAGAGGCTATATGTTCTGGGCACTTAGGTCAAGAGAGATACTTGGCTGTCATCTACTCACCATTTGGATTGCCTGGAAGACCAAGACCAAGAGGATGGCCTAGGGATGCCTAACAGATGTTTATACAGGAGATTAGTTCAGCTAAGCCTTCTTTAAGAGTGTTTCCAAAAAAAACTTGGCAAGTCATGGACACAGAGTCCAGATGGACTCTGTTCAAGTTAGAGGTCTTCTATACAATTCTAGTGGGAGGAGGGTTTCAGATTTACCTGATATCTGCCAATAGGCCAGGAAATCAACAGCTGCAACTGTCGCTGAAGTGAAGACCTAGATGTGTGAAGAGTTTGGAAATGCCATGGAGAATGGCTATCAAATAGCTTAAAACTGATTCTGGAAAACCATCTTGAGACTCAGGAAGGGTAGAGTTGAAACACTGCCCATGCTGTTTTCAACAAGATAAGAGAAATGATCCCTCATTTGGTGACATTGCAGAATGGTGGAATGATCAATCTGAGGAACTCCTGAACCCAGTGGACATGGACTGTTTTGAGCATGTATGACAACAAGCAACTAGTGGGATTGTATTCATTTTATAGATAGGGTCACTGCAAGAAATAACCAAAATAGAGGTAGCAAGACTGTGGCAATGTATGAAATCCAGTCATAGGTTCTGAAGACACTGAGTATTGTTGGAATGTCTTCATTAATATAGATCCATCTGAAGGGCAGGGGCACTATCTCCACAAAATGGCATGGGGATCCCAATTTAAAAAAAAAAAAAAAAAAACAAGATGATGAAAGAGTGTGTTTCAGGTACAGAGGGATCAAGCTCATCAATTTATTTATTTATTTATTTATTTATATTTGTTGACCGGGAGTGTCCGACTGGACGTAGGTCCATTTTCAGCAAAGGCCCGGGGAGAAAAGCTCCACAGTTAAAATAAACATACAGTAGTTACATTGGATTACATAACGATTAACAATTTAACATAGCAATTACTTACAACATATTTACAGATGAAGAACATAGTACATCAGTAGACAACTAAAATCTTTATCTGTGAAGTACATAACAGACATTAACAAATGTTACAATAAGAAGTTCCTGCTGTATAATATTTACTAGGCTTATGAGCATCTGATCTTGCTATAATCAAGGTAGTTAGTGGAGTGGAAAGAAAGGTAGTGGTTGGATGGATGGATTTCTCTGGAATATTCTTTGATAGGGTGCTGGAAAAGAAACTTTGCCCAATAATTAAAGCTCTTATTAATGAGAAACATGCTAGATTCTGACCTGGCCAAGAAGCAGTGATTTACTTGGAGGAGCTGTGGGAGTCCATCAGTATGGTTATCATGCTTTCGGTGGACCTGCAGAATTCATAAGGCAGTGCGCTCTGAAATATCTTGTATGAAGAGCTACAATAGTAGTCAGTCCCAGGAATAATGGGTCATGACGATGGCTGTTTGCACTTGTAGGGAAGTTTTCACTTTTAAGTAAAATATGTTTAAGCTGCATTAAGGGTTCCACAGAGGGTTGGTCTTGCCTCAGTTTCTGTCCTCCATGAGTTTAATTTGCAGGACATTAAGTTGCAGCTAAACTTTGGAGAGCATCATGTGTGAAGTAAAGCTTGAATCTTTTTTTTTTGTTTTCAGATATTGCTGTCCTGTTGGTGTCAAGTAGAGGCAGTTTGTAATGAGTGCAAAGTGTGTGGAGTATCACAACCTCCAAATCAGATAGAGGTCATGGTTCTTTCCTGCAAAAGACCAGATTCCTGTGTGTAAGTGGCAAAGCAGCAGCTACCCCCAATAGAGGAGTCTAAGTATCTTGTAGTGTTCACCATGAGTGAGGGTCAAAGGGATCAGGGGACTGACTATTAGATGGGTGCAGCAGTGGCCATACTGCACATCTTGTGCCAGACTGTGTGTTTAATAGGATGAAGTTATCATTTAGTAAACACTGACTTACTGATCAATGCCCCCATCCTAACCTTTGTTCACAGGCTTTGGATAGTGACTAAAAGAATGCTGATATAAAAGGTGGCAATGAAGTTCCTTCTTTTCATTAATATTACTCTGAGTCTGGGATATATTATACCTCAAGTCATATATATGCTGATATTACTGATTAATGCTCACTTGTAAAAACATCCAAAGTGGGAACATACCTTATCCCACTAAATATTTATCTGTAGATGAACATCCTATACTTCAGTTATAGCTCATTTTATATTCACTGTTTCATTTGCACTCTTACAACAAGCAAAACTGATGTATTGTGCTAAACGTGAGGCATTATAACCATGTCAGGTCATGGGAAAATCATGCCTCAATCCAGTTATTTTAATAAACACTAGGGGAATTTGATATTAAAAAAAGAAAAAAACACAACAAAATCATCTGTACGGGCAGACAGAGAAATTGACATCACTGTATGGTGAACTTTAAATGGTGATCCATGGTGTACAATATTTTGCATTTGCATGGGACACAGGTATTTGATGAGACTTACTATTGCAGCAAGTTTTTATGCCATTAGTAAATCACTTTCCTAGCGTGTGTGTAATATTGAATATATGACTGTTGTTCATTTTCAACTACTGTCAATAGAATGGAAAGTTTCTTTGTGACTTTTTTAAGAGAATACATTTCAATGGTTGTGAAAGGAGTACAGAGATATATATGATTGGTCAATATATATTCCACTAGTCTTATTTCAGTTTAATTAGGATTTTTATCATCCTTTCGGTATATGTTCTGATGACTTAAATTCCTTTATTCTATTTTTGCTTATTTGTACATCTTTAAACTCTACTTCTTGATGCAATGATGAAATATTTTAATAATGATATTACAGTTTGACGTGCCTCCTTCCTTTTGACTGCTGAGGAATGTAATACATATTACCACCTTTAGCAGGTGAAGTGATGCCGTCACTGTAGTAATCTCGTCTGTTTTATTGCATCTGTAAAAAGGTCTTGCAATCATTTACCTGTATAACTGCCTGCCTTCTGTGATTCTCTATTGTCTGTATTCGCTTACACACTCATGACATTAAAAAGTTATAGGGTATACGATTAAAGTGAGTTTTGCAGAAGTAAAAGTAGTTTGTCACAATACAATCATCACTGGATACCACCAAAATATCAATTGCATAAATCACATTTACATTCCAATGTTTTGCAGGAACTCAGGAGACATACTTGTATGATTGAGTTGTGAACTTGTCATTGATTAAATAAACTGGAAAGGGGACAGGTATGAAGAACTTGCTCTACCCATAGTAAATATATGTTTTACGCTTTAATCCCTATACTGTATCCTTAAAAAAGATATATCTGTCTAGCTATCTACATATATATATATATATATATATATATATATATATATATATATATATATATGGAGAAAGAGACAGATTAGTTATAGATATGTTTATATGTATAGCTGAAACACTTGATGTTTTAAGGGGTCATTTGCATATATCCCATAGGCTTCCATTACAGGAGGTTTAAGGTATCGCACAGTGAACACTCTACCTTGGCTGGGTTTTTCTAACAGTTCTAACTGAATGGTTTGTCTCTGTACCTTTTTTTCCCTTTGTTTTATACATACGTATATGTATATATATATATATATATATATATATATATATATATATATATATGGGTACCTATCAAACCATTGACAACTTAAAATAACGAAACTGACTCCACCGACAACTGAATTAACCGACAGCGCAAAAATGGATGTTTACAAGGTAAGGGGTGTAAATTTGCTACTCAAGCCTACCATGGTTTAGGAAGGGTGGCAGTGTCATGCACACCACACACACACACACACACACACACACACACATTTTAAAAAGTATTGTTGTATCTTATCACTCTGTATATTCATCAAAAACTAATAGGTAGAAAATCATAAAAAGCTTCTTGTAGTTTGTTGTGGAATGTCATTTGCTATGGTATGAACACATGTGGTTTGTTGTCTAGTTGGATTTTCTTAAGCCAGGATATAGGTTCATAGTTTCATAGGTAGGTACTAGGCTATCGGCCCTAGGGCCCATACAAGCCTAGCCAAAAAATGTACCCTGACTTTCGCCACCCAAGAAAATTATTTTCCTGTGCCCCTGTTGAGCAGAGCCACAGAAGTGATCCCCAGGGTGAATTTCCCATTTCCCATCCAATCATCAAGATTTTTCTTGAAGAGTGCTAATGAGGAGCTCTGTTTGACATAGATA
Source organism: Protopterus annectens (assembly GCF_019279795.1). Lineage (NCBI taxonomy): Eukaryota > Metazoa > Chordata > Ceratodontiformes > Protopteridae > Protopterus > Protopterus annectens. Next base: position 211,305,157 of record NC_056726.1, read on the forward strand.
GGTAGTCTGTTCCAGAGTATGGGAAGTCTCTGGGACAGGAATCTATCCCTCCAGCATGTTCTGTTTATTGTAGTGACAAGGTTTAGGTCCCTAGAGCATGTAGCTCTGAGGGATTGGGATTTCTTTAAGTGGAGCATGTCCAACAGCTCTTAGTTAAGGATTGCTGTTCTATGCTGCAGATAATGTCCAAAACACCTTAAATGATTAAACAGTTTTAATAAGAAGTCCAAGGTTTTGTAGAAACAGAATCAGTAGCAAAGTTTGCCTCTGTCCCCCCATCAGTAAATCAGGACATCTCCATCACCTGCCCCCTCCTCTTATCTCCAAGGAGCAAGCCTTCACTGCCCTTTCAAAGGCAAAAAATACAGCCTTCATGGGACCTGATAACATCCCAGGCTGCATCCTACATGAACTTTGGCAGTAACTTGCACCATCATTAGGCACCGTATTCGACCAAAGTCTAAGTACCAGCTTCATCCCAGTCGAGTGGAGGACAGCCACTGTCATCCCTTTGCACAAAGGTGAAGTGTTCACCGATCCAGGAAATTATAGACCCATCAGCCTAACTAGTATGATCTGCAAGCCCATTGAACAGATTATCATGGATCTCATTAACAAAGACATTAGCAACCTCCAACACTTGATCCCACACAGTTTGGTTTCATGAAGGGGAGATCATGCCTGCTAAATTTGGTTGAATTCTTTGAAACAGTCACCAAAGCCATGGGTGAGGGGAAGACACACCACCTACATTAACCTGGCCAAAGCCTTCAATACTATTCTCCACTCGGGTATAACAGATAAACTCTCTGAACTAGGCATCAATCCTTATGTTATCAGATGGGTAGAAAACTGGCTAACTGATAGAACCCACCTAGTTAAAATAGGGGAAGCCACCTCAAGCAGTAGACCTGTAATGAGTTGTGTATCCCAAGGGTCTGTTTTGGAGCCTCTGTTGTTTGGGATATATTTTTCTGAGGTGCAGGCCAAAACCAGTGGTCTATGGCTGATGAAGTTTGCAGATAACTGCAAGCTGGGTGCTGTCATTAATTCCCCTAGTGATGTGGTCATCCTCCAAGAGGGTCTTACCCAGACAAATGATTGGTGCCAGAAACATGGCCTCAAACTGAATGCCAAAAAATGCATCATCATCCCCTTTGCTGAGAGTGACATCCCCACAAATTATTACATTAATAACAAAGTCATAAGCATGCAATCAGTCATGAGGGACTTCTGCACCAAGATTGATAGCAAACTGACTTTTGACCACCGCATTGCCTCCATTGTATGGAATGCTTTCTACGTGGCCCACCTCATTAGGAAGTGTATCTCATCCAGGGACAAGGAGGTCATAACATTCCTGTATTCATCCCTTATAAGACCCATTATTGAATACAATGCCCCTTTTGGCATGTACCATTACAAAGCACATGTAGCAGCTGAAGAGACTACAGAGGTTCCTCACCAGGAGAATTCAGGGCCTCAAACATCTGCACTACACAGATAGGCTAAAAGGCCTGTCCCTCTACTCAGTCTCATATAGACTCCTCAGAGGTGACCTCTGTCTGGCATACAAAGCTATCTCAGCCCCACCTTGATGGGACTGCTGCATATCTGAAAGTCAAGCTCCACTCGAGTAACCTGCATGCGTGACCTCAGTGACATCAATAGGACTTGGTTGTGACAGATTTGTGTCCCAGAGACTCCCCTTCTGTGGAATAGACTCCTTCTCCATGTCAAGCAGAGTACTTCATTAACCCTTTTTAAGTTCAACCTGGATAACTGGATGGGGAAAGAAAATACACCCCTAGGATTCCTCCTGTGTCCCTGCTGTACAGGGACATCGGGTGCTGACTTGTCTTAACATGGGCTTAATTATTAGCTAGGCTTGCAAGGGCCTCAGGGCCAATAGCCTAGTAACTTCCTATGATCCTATGATCCTCTTCATAGCCTTTTTATACAGTGTTTAACTCTAGTATAAGACACTGTACCTTGCATTTATCTTTACTTTGAATGCAATCTGAGTTTGAGCTCTTGTCAGCTATTTGGTTAATCAATATGCTTTCAAACATCAGACAAAAAACATTAAAGCAAGATTTAATTTCTTTTGTGAGGCAATATTTAATTTCTTTCCTGCAGTATATGCAGTCTTTAAATTTACTGTTTTGCACAATGGTTGCTTTGTACTATGACAGATAGATGATGGCAACAAATTAAATTAAAATGATCATTCCTTATCAACAATATTATGTTGTTGTAAAGACCTTTTTAGGTTGCTTCCTATTTAAAGTCTTTTGTGTATTACAAAGGTAGCAAAATGTGTTCTGTTACCATGAAGGTGATACTGCTATGGGGATGAAGAAAAGGTGAAGGTTTCTCTTTCGGCTGGGTCACTGTCTAATCCAGCAAGCACTTTACAAGTTGCAAAGGCAGCAGTCCTAGCATAAGTAAGTATGGGAGAATTGTTCATACTTCCCTGTTTTAAAATGTGATTGCAAGGATGAAGGCTGTGTGCATACCAAGACAGCCATGAGAAGTACTGACCTCTACATCTCTGCTCATCCATGGGCAATTATCTTGTAGTGGCCCCTGCTGAAATACTAAGGACAGATTCTTCAATAGTGTGCAGCCAAGAAAGCAGTTCTGTAAAAAGCCTTACAGGGATCATTATCTGTAAAAGACTGATATGACACAATCAGGAACATACATTGTTGCATCAGTAAGTTATAGTATTGAAAATTAATGAGGTAACAAATGATGCAACATTTCATGGTGCATACCCATCTATGGAGAGGCCTGCAAGAGACTACATTCACAACTGTCAGATTTGCAGCACTTTGAAGAAAAGCAACTTAAAGGACAACAATGGGGTTCTATTACTAAATGCTCAACTTCTCTGTCTTTTTTCTCCCTGTTTACTGTCACTGCTATGAATAACAAACAATACAGCATTTAAAATATTTTAAATTGACTGTTTCCCACAACTAGAACAGTACCTTACTGTACTGTGGTGGTTTCACTTTCTAAAATTTTTTGTCCCACCCTGTCCCAGTCTCCAATTTAATGATGTCATCAAGGTCACAGAATGCAGGTAGTTTTTTGGTAGTTTCCCTCCCCAAACTGACATCACCACTACTGTCCTAAACACCCACCCATGCTGTGATGTCACAGCTCCCTGGTCCTTCCCCTACCCATACAGAAAGTAAAGGCTAGAACAAAGAAACAGTACATGAGTCAAGTCTCTGAACTGTAAATCACAACAGGTAACAGCTCAAATTACCCTTAGCACTTTGACAGCTGTGGAAGTTAGGTGTGAAGAGGGATGGGATATGAGTCAAAGCAGTACAATTCAGGCTTCACAAAAGACTGCAGTTTAGCCATTCTAAAAAGAAGCAGCAGTTAAAGGCACTTTGAAAGCCTGTTCTGTGGCATTTGCACTGTTTGTGTTAAACAGTCACTGAACAGCGTGAAATGTTACTTAAAACTGACTGAAAGACAACAGTGTATGCATATAAAATCAATGCAGTGACAGAAGTTTTAGGAAGAAAGAGGCCTGCGTGATGTATTTTTTTACAGACAAGCACTGCATTGTGGGATACCTAGAGGCAGACTATACAATCAGAATTACTTCAAGATGCCAGACCCCATGTGGTCAGACTCAGAAACTATGTATAGAAATATTTAAAAACCTGTAAATAGTCCCAGAGTGTTGTTAAAATGTAGGAAACACCAAACCATGATGAAATAAACATGATTTTTGAGTCTGTGGGTACAGTTCTCCTTTAATAATTATTACCATTCAAAAAATGTCCAGTCTATCCAGATGTCAGATAAATTAAGAAACCTTATAAGACAGGAAAAACAACCAGTTTAAGTCTGCAGCTTGTATACACATTTTTGTTATGCAACTAGAAATGAAACAAGAAAAATGGATAGTTTACTCTTAATGCTCTGGCTTCTGCCTTCACAGGGTGACATACAGTACGCCATATAAATACTGTCAGAACCCATTGGTAAGCTAGATTCTTAAAGATACAAACTTCACAAAATGTTATTCTCACATCTCCAGCAAGCTCTTGTATTTTTACCTTTGTCATTTGTTTAGTTTGCCCTATGTAACATTTAAACAGATTACAGGCACATTTAATAGCATGTTGTTGTTGTTTGTCTTTTGACTTTTCCCGGTTAGGGGTCACCACAGCGGAACTCTGGTCTGCTAATGATTGGCAGTAGATTTTCACAAACGCTGAGGTGCCAGCTCGACGTCCAACCTTCAATGAAGGCACGACCCATTTATGCATGTCTTTCAAATGCCACCCAACCACGGGGAGGACATGCAGGCTCTACACAGAAGGCACTCCCTGCACTCCAGCCGAAAATCGAACAGGAGAACCTCTTGCTGTGAGGCAACAACGCTATACACTTCTAATTCTTTTACAAATATATGTCTTGTTCAACTTAACATTTTTACCTTTTATATTAACTGTACAAGTTTTCAAAACCTAAAAACACACACTGCATTTTCTGTATTTTTTTGCATACCTACATAAGTGCACACAGGTATCTTTGATAACATTTACCTTATAGAACAACATTTCTCCTAATATTAACCAGCAATGTTTAAAGGCAGAATAAGCAATTATCAAAAGCTAAATAGAGATAGGTAGGACAATAAGATACAAAGATTTTTTCTTGCTACAGAATTACAGGGAGAAAATCATGTGATATGAATGTAGACAATCTGTCTTTATATTTTTCATATGATTACAACACTATGATATCTTCTGCTGAAAAAGGTAGTAACAGCTGCTCTGTCTCTTTTGTCATATAACGCGTTGTTTCAAAAGACCATACAAGTATATGTGTCTTTAAGAAGCTAGTTACCAATGAGTTCTAATACAATTTATATAGTTTATTGTGTGGCAATAAAGACTATATCTTCTCAAGAAGGCTAAAGCTGAAGCACTGAGGAGTAAGATAGCAATCGTGTCTGTTTTATTTCCATTTGCCAGACAGAAGGTGTATTTAGTTTCACTATTTTGTGAAGTGCATGTGTAAGTCTTCTGACTGCTTCACTACATTTACTCTTTAGGTTACATGCACTATATCTAACATATGTGTAAGCACAGTTACATGCACTGTTTTTAACATACATGTAAGTACAGTTACATGCACTATATTTAACATACATGTAAGCATAGTTACATGCACTATATCTAACATATGTGTAAGCACAGTTACATGCACTATATCTAACATACGTGTAACCACAGTTACATGCACTGTATCTAACATACGTGTAAGCACAGTTACATGCACTATATCTAACATACATGCAAGCACAGTTACATGCACTATATCTAACATACATGCAAGCACAGTTACATGCACTGTATCTACCATATGTGTAAGCAGTTACATGCAATATATCTAACATACTTGTAAGCACAGTTACACGCACTATATCTAACATATGTGTAAGCAGAGTTACATGCACTATATCTAACATACATGTAAGCAGAGTTACATACACTATATCTAACATATGTGTAAGCACAGTTACATGCACTATATCTAACATACATGTAAGCACAGTTACATGCACTATCTCTAACATATGAGTAAGCACAGTTACATGCACTATAACATATGTGTAAGCACAGCTATAATCATAAGTGATACATGTCAAACAGGATTAACTATGGACTGTAAGAAAACAGCATTAGTGGCAGACATAGAAGAGGAACTTTGTAATTCAGATTTTTGTCTGATTACATTAATTCATGAGTTCAAGGTTCTGCTTATTATATCAATAAAATGATGATTTGAATTATCAGAACTGTGTGCACCGTGGCATGCCTAAAACTGCATTCTTCCACAATGTATAATCACCACAGTGTTAGCATGCTTGGAAATCTGCTTTTGTGTCGCTCCTCAAAAGATGCCTAATATACAGATAGATTTTTTCAGCCATTAATATACCAACAAATGAAAAAACAAAAGAAAGAAAGAAACATTTAAGGAGTGCTATCAAAACATTATTTCATGAATCTGGGAGGTATTCCACCCACTTACAGCATACTTCTTTATTATGTCTCTTAAATACTCATTAATAAGAAATTTAGCTATAGTGCAAGAAAGCTCATATACAACAGAATTCCTGCTGCTAATATTGACACATTTTTTATTTATGTTATCAGTCATTTAGACAATGAAATATATGAGCTATGAATCTGCATGTCATCTATATGTGTGTTCACAAATATGTTAAGATGTTTTACTGATTTGTTGTGACTATTCCTACTGTATGTACACATTAACCCAATGGAAGACTGTAAATGCCATCTGTGGGAGTTCATAAAAAAACCTGCCTTTCCTTCTCTCTTTCTTTTCTTGTCTTTTTTCATTGAAAATCCTCTACTGACTTCTGGCACTGAAATGAGGGACAGGGAGATTCCAAATGGAGTGCAGTAGGCCAGGAGGTATCAGGGAGCATTGGTTAAGTTCCAGGTTACGTAATTGGAGAATGAGCAAATGAATGAAAGTATTGAGTGCCCCAGGGGCTATTATCAAAACTGTTCACAGTGTGCACTATCTGTGCATGTGTGTAACATGATGAAACAACAGCACATTACACCAAAAGAAAAAATTAAAAAAAAGTCCATCAGACTGTTTAGCCACCTCCGTATTTTCCAAGTAATTCTAGTACTTCAGCCATTCGCCTTCTACTTGGATAAAGGCAAATGGCCGAGGTACCAGATTTACCTGGAATAAATGGAGGTGGTTGAACATCCTGTTGGATTTTTTTTATTTTCATGTGTGTAACATGACATGGTTTATTAGATATCAGAACATTAAATAAAATAAGCTAGTTGTGGTGTTAAACAGGTCTGTCTTGATACTCAGTGTCTATTGACATCATGCTGTGTCTGAATTATGCTTTTATTACCCACAAGTTTTCTTAGCCACAGGCTTCACTGTGGTCTGTTCTGCCCCCCTCCCCTCCCAACAATAACAAATATACACCAGTACTCAGCTACTCTCAGCATAACTCCCTCACACAGTGAATCATTCCCTTTCAGGGTAGATAGTCTTCAAGTGAGTGTTCTTCAAACTAACTGAAGCATTCAAGAGTAAAGAGGTGATTCAGTGGTAATGGGAGTAAATCACAATTTGGATACTGAAGATGTGTGTTTATTAGACCATTTCTATACTATAAACATCCATCATTGTTGCAGAGAGATGCACTTGCTTTCAGAAATGCCCAGTCATGTAACACTGGATCCATGGCCAGCCTCAGAGATGCCCAACCTGTAGGACTTTTATTTTGTACCCTACTCATTGCAAACTTTAGGACTTTTATTTTGTACCCTACTCATTGCAAACTTTAGGACTTTTATTTTGTACCCTACTCATTGATAAGAAGAAAACAGCATACCTATGGCTTATAGGCTTTCCAGACTTCATTTCCTGGCTACATATTTCATAACTGGTCCATTGTACAATCCCAAATGCATTACAGCACAGGTACAATGTTTCCATGTGCTACAGTGAGCTAAACTAAAACCAATTTGTTTTTGCCACTTAGCTGCTCAGTGCAAAAACTATATTGGAATTGATTTCATGACAAAGTACTACTGTAGTATATTGGTTAAGGTATTGAAATGCAAACTTGAAGACATGGCTTTTAGTCTCATCTACTTCACTTACACGTAGCCCTGCCTGGTAGGCTACAGTGTGTCTAACAATTTTAAGCATAATATCTTAAACAGCAATGGACCGAAGGAGAAGAAAATGCAAATTTTGACCACCACTGGCTTTTAAAATAAGCTCCTAGCTCATACTCTGCCTAAACTATCTATGACCCTTTACAAGCATATGACGTTGCACACTGAAATGAAGCACATATCAAAGAAGATTAAATACTGGAAATGCCAGAGCAAAATGCAAATCAGAATACAGAAGATAAAGAGAAAAAAGTATAACTCACCATCAGCACTGCAAACAAGAATAACTGTAGCAGCTGTAAGGAGAGATAACATCTTCAGATCCATTGTCTTAGGCAAAGCTTCTGCTTCTGTAATTTGATGCAAGAAATGCACTGATATATAGCCTGGGAAAACTCCTCCCAGGCTAATTTTTGCACAGGTGAAACAAAAGGAAGTATTTTATATTTTACTAAGGACAAGCAAAGCTTCTAAGTTTCCAGATGATATAACCTGCCTCCTTCCACCTTGGACATCATTCAAAAATAGTTAAGATAATTTTTTTTTTATTTACCAAAAAGTGAAAAAAAAAACTTTCTTGGAGAAACTTGTTATACAAGTAAAACAACATGGTTGATTGACTCGTGTGAGCTTGTAAGTTTCCATTCTGTGGGTAACAGTAACTCAAGGCAATATGTCAGTGTACAATAATGGCAGACTACAACTGGAAAAGCTATGCTTTGCATACCCTACACTGTGTAGTTTTAAGAGCTGATTCCTTTTGTGAATTTCTTTAAACTTTTTCTGTAGCACACGATACAAGACCTGATAAGTAGGACACTAATACATCTGAGACATAACACTGGATGCAATCTCTATTTACAGCATTCCTCTGAGAAGGAGTTTTGGAAATCATGTGATGGGTTTATCTGCAGCAAATGTCCTCCTGCTACAGTCCCTGCCTTACTGCTAGCTTCCCCTCTTTTTATTCCAAACATGAGCCACCAATTTTTACTTGGGGGTTAAGCATGGTATCTAGTTGAAGAATTAGTTAGTGAGTGGGTCTTACTTTATGACAGGGCAGGGTGTAGAAGCAATAGTGCAATGGTGCCTTGTCTGAAATGACTTGTGTAACTTATGAGGTAGTCTTGTGTTGTTAGCAATTTCAAGGTAGAATGTCAGATGTCACAGTAGCCTATAATGCAGGTTAACAGCTTACATTCATGCAAATCTTTTCCAGAAAATGAACATACAATGTTGCTGAGGTCATGAGATTACAAAGCCCACCATGTCCTACTGATCAAGCAGCTAGTTCCTGTACTGCTGTCCCCCATCATTTAACCCCCTCCATTCTGCACCTTTTTCACATCCATGATGATTTGGATCACTTGGATGGCACATTGGTGCAGCAGTAACATTGTTGCCTCACAACAAGAGGTTCCCTGGCTCGATTCTCGGCTGGAGTGCCTTCTGTGTGGAGTCTGCATGTCCTCCCTGAGTTCGTGTGGATTTTCTCTGGGTATTCTGGTTTCCTCCCACTTTACAAAGACATTCATCTGGAGTGTTTCTCCCTGGACCTCTGCTGAAAATTGGCTTTGTTCCAAGTTGGACTTTCCTGGTAAACAAATGTTAAATAAATAAACTTCTTCAGAGTCACTACCAGCTGGGAAAGTTCCTTGGATCCATTACCATAATATAAATTCTTATTAGAGAAGTTCTAATGCTGGTTCTGTCAGTATGCCTGCATTCGCTTTTGCAGGTTCCTTCAGAATGTTACTGATACACCCTAAGTCGGCATTTTCAGGGGGGCATGTACTGTGGTGAGAGCCACCTTTTAAAATCTGACTCTTTACCTTAAAGTGTTCAAGTAGAAAGCATGTTCCACTGGTGAAAATGTAAACAGAGAGCTGGAAATAATAAAATCATTTGTTTTTCCTTCTTACTTGGTTTTAAAGGGAACCGATTTGATTAGCTTGTTGCAATCTTCTTTTCTTCTAATGTGCTCCATCAGAATCCGCCACTTAGAGCTGAAAAGGTAGGCAGCTTGCATAAGATATAGTTGAGGCAGGCCCTGTATATATAATATTTACAGGCAGATACTACTTTTTAAATGTCACACTAGAAAACCATAAACATTCAAAGCCTGCAGTACATTAAACTGTGAATTCAGTAGCTCTATTTATGACAAAGTCACGTGTGGATTTATACTACTCATTCCTTCTGTTTGTTCAGGCCATAGCACAGTGTGCAAGTTTTGCACTTTGTGTCTGTAAGTCTACACCCTCTCTGTCTGGAAGAGCAGGCCAGAGTTAGTGCAAGAGATACTCCCCAGATAGAATGAATGATTACACATGGCACGTATATAAACTAACTGAGTCTAAGTGCACATATATAAACTAACTGAGTCTAAGTGCACATATATAAACTAACTGAGTCTAAGTGCTGCCATGTGAACATAGTTCTGTCAGAGCTACGCAGAGATGGAACAGTGGCAGGATCTTAACACACCATCTGAGAAACAATAACATTTGGCACATTTTGCTGTTCTGGTTGCTCTTCAGGGACTGCCTGATACTTACTGAAAACAAAAATGCATCTATATCAGGCATAGTGATGACTATCTAAAAGGTTCAAAGAAATGTAAAATAAAGCTGCATACGTAACACATAACTAACTGAAGACTTTAGCATAGCTTGAGTAAGCTTTAGTGATTTTTCCACATTTTCAGACCTCTAGGGACTATTGCTTTAATAATTATTTTGTTTTTGTTTTTAACACTATCAACACATGCTGCTTTTGACTTTACATTTTTTTCAACTGCCAGATGTGTACATTTTTAAATTATATTGTAAATTCATTGGGTTACTGACATGATAGCAATATTTTGGTAAATGTGAGGTAAACTTGACTAGGCTTAAAATGACACTTGGGCCAATAGCCTATTAACCAACTATGAACCAATGAACACGGACATTTAGAATTAGCAGTGGGTAAGAATTACGTTTATGAAACATACTTCTTTTGATTCTGTTTGCAGATTGGCTCTTATGTTTTTCTTAAAGCACACACGGGTATGCTCATATGATAGACTGAGTCTATCTTGTTATGTCTTCTTGCTTGCTTCACTAACATAAATAAATAGGGACTAGATTATTTCTTTGACAGCTTAGGTTGTAGAATGCTTAATGATCGACACCTAATTGTCGAAGTTTCAAAATCGCGAATGGCCATATATGCAAATTCTTTCCTTGGGAAAGAATTTGCTAGGCTGTCCGGAAAAAAAATTACTTTTTAACCTAAATATAGTGGGGGGCTTCACCCCCCACACACCCTGATGTGCGGAGCTGTATCCCCCCAACTAAATATACCAACTCCGAGATTGCTCTACATTGGGGAAAGGGCAAATCCCCAATAACAGCCAAGCAAATTCTTTCCTGAGGAAAGAATTCATGTATATGGCCGTTCGCGATTTTGACACTTCGACTCTTAGGTGTCGATCATTGACGATTCGACAACCTAAACTGTTGAAGAAATAATATAGACCCAATAAATAGATGGGAACAAGGCAGATGATGCCTGTACTCATAAGTGTTAACTGTAAAACAGAATAAGTCTTTTGAGATATTTTTAATTTAGAGACATCAACATCTCTCTCAGCCTCTCAGGGCAAGAAATCTGGACAAAGCCAGAAAGAATGGGGGTACAAAAGTGCACAAATAGGGACAGAACTTAAATACTGCACCTATAAACTTAGAAGGTAGCTAGAATAACAGGTTTTGCATTATTATGAATTTTCTGAAGGATGTAAAGTCTGAAACTCAAATGTCTATCATTATTTAATATTATTTACTGACTTCAATCTTGAATGTTTTACCGGAAAACCACAGATTTTATGAAGAGCAGACCAAAAATATGAGGAAAAAAATCTGGAGATTCTGCGAAAATCTGTATAGTTGAGAGGTATGGATACCTCAAAGCATTCACTTTGCTCTGAGGAAAAACAGTCTTAGAGTCAGTATATACAAGTTGGAGGGTGAACCAAAAAGGGACAATTATTTTCCTTATTTTATCTGTTTAACTAGGTAAACCCACTGGTCAAGTTGTCTTTTCTTAGGGGGGGCTCTTGAGCACTGTCTGTTTAAATGACTTGCTCAAAGCCACATTGTAGTCAAAAGCTGCTCTAATTCACATAAATGATTAACAGAACAGGTGTTGCATCAACATGCATTTTCTGAAAAATAACTATGAAAATATACTGACCGGCACAAATCATAATCCTCAATGGTTTACCAGAAAAACAAACATTATACAAGGGGCAGCAAAACTATGAAGCATGGCCTGGGAGATGGGAACTCACTCCAGCATACCTTCTAATCATCACTGTCTGGGGTTCTAATGGCACCTACAGTCTTTGGGATTTGGGTCCTCATGAGTTATTTTCAGGGGTACCGCTTTATAGATGAAACTGAGATATTTCTGTTTATCTTGTTTTCACATGCTCTTCCTAACCAGCTGTCTGATTTCATGACAATCTGGCTCTTTTTCTGTACATGTACCCTGGTTGTCTACACTACATACATGTTAGTCATATCTAAACATTTGTGCACATGCTATTTCAAAACAAATTGCTAGGGGTACAGCTAATGTCAAGTATTTCTTAAACGAATTGAGTATATAGTCATAGTAAAAATTCAGCTGATGTTAGGTAAAAACATTTGAGATTTTAGTAACTTAACTTGAAAACTGTTTCAAATATCCATTCTGTAGCATAGAACAACATACCGCAAAGTAATTCATTAAAACAAAGTAAAAGCTTAAGTGCATAGTTTAACATCATATGTTCATATTGTCACAAAATAAAATGAAGTCTGAAAGAAGTATATAGTAATGTTTTCTAGTACTAGTGCATTAGAATGAGGTAGGAAAACAGCAAAACACCCTCTAAAATAAGTTACTGAGGCCCTCAGACTGTTTAGTGCAACTCTAAAATACATGAGACCTAAGTTAAAGAAAATTGTAGAAATCACAGGGAGAGCCAAAACATATTTAATATTTTAGGGTCAGACATAAAGGATAGTTAGACATTTCAGTATTAAAATTCAGGACAAAATATGAACTGATGATAGACATTTAGTAGGAAAAAAACTGTAGCAAAAAATAAAAGGCAATCATAAAAAGTCCTAAACAAAGGCATCATACTGAATGAAACAATTTGCCAAAATATGCATAGCATTGCAAAACAGCTATAAATGGAGAAATAACACAAGAAGACTTAGTGCTAAAGAATTCTAATGACTGGTATCATTGACTATCTGCTTGTAATTTCCATTGACTTACCATTTTATGAGGGAAGGCAAAAATCTGAGAATTTCTGCAAAATCAGGGACATTTGAGTAGCAGAGCTTTGCCCTCATGCTTTCAGCCACACACACAAACACACATACAGACCCGCATACTCACAGGTTTAAATACACTCACATTTGCACACACATAACAAATGCTCTCCACAGTTACTTACCACATTAATGTTGTTGAAACATCTTCAGCACTACTCAGTATGATTTTTTTTCCTAAACAAACCGTAATATTTCAGGCTTGTCCACTTCTGCTCTGTTTTGACTGCTACAAGCTCCTGGAAGACTCTCTTTCACTGTCTCTTACTTTAAACCAAAGAAGAAACCAAAGATGTGACACAGCAAAATGGAATGGATGACACAGATTGAAAAGGCAGAATTGCAGTCCATTTTTTTTCATAATGGCAATGTTTATGAGCCCCCCTCAGCTAGCACTGGGCCCTTGGCAGCTGGCTACTGGGCCTTGTGCTTGATCTGGCCCTGGTTCCTTTACACATAAAGTCAAATAAAAAAACAACAGCAAGCACTCAACCAGTGATTAAAATATGTTTAATATATTTAATATATAAAATAATAACAAAATGTATCAAAATAGTTTGCACATAGGCTTATGCCTTCATCAGTGCCTCATAAAAAACAGAAAAATGAATCACAATATATAAGGAAAACAATTAAACACACTGTATAAATACACACTCACACACACTCATATACATATACACACAAATATGCATATGGGACTTTTATATATATGCATGCATACATACACACACCGCACACATATGTAGAGGTGTTGTTAAATACAGTATTTCTTAGTAAAAAAGAGAAATGACAACTAATGCAAACTTCAGTGTTGAAAAGTTAATACCGGCTCTTTGAAAGCCTGTTTAAGTTATCCTATTTTTAACTGTTTTTTAAGGAAGGAATACAAACTTTTTTTTTTTTTTACCTTTGATGTTGGGCTGACTGTGTCTAGTTACTGCTATCTTTCTTCCTTTTCTTTTTGTAGACAAGGCACAACAATATATCTTTTTGTATTGTGCCTGTTTTATGGAGTGTTTCTCCCCGGGCCTCCACTGAAAATTGGATTTGTTCCAAGTCGGACTTTCCTGTTAAACAAATGTAAAATAAATAAAATAAATAAAGACACACACCCCCTCCCTCTACCAATGCAATTGAAAAACTGCATTTAACCCAGAGGAAAAAAGTGCACCTAATTTAACAATTCACATACGCTCCATTTTATTAAGCAATTCATGCCAGCCTAACTTGTTTGGACCTTTAAAAACTATATGGTGTATAGCAGTAAACCTAAAAACAATGTAAAATGTTCCAAAGTATATTTATACAAAGCATTAGACAACTTTTTTGTTTCTAATATCACTTAAATGTTCTTAAATATGTGCCTTAAACTGCCTAGAGGTCTATTCAATGTAAAAAGCAGAACAACTGCATTGCACCAAATAAATAACCCATTCAGAAGAACAATTATTATAAGATAAGATATCAAACACCTTAGATGTATTGCAAGATAAAAATTGTTTAATTTTCAAGGCGTGTTTACAAGATGTACAATGAACACATGGAAAACATCCAAATATTAGTGTACTTTCCAAAGAAAATTGTTTACTGAGACCCACATAAGATGTTTTTTTTAAATGATTTATATAATTTCCAATGGTTTTGCCTCATCTGTAAGTAAAGTAACAACATGCTGGCAAAAGTTTAGCTAGCTTATGATCAGCCCTGAAGGATTCCCCAGTGTTTATTAATTAAATCACAAAAAATTGGGTATCACTACCAAAACTGATAACAAAATGAACACAAGTGTCAGATTTTTCTTTACTTTTATATTGTAGCAATGAATTTCTATCTATTGAATAAACCAAATTTTGAGCTTTACGTATAGCAGACATATTGTAGCCCCTCGCTAAGACCCTGTTGACAAGTTCATCATTATGTTTTTCTAACTCTGATTTAGAAAAACAAATCCTCTTAACCTGCATAAATTGTGATTTTGGGATATTTCTACTGATATGTGATGGCTGACAAATGTTCACATCCAAAAAACAATTATAACGAAAATCTTTCCGATAAAGGGAAGTATCAAGTGTACCATCATCATTTTTCATAATTTTTACATCCAAAAAGATCTGTTTGATATCAAAAGAAATAGTGAACTGTATACCCCATTTGTTATAATTTAAATATTGCAAAAAATATTTTAAATATGTGACAGAGTTCCATACAAGCCAACAATTGCCAAGATAATGACGCCAAATATCCATCTCATCTATATAAATATTGTGGCTAGAATCATAAGTTAGTTTTCTTCAACATATCCCATAAAAAGGTCAGCATAAATGGGGGCAAAGGAAGCCCCCATAACTGTACCCTTTAGCTGCAGGTAACAATTCCCATCAAAATAAAATTAATTTTTGGTTAAAACATGTTAAGTTAAACAAAGCAAAAATGTATTAAATCATGGGTTGTAGATACATAACTTATTTAACCAAAATCAACAACCATCAACCCTGCTCAATACGGGATATTAATATATCATGCTAATATATTATTTGCACATAAGTCATGATGCAGGCAGTGCAGCCACATATACATGCAAACAAGATGGAATACCATGTAGCATAAGTAGAAATATGGACTCTCTCAGGTAAAGCTTTATATCCTGTTATATTTGTTTGTCTCAAAATGTAATAATTTGAAAAAAGATTTTCCTCTGTTTAAAGAACTGTGGAAGTTCTGAGGAGAGTTCAGCCATATGAACTGCCAGAAGTAAATAAAAATTGCAAAGCTAGAAGACACAAAAGAAATCAACATTTGAGTGTAGTGAAAGTCTTAAATAAAATCAGTTCTCAGTGTTGTTCAAAATATCCCTGCTAAAATACTAAAAGAACATCACTTCAAATGTTGAAGACGAGTGTGGACTCCAGCAGTTAATGAGATAACAGAAGATAGTGTAGATAGTAACAGAGAAAATCTCATAGTTAAGAAGACTGGGAAAAAGGGTGAGAAAATGAGGAAAGGGCAAATGGGCCTCATGCTGAACAAAATTAAAAAAGTAAAGCTGAATTGAATCGTAAGCTTCTCTCTTTTCTACAAAAGCAGAAGACCAACCAGAAAGAGAAGCAAGACCCTAAGAGAGTACCTCTGATGGAAGAAAATAATTTCCAGGATTGCCTTTCATGGGGGAGGAACTAGATGAAGGAGAAAGGCCTGTGTCTGTATTTGTGAAATAAGAAGCCATGGCCTGCAGTCCACATTAGGGTACCGGGAAAAATTAATTGGCTGACCTTTAAATAAGCCATGTCTATTTTAAGAAAGCTCAGTGGAAGGAAGATATTACAAAGAGTAGATGGGAACCAAAAGAACAGAACAAGCCCACTGCATACCCTTTCTTTGAACAAAAGAATAACCTGCTATATAGAATAGTCATAGAGGAAGAACACACACTGTCTCAATTATTAATACCAAAACATTTTGGAATGCTTGTAATAAAATAAACACACAGCCAGATTTTGTGCGGTCATTTAGGAATGGACATAACCATGGTTAGAATTTTAGATAGATTTTGTTAACCAGGTATTATGAAGGACATAAAGAATGTTTGTGATCCATACCCTGAGTTCCAAAGGACAGCACTCATATCAGGATTTAAGAATCCACCTGATCCCATTGCCCATTACAGAAGTACATTTTTAATGTATAGTAATGGATATTGTGGGTTCACTTGGGAAATAAAACAATGACCATCAATATATTCTGGTAATAACTGTGCAACAAACTTTCCCGAGAAAGTATGCCTGTAAAGAGTCAAGACAAAGTCCATAGTGAAAGGACTGGTAGTATCCTTCAGTAGAGTAGGAATTCACTGTGGACTTCTTAATGACCAAAGCATCCCATTCATGTGCAGAATTATGCATAAATCTCACAGTGCTTTAAATTAAAACAGCTAAGGTCCTCTCATGCTATCCTCACACAGAGGGCAAGTCCATGTTGCAGAAGACTATAGGTATAGATGGGAAAAAACTGAGACCAACCACTGCCATATCTTATTTGCTTTAAGAGAACTACTCTAGGCCTCAACCCTATAAAGCCATTTGAATTGGTATATACTATAAATCCCTGAGACAGAAGAAAACACTCCTTTGTAAATGCAATAAGGCATTTTCTGAACCTGTAGGATATGTTATGAACAGTGATACTTTGTCAGTACTGAGAATGAGGGCACAGAAGACATATCAAAGAATGTGTAACAGAAATGTTCATATATGAGAGTTCAAAGCAGGAAATAAGATACTTGTATTAGTACCCACTGCAGAAACAAGTTCCTTGCCAAATGGCAAGTCCTTTTTAAGTAACATAGAAAATAAGTGAAGTGAATTAAGATGAGATGACTATGACAAAGGAAACTACAACACTTGATTGAAGTTTCTGTAGTTAAGTATGTTTGCAGGGGAACTTAGGTTCTCACAGCATGTCCTGAAGTTAGACTAGGAGAAACATTAATAGTGTCTCAGAAACAGGAAACAAAATGATTTGTGTTTAGAAATAAGGACATATTCTCATACTTGTATGGGAAAAACCAGTTTAATTCAGCATAGCATAGAAACTGTACATGGTGAGAAAGTGTACTTCAAATACCAGAGACCCAAAGCCAAGCAGTTAGTGACAAACTAAGAAAGATGCTTAAACATGGGAGTCCCAGGGTGAGTAGAATAGTCCCATTGATAGGCAAGGTTTAATTGCACCATTGTAGTGGTAGCTAAGGTGGAATCGTTTTGTTGTACTGGTAGCCAGGCCAAGTTGATCTGTACAATTTGCAGTGTCTTCAGCAAGTTAAACAGCATTTTTAAATTTGATCAGTATCCCATGTTCTAAATGTAAAAAGTGACTAATACATTGGGCAAGGACAGGTTTCTAGCTACATCTGTATTAACCAAAAGCTATTGGGAAATTCCCCTTGCCACAGATGCTATGTGGAAATCATACTTTTCTACACAGGATGGACTCTTTTATTATAAAGTTTTGCCTTTTGGTTTCTATGGAACAACTGCAACATTCCAGAGGCTGATGGACAAAGTTATTAGATTCCACATCTGATATGGAGCAGCCTACCCAGACGACATTGTATAATATGCATTGAAGAGTGGGAGACCCATTTCTTCAAAGTTCAAGCCATTTTTAAAAACTCTTTGCCAGGGTGGATTGATGGCTTAACCAGCTAAGTGCAAGTTAGGGATGGCAGAAGCCTACTATCAGGACTATGTACTAAGGAAAGGAGCTGTTAATCCACAGGGTACACAAGTGGAAGAGGTGCAAAAGTAATGCATACCATCTACTAAAAAGCAAGCGAAAGCATTCTGAGGCCTGTGTATCTATTATCAGACATCTGTTTGTGATTTTGCCAGCATTGTTTGCCTTCAACTGACCTGACTAGATGTAAGGCTCCAACAAAGGCAAAGCAGACTAATGCAATGGAGCAAGCTTTTAGACAGCTAAGGAATATGCAGCACTTATAGCCTATACTTGATAATCCTTTCATTTTAAAAACAGTTCCTCATACATACAAATGCCTTATAGGTAGGCATATATGCAGTATTGTCTTATGCTGTAGAAAGGGGAGGAATATTCCATTTGCCATGTTAGTTGGAAGATTAGTAATGCTGGAAAATGCTACTCATTGATACAAAGAAGTGTTTAGCTATAAAGTGTGCCCCTACTACCCTGAAATGTTATGCCTTTTGGAGAGTGTTTGATGCTCATAGATCACAGACACCCTTCAATGGCTATTCCAGCACAAGGACACTTAACCCAACTTTCGCCCTGTGTGCATTGATCTTTCATCCTTTTAGTCTTAAGATAACATATCAACTGGTCCACATAGTCTGAATGCAGATAATCTAGACCAAGCATACTGAGTCACCACTGATGGTTGAGCAGATGGCTCTACTCTGGGAAGGGCCATGTAGTATAATGGTGGTTGGTCCCTTTAAGTGTACTAAGCTAAAAGGATCATATAGCATAGTGGTGGAAGGACTGTTTAAGGAATGATAGAGGTAATGGGGGTAGCTGCACCAAGGGTTATTTAAAGAATGGAACCATGGCCGGATACCTAGGTTTACAAAAAAATTACTCTGATTCTAACTTTTCAGTCTGGGTTTGCTCCACTTTGCTGTGAGACATCTTTGACTTCTTCTCTTTCATTGAATCAAATGTAGAATCAATGAAAGACAAAGAGAGAGAGACAGAGAAAGAGAAAGAGAGCTTTTAGCAGCCCAAAATGGGCCAATAGTGGACAAGTGTGCATAACCACTGTCCTTCAGGTAAAAAAAAAATTGTACCGTGCAGTGCTGAAGAGGTTGTTGCTACATGTTGATATGGTAAAACTGAGCAGTGTGTGTGTGTGTGTGTGTGTGTGTGTGTGTGTGTGTGTGTTTGTAACCCACTGATTCTCCCTATCTTAACAGTCCCCCTGTTAGAGCCACTCCTGTTGGAACCATATTCTTAAACCATTAACATGTAGTAGATGCAACATTTCTTATTCTGTTAACTTTTCAAGTGAACTAGGGTTGTCTGTCTCTCATTTGTTCCAGATATTGCAGAGAATGGCTTTCATTTTTGCCCTATATTTTATCCTATCCCTTGTTAGATTCTTCTTTTCTTATCAATCACTAAGTATTACAGTCAGAAATATCAGTCATTAATATTTTATAGTTTTTATTTTAAAGAAAATTCATGTTGATGCAGTACCTGTTGTTCTGTTAAAGATTAAAGTGAATTAAAGTTGTCTAGCACATGATGTAAATAATTATGTAAGTGTTTGAGCTGTTAACAAACTGTTCCCTGTAGTCAGAAGTACAAGCTTGGAGTCCTTCTACCTCTGTTTACCTTCATCAAGTCATTTAACCAGACAATACTCCAGAACAATGGGTTCACCCAGTTAATAAACATACAATAAAATAAAATAAAAAAATAATATCTAAAAATGTTCACATTTGGGGGCTTTGCTTCTTCATTAATTTTGGCTTTCTCCAGTATTCTTGAGCAAAATGCTTTCTGTCAAATTGTTGTGGATTACAGTCACTAAACAATAACAGCCTTGTGAGTTTCAGACTTTGTATCAGACAATGTCATTCAGAAAACGCTTGCTAATGCAAAGTGGGTTGTTCTAGCAACTTTCTAAGTATATGAGAGAAATATCTAAAATCGGCTCTTTATTTGAGGTCTTTGTCTTAATTTGACATGGTAAATGGGAGTCACATTGGGTTGCACTGTATGGTTCTATCTGCAGTCAGCTAAGATAGATGCCTGGGTCATTGTTTATGAATTTATTTTCTCACTTTATCTCAAGCAGATATTTAAGATGTACAGTCATACAAGTGCTGCAACTGATGATCAAATCTTTGTGTGTGTGTGTGTGTGTGTGTGTGTGTGTGTGTGTGTGTGTGTGTGTGTGTGTGTGTGTGTGTGTGTATGTGTGTTTGTGTGTGCAGGTATGTGCTCATATCTGCTCTTGTGATCATGAGTGTGAGCAAGTGTGTGTGTGTGTGTGTGTGTGTGTGTGTGTGTGTGTGTGTGTGTGTGTGTGTGTGTGTGTGTGTGTGTGAGTGTCCTGGCCCTTAACAGGAGAAGTCAGCTGAATTTAATGCTTGCTGGATAAAAGGTGAGACTGCTTCGTGGTTTCCTTTTCCTAGACCTGGGAAGAGAGCTACTTTGTTGCCTAGAGTTCTTTGTAGCTGCTATTTTTTAAGCTACTCTGACAGAGTCCTTCTTAGAAAAGAACATTGTATTTAAGTGTAAACATCTGCTGTACTTTGAAAAGCTCTTGCTTGAGAGGTGAAGTTACAATGGACTGTTAACTTATGTGTTTGATAAAAATGATTCTGTTTTCTGAACTTTGTGCATGATTCAATAAATAGCATTTTTAAGTAACAAAGCTCCATGTTTCATATTATAGATAAACTAAAAGGAGGACAAATCACCTTTAAGAATGGAGGACAGGAGTGAGCAGGTTTATACCTACTGAATTCAAGCCTTCATAACATCTACTATATGTAACATCAATATGTATTGCAGTTATTTATTTTTTATTTTTATGTTTGCAAATCATCTCGTATTTTGAATCTGTTAACTGTTCTTATCTCCCCAGTACAGCACATGCCACAAACATGTCTTATAACATATTCTATACTTTCTCTCCCAAAGAAAATGTTTTTACTTGGTACCACCCCTTTTATATAGTGAGCTCCTCACAGATATTTACCTATACAACTGTTACATAGCACTATACAATTTACTTTGCACTACATTGTTTCTCTTTTCACTTTGCTCCAAAAGGACTTTTGATCACATTATCTATCAATTATTAAAATATTATTTATTTGTTTGTTTAATGTTTTCTTTTTTTTTTTTTTTTTTTTACTGGGACAATGTTTATGTATTTTTTCATTTACTTGATCACAACCAGATATCTGAGATGTACGGTCATACAAGTGCTGCAACTGATGATCAAATTTTCGTGTGTGTGTGTGTGTGTGTGTGTGTGTGTGTGTGTGTGTGTGTGTGTGTGATCTCATCCTGTTGGATCTATGTAGCTGTTGCCTGGCCAAATTACAAACAACACAGGATGTTTATATATTATATTAATAATTTCCAAAGTTCATAAACTATAAACTTGCAAACAAATATGTTAATCACAGACATATAAAATAAAGCTTTATATCAGTTCATCTAATTATAGAGAACATGGCGCAGTATGTGTGTGTGTGTGTGTGTGTGTGTGTGTGTGTGTGTGTGTTTGTATGATGCATTTGGGATGGGAGAATGAGCAAAGGAGCAAAGCATTTGCCTTCTGCTCTTTGGTTTTAGATGAAAAGTCAATTTAAGTAAAATTTCCTTAAAGTTATAAATCTTTAATAGTTTACTATATGAAAATGTAAACTGCATGCCCAATGTGTCCCTAGTCAAGACTTTATATACTTCACTGCATACAAAAGGTCATCTATACACCTGTAATATGCTATTACTTGCTCTTAAAGAAATTATTTGAGTGAAACATTTTTCTTTTCACATCTAGGTCACTAAATGTATATATCATGATGCAAAATGACAATTTATCCCAATTGTTATACTAGTACCATAGGGGAGGGGTCTGATTAATAATTTAAAATCTGTGCCAAGAAAAAAAGTCTAGAAGATCCAAAATCATTTGCAGTTGCAGTGCTACTTTGACACTATTTATGTTTATTTATTTAATCAGCAGAGTTGGTCAGTCTAGATTTTTGAACATTTTCAGCCAACACCTGGATTGAGGAAGAAATATGCTTTCAATAGATGAAAACAACAAAAAAATCATTCAAACTGTATTCCAAAATAATATTTACCTAATTTACAGATTAAATAAGGGAAGTAAATCTGCATAAGAAACACATTTCAAACATTGCAAATTGCCAGCTTAATAACATTTTGCAAATAAGCAGTGATCAAACATGGCGATGCATATTATAAAAATAACAGGGGATGAAATCCTAGATGCAAATTTGTGAAAGTGAAATAGCAACTGAAAGGCAAATAAGTACAGAAGTACAAAAGAGAAACAAAAAGCAGGGTAGGTTAGACATTTTTTAAAGTGTCTCCATTACAAAGTGTTAGTTAAGTGACTGAGAAGAGCTTGCCATCAGTGAGAAAGGTTTGAGAGATTCTAATATCTGAGGTACAGACTGCTAACTCATGTCCTGAGAAAGCGACTTCACTAGTATTTAAAATTAAATGTGGTCTCTGCAGGGTAAGAGTGCCAGGCAGGAGCAGTCACTATGTCTACCTTGTTGTTCTTATGGTGCTGTATAAGCTTAAACGCTTTAGAGCCATGATGAGATTTAGCTGCTTGGGAAATTGCACCCAATACAGACCTGCACAGTCCATAAAGTGTTACAGTTTGCAATATGCATAATACCTGGTTTTACATGCATAATAGTTGATATCACAAGGGGTGGGTGACTATGAAATTTAACCAGGGTGGAAAACCTAGTTCATAGCTTGAGAATATCTGTACTGATAACATCATCAGAACAAAAATCATGTAGATTTGTCCACAAAGTGAAATTTTTTGTGTATACCTATCTTTTATAACGTCAGCCAAGCAAGTTATAAATCCATAAATATGAACAAAGATCTGAATGACCAGTTTATTAGCGTTTCTTTTACTAAATTAATTTTTATTGATTTTCAGAAACATAAACATATATACAGTACGCATATCAAAGAAATATTTACATAGTCAAAGCTTAAAATGGAGAAACAATTCCAAAAACAAACATTAAAAAACAACTATTTACATTTTTTATTAGCTTTTCCGATGGAGGTAAACCCCAACAACTCTGATGCAGTGGGTTGAAAAGCATATATAATATTTTTATGTATCTCTACCTATATATAAAGAATAAATGGTCACATAGAATTATAAGCGTATAAAATGTGATCAAAGTACTGTATGACCAAGTAATAAAATTATGTTTTCTCATTACAGAAATCCAGTGCAACTCCAGTGCAGGGAATCCCACCTTTGCTTACAGATATAATCAGAAACTTCCCATGCAGTGACCCCTGTTCAGATATCATGCATCCAACCAAATAGTAAGAGCACACTTAAGCAAAATAACAAGGAGTTTAAGGGAATCATTAGGAAGCTTGAAGTTGAGTATGAACTTAAAATAGCCACTAAAACTAAAAATAACTGAAAATTATTATTTAACTATATCAAAAAGTTAAGTGGTGACACCTAAAAATGTTTGGAGCTAGTCCACAATAATACTACACTCTGATTCAAAGGAAATAGCTAATATCCAAACTAACAAATGTAGTGCTAATTTTGCTCCACCCACAGTTATAGCTATCCCATGGGTTCCACAATCCCAGCCAGCCACTTTAATTACTATGGAACAAGTTCTATTAGCCCTTTCAAAACTAAGAATACTTCATCCATAGGCCCTGACAATATACCAGGTTGCCTAAATATCAGTGCCAAATATGGCCTTTCTGAACCCCTACTTAACCTTTAATCTAAGCATCTCCACTGGTTACATCCCTGAAGCATGGAAAATGGCCATTGTAATGCCTTTATACAAGGGTGCCCCAGTCATGGACTCTGGTAACTATAAGCCCATTACGCTTGCTAGCCTCATATGTAAAGTTAATGAAAAGCATTATCTCACATTTCACTAATCTGGACATTGAAAATCTCTTAACCCTGGACCTTCATCAATTTGGCTTTATCAAGGGAAGGTCTTCCCTCTTTGACTTCATTAACTTCTTTTAAAAAGTAACTGAAGCAGTGGATAGGGCTTATGTGCTGCATAAAGCATAGCTAGACCTGGCCAAGACCTTTGACACTATTCCCCCATACAGACATTATTGATAGACTTGTAAATCTGAATATAAATCCTTATATTGTGTGATGGATAGCTAACTGGTTGCCTGACAGAATTCATGTGGTTGGAGTAGCAGATGCCAGTTCTGAAAGCAGAAAAAAAAGCTACCAGTGGTGTACCAAAAGGTTCAGTTTTTGGCCTTCTACTACTTAGCATATATTTCTGAGATCTTCAGGCCAGCACGTCTGGCCTATAGTTAAGCAAGTTTACAGATTACTGCAAATTGGGTGTTGTTATTCAATCTTCAGCTGACTCATAATTCCTCCAATATGGCTTAAGCCATGTTAATAACTGGGCCAAGGACAGTGGTGTCAAATTAAATGTAAAAAATGTAGCATAGTTCATTTTTGTAAATAAAACAGTTTCACTTATCATATAGGAGATGCACCAGTCTAGTCAGAAACTGTTGTAAGGGATCTGGGCATTCCTCATAATAATTCCTTATCATTTGACCATCATGTCTCTACAATAGTTCAGAAAGCCTTTTATCTGGCCCATCTAATTTCCAAACACATCTCCACCAGATCCACAGAAGTCTTAATTCCCATTTACTCATATCTTATCAGACTCATTACTGAATATAATGTTCCTTTTGACATTTATCTGTCTAAACACATCACACAACTTGAGAGACCTCAGACATTCATAACTAAAAAGATCAGTGCCCTCAAAAATCTTAGGTGTGAGGAGAGACTAGCAGCCCTTTCTCTTTACTTAGTCTCTTACAGACTCCTCCGTGGAGATCTGTCTAGCCTTTTGTGCAATGAAAGATCCAACCCTAGTTGATATCATATTCCTTTGCAGAACTAATGGTTCATCAAGTGCTTTGTTAAAGGAACTAAGCCATCAGCAGCAGATACATAAGACATGTTGGTGTGATAGCTTCATATCCCAACATATCCATCTCCTCTGGAACAAACTTCAACTACATGTCAAGCAAAGTGGCACCCTTGCCACCTTCAAAGTAAACCTAGATAATTGAATGGGCAGCCTCAAATTATCTTGAAACTATATTTTGTCTTGACTTCCTTGAGGCTAGAGGGAAATTTTGAATAGGGTATTTTGGCTAGGCTTGAAATGGTCTGCAGACTGATTGTCTAGTACTTATGTATGAACCCATAAAGTGTATTTGACAAATTGTTCTACTTTTATTTTCTGCCACTGTAAATATACCAGCACAAATCTCCCAGTACTGACAATAGTAAAAGTCCTTACAACTTCAAGAGAGAACTGCTTTCTAGATTTTTTGTCTGGAATAATTATCTAATACAATGCATACCTGAGTATTCAAATATAATTCACTGAACATATTAGCAAAACTGGAAAGGACTTTTGGAGATGATGGCTGATATTTGCAGGTCTTATAGTATGACAGTCTACAAGATGCATAATATCTGGTTTATGTAATGCATGCTTGATATCTTTTTGAGTATGAAAAGTAAGCTGTATTCCAAAAATATAAACAATGAGTTGGTAAAATGCCTACATACTGAGTTGGCATAACTTCAGAACTAAGCATGTCAATGTGCATATTAACAGAGCTCGAATTTCTGCCACTGGAAATAACACAATTTCAATATAAAGCTCCTTTAAACATTTTTACTTGAAACCACAATCTAATTGTAATCATAACCTTATTTACTTATCTCCTCCCACACATCTTTATGGTGCCCCCCCCCCCACTAACCTCCAGGCTTCACAAAAATTAAAACTTAAATGATGCTATAGCAAAGCTGCTAAATTTTCAGCAAATACCCATGTGACAGCCCATACTCCAGGCCAGTAATCAAGGAGCCTCAATCCTCACCACTGACACAGGTGAGGGATGGCCACAAGGAGCAAAAAATAGATACACACAGTATTTTCAGATACAGCTCTCTGCACCAAGCAGAATTTTCCTTAAGACCACACAGGAAACACATTCTTGACCTGGGGTTGGGCTCTCTCTCTCCAGGTCCCAAACAAGACTCCACACTGACCACTTTGAAGTAGTGTGTTCCTATTTCTAGTAGCTGACACACACACTCTTGGATATTTTATTTTCACACACACACAAACCCGGGAAAGGCTGGTACAGATTTACCATCTGTGCCCCTCTGCCTATACTATGAGGTAATTATGCTGCCACCAGTCAGCTACTCTAAGGCTCTTACAAGGGTACCCAATTATACTGAGGAAAATTAATACTAATACAAATTATGGTAGAGTTTGACCAATGCAGTAAGGCTTTCAGGAGTGGCCATGGCGTCAGTAAAATAATCATAATTACTGTCAGGATGTTAAAAGTATTCTCTAAAGGAACAGCCATGATGAAAGGTATAGAAATATTTAATAATAAATAATAAAATAGAAAACATGAGGATGCTGAATATCTAGTTACAATAAACACCAGAGTTTCCGCCACAGGACATATGAAAAAAATCATAGTTGGATAGATTCACACAGATGCAGAAAAACAATACTTAACTAATTTCACTATATTTTCCTGACTGTCTAAAAAAATACTGTTCCTTGGTTACTTACTAAAGCAAGGCAAGATGATGAGTGCTGAGTTGCTTACTACAGCAAGGCAAGATGAAGTGTGTTGTTGTGTGAGATATCTGTGAGAGATCTTTTCTGTCAGGTACCAAAGTTTTTCTGCAAGTGTTCCTGAATATCTGTCACTAATATCTAAAAAAAGAAAAAAAAATTCAGTGTTGGTTATAGAATGACATCACATCTGGTTACCTGACTCTGGTACAATACACACCCAGAGATGTGCTAAGATCTGTTGCAGCATCTGAAAGTTATAAAACAATTTCAAAAACTTTCACCCTTCCAGGGTAGCAATTAGTTCACCCCTAAGGACAATACAGTAAGATTCCTAATCCTGGTTTTCCCAGACATCTTTCTCTGGCTGCAATCAGACCTGTAAGATAAAATCTTTATGGCTGAAACCAACCTGTTTAATGTTCAACTTATTTTTTCAGATTAGCTGGACTGGGATTAAAATCTTCTCTTCCATAATTCTCAGTTAAAACATATATATTTAATCAGTTATAATAATACTGTCTGACATACATGTAGATATCTTTTCTGTCCAGCAGGACCCACTGTTGATGCATTTTTAACACAAGCATCTGTACAAATAAGTGTGATAGTCAAATGATATAAAATTCTTTACAAAACTCCAACAAGCTATGCAGGCATATGTCACACATGCACTGTCCTACTCTTTCTGGCACATGTGGCACTACCTTATATCATCACTTAAATGATACTATAGCAAAGCTGCAAAATTTGCAGCAAATTCCCCTTTCAGAACCCACCACTGTATAACACTAAAATGACTAAACTGGTTAGAACTGCCTCATCAACTAACATAAGCACAGCTTCTTTCCTCCTACAAAATTATCCAGCATCCATCTGCCTATCCACCACTGAAAAACATTTTACACAACTATGCTCCCAGTCAGTCATTGCGATCCTTTGACCAAAAATTTCTGTCTGTCTACAAACCTATCAATTTTGCTGGGCATTGTCTGTACTTGTACAAAGTTGCTAAGGCCTGGAACTCCTTACCTGTATCCATCAGGTCAATACCCTCCCTCCCATCTTTCAAAACCCCTCTGAAAGACTTCCTATCTAAAATCTGGCTCTGTTCTTTCCCAAAACCAGGGTAAACTGTATCCCAAATTTAAACAAGTACCTTTTCTTTCCTTACAACTCCTTACACTCCCCTCTTCGCTTACTTCCTTAATTTTATCAAATTATTTCCCTGACTTTCTCTCTAAATAAACAATAAACCTGTTTTTTCCCTCACTTCATATTGCAAGTCCTATTTGTATTAGACATTTTTCTACAAACTGTCCACAATTTCTCTAAATATTAAATAATTGTCATATAGCTTGTATCAGTTCTTAATTACATTATGTCTAATTTGTTATAATTATTTAAACTGTAGATGTTTTTGTTTTATTTTTGAAGATTGTAAAATTATTGTTATTAAAATGTTTTGCAGTAATTTGGAGCTTTTCTCCTCAGGCCTCCACTGAAAATGGATTGCTACCCAGTCGGACTTTCCCAGTAATCAAATGTCAATAAATAAATAAAATTGTAGACAAGACCAATGTATCCAGACATAATTCCCTAAAATATTTCTGAGAAATGTCAAATTGTGTCTGAGATACTCCCTTATGTATGGATGCACCAAAAGCAAGCCTGAAGATAATACAACGTAACCATCTACAGAGTTGTATAATGTTGGTTATTTTGTAACAGGAGATTATTCATTTTGTGTTCATGGCAGCAAATGCAGTATAAATGTAGAACACAACTGCACTGAGATGATATAACATTATAACTAGATGCAATGTATAATTGTTGCTTTTTGAAAAATGCCCATAGCAGTGGCATTTTTTATCATCTAAATATGCCACATCATAAAGCTTATTACTAACAAAGCAAACCCCCCCCCCCACAACTTCAAAATATAGCTGTCCATGTATGAGATTTACTTGGAAATGTCAAACAGTGATTGAGATGTTGCCTTATATATGTCTACACCAAATGCAGGCTTGCATGGACCTGACAGTGTGACAGTCTGTAAACTTTCATAATTTTATTTATTTATTGACATTTGATTACTGGCAAAGTCCGACTAGGTAAAAGTCAATTTTCAGTGGAGGCCAGGGGAGAAAAGCTCCAAATTATTACAAAACATTTTAAGAACAATAATTTTACAATCTTCAAAAATAAAAAAAAAATCATAATCATAATAATAATAATTTATCATGACTATATGAACATATTTCTCCTCAGGTTGGGAAATGCAATATATTCCCACTCTGTATCTGTATGAGCTGGCATAATGTGACAAAAATATCATAAAAATGTATTATTAGAAGTGGCATTTTCTGCCACTGAAAACATAATAATGCAAAAATTCCAGAATTTTCATGGACAAAGTGACCCATACTATTTCAACATAATGAATCTTCTAAGCCCTTGGACCAGGAACCTCAAAGTTTGTACGTCTCCAAAGTATAATTCCCTAAAAGTGTTACTGTGAAATATCAGCTAGCTTATATATGTATATATTATACAAAGCGCCTTAATCTTTGATTCATGTATATACAAGATACCATAGATGTGAAAAAATGCAGTATGCCATCTGATAATATATGTACTGACTTACCAATGATCTGCATCCAAGTTGCATTTTATGAATATTTTATTTATTATATGAAGCCAAACTGGAGATTCATTCCTTTATAATCAAAGAGCAAAATGCCAAACATGGTAAGTAACAAAGGTATTTAGTCAGCAATAAAGGAGTAAATCAGCAAAAATAGAGAATTGTTGGACTATGTAGAACTCTGGCTATTAAGCTAGGACTTGTTCATTGCCTTCATACTTATGTGAGTCTATAACTGCACCTCCTACTATGGCTGATGCCTCTAAAGCACATTCTTCTCAAGGTCCTTAATCTTCCAGGATCCTCTGAACCATATCTTAGCCAGAAAACATGTTAGTCAATCTCACCATATCATCCTGTCCTTTTTTAAGTTGGTGGAATACTTTGCACTGCTGCAATATTGGCATTGCTAGTCTGAAGTCTGGTGACAGTCATAATTTCTGGTGTCCTCTAGATGCCCCCTGACATTTTCTCTGGGCTCTCCTTCAGAAGCAGTGACTAGAGGTATGAAAAGAGCTTAATATGGGAATAGAACTCACAACCATACTGTCAATACAGGTAAACAAACTTCTTTTGCACTTTTCATATGATTAACTTCATATCTTCATTTCTGGCTGAAAGACAAAACTCACACAGAGTAAGTTGCAGGTACCTCACCAGAAAGTATGACATGATCAGCAGTGACCTTCAGGGCTCAGTGATGAAACCTGTCTTCTTCAGCATTTACTTCTTAGTTCTCCAAGCAAACAAGCAAGACCTTTGGTTAAGAAAGTATGCAGATAACTTTAGACTGATTGTTGCTAAGAAACCCTCTGACAGCCACACTCTCCAGAATGAACTCCCCTTAGTAATCTCTTGGTGTACTAAAAACTGGCACATACTAAATGCTAAAAGATGTAATACTGTCATTTTTGCTAGACAACTCCTTCCTTCATCATACTGTATAGACAAGAGACCACTAAAAAGCAAAAATGTAATAAGAGACCTAGGGAACCGGGGTCACTAACTTATTTATTTTTTTATTTATCCTTTATTGACCAGGTTAGTCCTCCTGCTAAGGTTAGTGCCCTCTTTTTCAGTGGAGACCTGAGTTGGTATTTATACTACTAGGTGAAATATGGCTATGGATTTGGGAACATACCTCTCAACCTCTTAGAGCAAGAAATCTGGACAAAGCCATAAATAAAAATGGGACAAAGGCTCAAAAATAGGAACAATTTTTAAATATTGCTTTTACAACCTTAGAAAGTTGATAGAATAGCATGTTTTGCATTAACATGAATTTTCTGAAGGATATGAAATCTGAAACTAAAATGGCTGTCATTATTTTCTAACTTCAGTCTTTAATGATTTACCACTAATTTGGTTGAAAACCACAATTTTATGAAAAATGGACCAGAAAAATATGAGGCCAAAATCTGGACATTCTGCGAAATCTGTACAATTGAGAGGTATGGTGGGAACTTCCCCTGCTCTTTTCATTAGGTGCTGTGGGATATTTTTAACCCAATGTAACTGGTTTCCAGGAAATTCTTGTATTTATGGGATACAACAGAGACTTTGTTTCTGATAAAGGAACCACAAAGGAAAAGAATAGTAGCAGCAAAAACAACCACAGAGGTTCCAAACACGGCAAATTCGATCTTTGCTTTGTTTTGTTGATTCTTTTATTCTAAAAAGTACAAACAGGTAAGCGCTTTCACGGATAACAAACTCCACTTCTGTTTAAGCGTAGGGCAGTGGCATGCAAACAGGCTCATACTGAAAATAAAAAAATTAGAAAACCCAATTTTAAGGGAAATCTGCATTTTGCCATTATAGTGTATGGCATGCAAATATAAACAATAACAGGGAACAGTGATTATCAAGAGGAAAGGGTCCGTTTTACTGCACTAACTATGGACTAAGATGTTGGGGTATGCAAATGAGGGGAAATTTACTGAATCACAAAATATTCTAAGTCCAAAACCTGCACCTAACCATGTAGGTGCTCTAATACGATCGTATAGGCAGGAGGAGCAACTAACATGAAAAGGGGGTGTGTCATGCCTGTTGTAACCACATTGAAGCTCCATGGCCCATCTTTGTATTTAGCTAAGCACAGCTAAGTAAGGAGGTGTGTCTGAGTCTGTATACCTCTGTTTACATTGCCTAAACAGGTGAACGTGGCACACAATGGGTCTTAAACAAAAAAAAAAAAAAAAAAAAACAAAACAAAAATTTTGTACATGTAAGCAAGGGTGTGTGTCTGAGGCTGTATAGCCATGTTTACCTTGCCTAAACGGGTGTGTGCGGCGCGCACCGGAACTTAAAAAAAAAAAAAAAGGAACTGGCAAGTGGAACAACAAAAAATAAAAGGGAAATAGCAGAATACAGCCAGTTAAAAGCAAATAATATAGCTAGCAGGTGAACTGTATTATAGTCAGCCAATTATACAGCCAGCAGCTTTAGCACACCACTATAAACTATGCAAACACCTTTCAGTCTGTTTTTCCCACAAACTCTACACCACTGGTGTACACAGATGGGGGATTTATAACTGGCAAAACTAACTAAAAATGTTAGAGGCTGCTGCCACTTTACTCCATCAATATGTGCTAGAGGCTGAGGGTGGTGAAAAGGATAATGCTGACAACCACCCCAGACTTATGAGGAGGAGGAGAAGAGTGTTCAGGCCAAGGGTAACCTACCAGGTGCTACATGATCTGGAGACAGTAGAGTGCTACAGGGTGGACAGGAAAATACTTCAGCAAATCATTGAACTGTGCCGACCTCACTTCACACCCAGAACCAACAGAGGGGAACCCATACCAGTGGATACTAAGGTATGTGTAGCCTTAAGAATACTAGCTACAGGTACCTTCCAAAGGCCTACTGGGGATATCATGGGGGTCTCACAGGTATCCACATCCAGGATACTCCACCAGTTCCTGGATGCCATGTGACAACATGCCGCTGAGCACATTCTATTCCCCACCACCTGTGAGGAGAGGGCTAGCAATATGCATTTCTTCCACCATGTAGCAGACTACCCGGAGGTACTGGGTGCCATAGACTGCATGCATATCCACATCAAAGCACCACCCGGTGATCGGGGTAGAGTCTATGTAAACCGCAAGGGGTTCTACTCCATCAACTGCCAGGTCATGTACAATGCCCAGGGCATTATCACAAATGTGTGTGCTGGCAGCCCTGGAAGCTACCATGACTCCCATGTCTGGCATATCCCACAGCTGTACCAGGCATTTGCCAGTGGAGACATCCCATATGGCCATCTGGTGAGGGATGTTGGCTATGCACTGGAACCGTGGCTGATGACACCCATAAGAAATGCACACACACACACAAGAATGCCATAATGAGGCACATGCACAAACAAGGATCATTATAGAGCATGTGTTTGGGATACTCATGCCATGGTTCCACTGCCTTGACATATCCTGTGGAGTCTTGCAGTATGCTCCAGCTACATGTGCACACATTTTCATAGTATGTGCCATGCTACACAACATGATCCTGTGGAAACAGCTGCAGCAGGAACAGAATGGGGAAGAGCCACACAGCCTTCCACCATTGCCAAGGATACCACAGGCATAGAGGGACTCAGTGGAGGAACATCCTGAGCCTACCCCTGTAGGCAGAAGGAGGCATGCTCAGTATGCCCAGGCCTTGGCAAAGAGGCAACGCGTAGCACATACACTGACACTGTAGGGACCCAGAGACTGATATCTTCCTCTGACTTGCACAAACACTAAAATGGATGCCAAACATCACACTATCTATACCTTACCATGTATAGGCAGTGTACTGCATGCATCCGACATAGTGAGCCCTCAAGTACTGTCCTCACAACTGCCTCAAGCACAAGGTAAGTCAGTTTCATTACAATAAAGGAATGGTGCACAATGTTCTGATAGCATAGCTATAGTATTGATGCAAGCATGCAAGGGAATGAGGTGGCTGCATGGGATAGCAACAGACAACTGACAGCTATACGGGACAGCAGGGATTGTATGCACAGTACTGGCTTCTCCACACTATGTGGTACCACTGTAATTAACAAAAGGTCCACTGCAGTATATGTGGTGAGCCAATTAAATGGGGGGTAATAGGTCACATGCATGGATGTCAAAGTGGGGGACCCATACTCACCCTCAGCCTCACCCAGCAGGTCAGCTGTTGAAAGCCAGACAGAAATGTCTGGCAAAGGGCCTCAAATGCCGAAAGCCATGAAATGTCCACCTACAGACTTTTACACAATGATATTGCAGCAGGTCTGCCAGTGGCGGTATGGCTCTGAAAGTTAAAAAGCCCCCAAATTAAGCTTGTGTATGCAACAACAGTCTGACCACTGATCTATACCATTATTATCCCATATTCTCAATGATACGGCACACCACTATGCTAAATGGGACCAAAATGTTAAGCAAATAGCAGCACAGTCTGTGCAAATGCATAGTGTGAGCAGGTGCCCCCCCTACACACACACAGTCGCATGGAAATGCAGTAACATGTCCGTAGCTGTAAGCAGCATCCAGCTATCACCTAGAGTGATGGCTGGATACAAACTGAAACAAGTGTCAGTAATGCTCAGTCTGCTTACTGGTGCCATCCCAGGGGTGTCCCCTGCCTTGTAGCCTGGGAACATATGCTCATCAGAATGCACTGTCTTGCTACAGATGGCTTACATCTGCCACACCTGGCCTACAGGCCTCTGGCAAAGGCCCAATGCTCACACACAGTGCCCTTTTACGGAGTGTCATGGTGTCCATAACACCAATATAACATAGTCAACAAAATGCAGAAAAAGGCCATGCTGCTAAATGCTAGGAGCATACCTACCAAACTCAGAGTGACCCAGATATCTGGATAAAACCACAAATAATGAGGTGATAAAGGTCCAAATAGAAGGGCACATGTGAAACACAGCTCTAATAATGTAATAAGGTTGATTGAGTGGAAATGTGTTGTATTACCATTACCAATGTCTGAAGGGTATGAAGTTTGAAACTGTGAATTTACTGTCACTAATATCTGTCCTCAACCCTGACTGAGTTGCACAACACTAGCTTGAAAAACACACCTGTATGGGTAACTTACCAGATATATGATACATGAATCTGCACATTCTGTGAAACCCTCTACAGTCGAGATATATAGCTAGGAGTCTAAACAGGGGAATGCACATGCTGCAGGGAGTCCAAACCCTGGAAGATGGTGACTTGTCTGCACTCATGCAAACCTGATCCACAGCTATGGGGAACAACAGAAGCCTTCCCTGAGCACTCATCCCATACAACAATATTACTAAAAAATGTGGGCAGGCAAGCATAATGATGTGGGGGTATACATATATGTGGGACAGGCACACACCTCCAGTCTGGTCAAACAGTGTGAGACACACAAGATCCCCAAGTGTGGTCAACCCTTGACATGACCACTATGCAAACAGTTGGTAGCTACAGGCCAACATATCTGACCCAGCCCCCCCCCCCAAACACATATCTTACCCTCGACAAATCTATCCGGAGTCCATCTGTCACCCTGATCCTGCCTGACTTATATTACCCAACCATGTACTGGTAACCAAACCATGCCAGAACAGAAATTCCCACAGATTCCCACATCCTAGTATATCATCAAGGTGCTTGACCATTTCCATAGCATCAACAGTCAATTGTCTGTAGCCACACATCTCAACAGGTTGGATTGTGCAAGAATGCCTAGCAGCTGGTCCATAATATTTGCTTGTGCATTATCCAGGTTGTATTCCTCTGGTAAATCATTGTGATGATCTGAGGAAGTATGTCTGGAGGTACTGCAACAAGAAATGACAGTGTCAAACATCAAATATGGCAGACAAAAATCTCTACCCAAACAAACCCTGTAACCCCAGCACCTCAGACATTAATAACAGATATAGTCACAATCATCCCCTATGTATAGCCTAATGTTCCCTTATTTAAATAGGCTGTCTCCACATATCATGCATAACAGGTGGAGATGCATGGCTGTGGCACATACATCCCTGGACTGTAGTGCAACAATCTCTGGAATAGAGTCCCACATGTACTATAGAAGGTCACACTGGGCATGCTCATATACTTAAAGAGGTGTCTGTAAGATGTGGGAAATAACAAGCCTTCTCAACCCAGTACACTGCCCATTGCCCTACTTTAGCAGTCCTGCAGATGTTAGTCAACTTAGAAATACCTTTCAGCAGCCCTGACCCTTATAAGCTCTGTGACACATGTGATAACTGCTCAACACTCTCATATAAATAACTAGTTAGGTAGGAGTTCTAATCTCAGTTCTGGTAAATGTAAAAGTGTGTGTGTGTGTGTGCGTGTGTGTGTGTGTGTGTGTGTGTGTGTGTGTGTGTGTGTGTGTGTGTGTGTGTAGCTTAAAAAGTTTGGGCCCATTTACACCCAGTGCACTTCTCAGTGCCCTATTGTAGCAGTCCTGTAGATGTCATTCACCTTAGATGTACCTTTTGACAGTTCTAAGCCCTATAAGCTCTGTGGCATGTGCAGTAACTGTATAACACTCTAGTATAAACAACTAGTTAGGTAGGAGTTCTAATCTCAGTCCTGGCAAATGTAAAAGTGTGTGTGTGTGTGTGTGTGTGTGTGTGTGTGTGTGTGTGTGTGTGTGTGTGTGTGTGTGTATACATATGTGTGTGTGTGTGCTTGCAGCTTAAAGATTTTGGGCCCATTTACACCCAATACACTTCTCAGTGCCCTACTTTAGCAGTCCTGCAGATGACATTCCCCTTAGAAGTACCTTTTGGCATCCCTGTGCCATGTAAGTTCAGTGGTGCATGTGGTAACTGAGTATTATAAAAGTACAAAACCGTAGTTAGATAGAGGTTCTTACCTCAGTTCTGGAAAATGGAAAAGTGTGTCTTTAGGGTAAAGTATTTTATGAAATCTCTCACACACTACATCACTCATTGACATAATTTACAAGGGCTGGTGATGTTCCACACCTTAGAAGTACCTTGGGACAGCATCCACCCTAGAAGCATGCATCCGTGGTGCATGCAAAAAATGCGTAGCACTGTAGTAGCAATACATAGATAGGTAAGGGTTGTAATCTCAGTACTGGCAAGTGTGTGTGTGTTTGTGTGAACAGGATTCATTGGGGGGGTGGGTTTTGTAAAATTATTATATTGATGAACTAGCATCTTTCCCAACATCCACATTACAAGGCCAACAGTTGTCAACCACTGTAGAGGTAGGTGTAGACAATCCACAGCCCTAAAAGTGTTGTGCCATGTGAATGACTATGTGACAGTATGGAACAGGTAACAAGATAGGCAGCTCTTCTAATACTCAGAGGCCACTCTCCACTCAGGAATCCTACACAGAATACACTCACGAGGCATCAACCCCTATATCACTAGTTGTCTCGCAGACTGCCTCACAGATAGAAATACAGTGTGAATGCAGTGGACTCCATGTCAAACCTCTGAGGTGCAGGCCAGCACAAAGGCACCCTGGCTGGCAATGTTTGCATACAACTGTAAGGTGGGTGCTATCATTACCCCCCATATGATGTTGACATCATGCACAAAAGCCTCTCTGAGACCTATGACTGTTGTCAGAACCCTGAACATTAGCTCAATGCCAGGAGATGCACCACCATTACCTTTGGGAACACCATGGCTCACATGAAGTAATACATTGCTGGTAGTTCACTGAACAGTGACGTTGTTATAACAGAATGAGGAACACAGGTTGACTGTGAGCTGTCTGTTGACCACAACAGTGCCACTGACATCAGAAAGTACTTTGATGTGTTACATTTCCTGACTAAGTGCGTGTTATCCTTAAAGTAAAAGGCCATGGTCACCCTGTACCCTCCCCTCAGTAGCCCAATCAATGTGTACAGTGGCCCTTTCTCCATGTACCCCACTGGACATCTGCAACAACTGCAGAGGCTGCAAACATATCCCACAAAGAGAATACCATACCTTACACACATGCCCCATATGGACAGACTCCAATAACTGCAATGAACCCCCATATCATACTGTCTACGTAGGTGTGATCTCTGCCTGAGTTACACAGTTATGTCTCATCCAACTGGGTCAGGAATGCTACATCTGAAGATACTAATCTGTCCACACAACATGTCCCAGAGACCTCAACCACACTTCCACACTCCAAAGGACATGCTTGTGGGACAGGTTCACAACCCAGACACTGTCCATGGTATGGAATATACATCACATATATGTGAAGCAGTGCACATCACTGGCCATCCACAATAGAAATCTGGATGGGTGGATGGGGAATACAATACCCACCCCTGAGGATCACTCCAGTGACTATACTCATTAGCCACACTGGGGACTATTGTCAGGTGACCTGATGCCAGGGTATTCCCTTGGGCTAGCCTTGTAGAGCCTTCATGGACATTCACCTAGTACACACCTATGACTCTATGAACCTATGGATCTCAGTACTGGCAAGTGTGTGTGTGTGTGTGTGTGTGTGTGTGTGTGTGTGTGTGTGTGTGTGTGTGTATGCATTGGTGTGTATATCAGTTGTTGTCAGTGTGTAAGCTTGTATGTGACAGACTATTATGACACTATCATACCCACTACACCCACCATTGCCATTACTCACAAGGACACATGATGTTCTTCACCGTAGAGGTACCTTGTTACACTCCTCACACTAGTAGTTCCATGCCAATAGCCATAAGTGCATAACACTGTGGTGCCACAACTTGATGGGGAGTGTGTGTGTGTGTGTGTGTGTGTGTGTGTGTGTGTGTGTGTGTGTGTGTGTGTGTGTGTGTGTGTGTGTGTGTGTGTGTGTGTGTGTGTGTCTGTGTCTGTGTGTTTGTGTGTGTGTGGTGTGTGTGTGTGTGTGTGTGTGTGTGTGTGTGTGTGTGTGTGTGTGTGTGTGTGTGTGTGTGTGTGTGTCTGTGTGTCTGTGTGTGTGTGTGTGTGTGTGAATAGTAATTTCAGTGTGTTTGGTTGATGAATATCCCCTCAGGATGTGGTTATTAGCAAACAGAGATGTGTCCAACCCACTACATTTACCATGCTCCATTCTACAACAGATTATGTCAATCACCATATACCTATATACAACCCTCAGCCCTATAAGCTGTGAGCCATATGCAAT
Organism: Protopterus annectens; assembly: GCF_019279795.1. Taxonomy (NCBI): domain Eukaryota; kingdom Metazoa; phylum Chordata; order Ceratodontiformes; family Protopteridae; genus Protopterus; species Protopterus annectens. Next base: position 211,343,980 of record NC_056726.1, read on the forward strand.
CACTATTATACAAATCTGGGAAATCAGTGTAGATACAGCTGTACCTTGCCTATGATATGGTTGATATGTTACCACACTGCCATACCCATTGGTCTTGCTGCAGGGCCGCATCCTGGTGACACACAGATGCCTAGAACACAAACAGGATAGCGCATGTGAGAACACATTCAGTCAGCATTACTAATAGCAATAATGCATCATGGCTGATACTGTACACACACTCTGATGTGTACCCTTACAAATGCCAGATGACAGCTCCTTACTCAGCATTAAATAGCTACAATTTAGTAAGTTCACCCTGTGCATCAGATCCATATTTGCATGTCCCTGCATCAATGGTTTGGATGGCAGGGATCTGGCACAGGTTTCATCATATGCACAGGGTGTTGTGTGGTTTTGCCTGAGGCCTAGGCTGTGCCATTCAGTTAACATTGTGGGCATGTGTTTAGGGTGTGGGAATGACATGGCCTGTGCAGATGTGGTGCATGTGTGTGAAGGTGACCTTTTTTCTGATTGTGGTGTGTGTGTGTGTGTGTGTGTGTGTGTGTGTGTGTGTGTGTGTGTGTGTGTGTGTGTGTGTGTGTGTGTGTGTGTGTGTCTGCATGCACACAGTCATGTCATGTGGCTGTCCTACTGAAGTTGGTGCGCCTTGTTTGCTGTGGCATAGACTGGATTCGGGCCTGCTGGATCTAGCTTTGTTTGTGTAACTTGAGCACTAATCCAGACATTCTCTAAAGTATTCAATGGTATTTATTACTGCTTGGTTGTAACTTGATTAAAGTGTAGCTATCATTCAAGTCTTTTGGATTAAGCACTTGGGCTTCAGACCAGTTGTTTTACATTAGGAAGGTTTGTGGCAAGCACTGTGGTGGCAGGACAGGTAGCTTTCATCCTTCTAAGTTGGGAACTGCTGATTGAGAGCCCAGTGTCCAAGTGTATTAGTTCTGGTTTAGGCACTTGGGCTTCAGGCCAGTTATTTTACATTAAGAAGGTTTGTGGTCTGCACTCTTGTGGGAGAAGAGGCTGGACTCTGCCCTTCTGAGCTGGGAATTTCTGGTTAAAAGTTTATAGTGCCTGAATATTTGAACTGTATCTTACTGAAATTGGTTCACCTTGTTTGCTCTAGCATAGACTAGATCCAGGCCTGCTGAATCTAGCTTTGTTTATATGCTTGTTGTTTGTTTGCTTGTTATTTCCCTGGAAGCTAATTCCACCTAATATGCAACTTCTCAGCTTCTGTGGATCACTAGTGATATCTGCATTGCTTACTGTACTTATTTCCTTGTTTCACTTGAAAGAAAGTTACTGTTTGTCATTTTGCATTTAGTTACTTGTAACACATTGCACTCAAGTTACCTGGCACTTGCTCACTAAAGCAATTATATAAGTCAGCACTAAAAATTAAAAGCACTACACCCTCACTCCCCACTGGCCCTTGTTTTCAATTAAGGAATTCCCAATATTATTCTAGCATGTCCAAAGGTCAGTTGTCAATCTTCTCTCTGGTCCAGCTGGTGAATCTGGGAATCTTGAGGCAATGTTATAACTGCCTCATGTACACAGACAACCCTCTCCTCCTCCCACATAACACAAATACTTGCGAGAGATGCAGCTATTTAGCCAAACTGGAGGCTGAGCTCTCTCAACTCAGGACTGGCAAGACCAGACAGGAGGAGAAGGCAACTACACACACCACAAAACCAGCCTCACATAATGCTACCACTCCACTGAATCAAACACATAAACACACAAAGACATACTCGGAGGCTCTGAGTAAAGATTTACCTAAACAGCAGAGGCCTCCAAAGCAGACACCCAAACAACTGCTACCTCAAGACACCCCACAAGCAACACATAAACCACAAAAGCAGTGTGCAAAGCAGTCACAGCCCTTAAGGCCAAATACAACACCAAACATACTTGTCATAGGTGACTCCATAGTCAGACACACTGACGTCCCACTCACCAGGCTGAACAAGGAGAGGGTCACAGTAAGCTGCCTATCGGGTGCTAGAATCCGCCACATAACACAAGCACTCGGGTCACTCCACGGCAAGTACAAATATGACACAGTCATTGTCCATGCTGGTGTGAACGACCTGAGATGTACCTCCCTGGACTACATGAAAAGAGACATAGAGGAGCTCTCTGATTATGTAGCCCAGGCAGGTATGACCCTAACCCTGAGCAGTATCCTTCCTTCACCAAGAATGATGCCACAATATAGAGACAAGATGATCAGCTTTAACAATTGGCTTAATGTCTGGTGTCATTCAAAGGGGATCCAGTGTCTGTCTGCCTGGGATGACATGCTTGACAAGCCACGCTGCTTCGCAAGGGATGGCTTGCACCTGTCACCCTGGGATTCCGGATATTGGCTAAGGCTCTTGCCACCCCCATAGTGCCTTTTTTAGGCAAGGCTCAAATTCTAAACCTACCACCCTAGAAAACAAAAATGGGAAGAAACTGAGGGTAATGCTGCTCAATGCCAGAAGTCTAAATCTCAAAATGCATGCACTCGAGGCCCTTCTCAGTATGGAGAACATCGATGTCTGTGCTGTAACTGAAACCTGGTTCAAGGCTCCTGAGAGCACCCCAGCACTATTAGGTTTTATCTCATATCATGCGTTCCGGCCCCAAAACCTGGACCACACCACAAAAGGAGGGGGTGTATCCATATTCATAAAGGATACCCACACCTCCAGGTTGGTGGCAACGCACAAGCTCGGAAACCATCCAGGTGCAACTAACCATAGGCAAAACTGCTCTACAAATTGTAGCATGCTACAGGCCACCCTCTCAAACTCAGGAACCCCACATAGCCTTCCTGAAGACACTGGAGGGTATAAATGTATCTCCAAACACCATCATATTGGGTGACTTCAACTACCCGAATATAGACTGGGAACATTACTCAAGCCCTAACTTTCTAGCCCAACGGTTCCTGGAGTTCATAAATTCAAATGCCATGGAACAGCTAGTCACTGTTCCCACGAGAGGAGAAAATATACTAGATCTCATTGTCACAAACATGGGGACAAAATGATCCACTCCGGAAGTATATCCCTCATTGGTGAGATCTGTTCACAAACTAATCTCACTGGAAATCCACATCCCCCCACCCCAAACAAAAAGACCATAGTGAAGAACTTCTCTAAAGCAAACTTCACACTACTCAAGACTGGTGTGGTATCCTTCAAGGCCCCTGAGCCAGTGGAAACCACAACCCAAGCTGCGGAAGCCCTTACAAATGCCTTCTATGAACACCTCCAGGACTGCATGGATCAGGCAATCCCAAATAAAACCAAGACTCTTTCCACAAAGGGCAAACATCCAGTCTGGTGGACCCCAGCCATTAACAAACTTTACAATAAGAGGAGAAAGCTATTACATGATAGAACAAAATCCATAAAGGGAAGTCACCCCTGATCATTATTAGTAAAAAAATACGAGCACTCATAAAATCAACTAAGGCCAATTTTGAGAGAAAAATTGCCATGGATTCAAAGGACAATCATAAGGCTTTTTCAGCTATGTTAGGAACCTGGGTGGAAACTCCCAGATATGCTCAGAATTAGTCCAAAATGATACAAAAATCACTGAACCCACAGACATTGCCAACATACTGGCAGACAGGTTCAGTGCAAACTTCACCCCCCCCCCCAAAGGAGAGATAACTATCCCAGCCGAGTGTAGCCTCCCGGACATCTCAAATGCGCAGGTGAAAGCTGCACTCTCTAAAGCTAAAAACACAGCATCAATGGGACCGGATGGTGTCCCCGGCTGTGTGCTACACGAGCTAAATGAGGAATTAAACCCGCACATAAGGCAGCTGTTTAATCTCAGCCTTACCACAGGATACGTGCCCAAGGAGTGGCGTGACGGCAACTGTAGTCCCACTCCACAAAGGCGCGCCTCACGGACCCTGGTAATTACCGCCCCATAAGCTTAACAAGTCTAGTCTGCAAAGCTATGGAGAGGATCATAATGGAGCTCATAAACAAAGATATAGGGGACTTGCAGACATTGGACCCGACCCAGTTTGGCTTTGTCAAGGGAAGATCATGCCTTTTGAACTTGGTCGACTTCTTCGAAACAGTCACCAAGGCCATTGATGAGGGAAAGGCAGTCCATACAGCCTACCTTGACCTTGCAAAGGCTTTCGACACAATACCCCACTCGGGTATTGTAGAAAAACTTACCAGCTTAAATGTAAACCCATATGTCACAAGATGGGTTGCAAACTGGCTTAAGGACAGAACCCACAGGGTTAGAGTTGCTGGCACTGTGTCAGACTCCAAGCCGGTCACAAGTAGTGTCCCACAGGGCTCGGTCCTTGGCCCCCTATTGTTTGGCATCTACTTCTCAGAAGTACAGGCCAACATAGGAAGACTTTGGCTGACAAAGTTTGCAGACAACTGCAAACTGGGCGCCATAGTGGAAAGTGCATCAGACACGGATATCCTTCAGAAGGGACTCACGGAAACAGATAGCTGGTGCCAGAGCCATGGCCTGAAGTTAAACGCCAAAAAATGTATAGTCATACCCTTTGGGAAAAACAAGGTAACCCCAAGCTACCATATAGGTGGCAATCCACTAAGCACAGAAGAGGTTATCAGGGACCTGGGGACCCAGGTTGACAGTGGCCTTTCTTTTGACACTCACATTGCTAAAGTGGTTAGAAAGACCTTCTACATTGCCCACCTGATCATGAAGGGATTCACATCCAGATCTAGTGAGGTTATTGTTCCCCTGTACTCTTCACTTATCAGACCAATGATCGAGTACAATGCCCCATTCGGGATGTATCTCACCCGACATCTGCAGCAATTGGAGAGACCCCAAAAGTTCCTCACCAAAAGGATAAAGGGACTCCAAAATCTGTCATATGCTGCCAGATTGAAGAAACTCCAGCTCTATTCAGTCGCATACCGTCTGCTCAGAGGTGACATGTGCCTGACATACAAGGCCATGTCCAACCCGGAATTAATGGACATGCTCCACCTCAAAAAATCCAAATCCACCAAAACCACTAGAGCAAGCGACTTAAACCTTAGCAGGGATATAAATAGGACGTGCTGGAGGGATAGATTTATCACTCAGAGACTCCCTATGCTGTGGAATAAAATCCCGGTCCATGTGAGGCAGAGCACCTCGCTGACTCTGTTCAAGAGAAATCTAGACCTGTGGATGGGAGATCGTAGGTTTACCCCGGGAATCATCTCTGTGTCACTGCTGGACAGAGGCACAACAAACTAATGGGCACAGTATTTTTTCATATAAGGGGTGGCGTAAGCCACAAAAATTTGGGCTAGGCTTATAAATGCCTTAGGGCAGATAGCCTAGTATAAACCTATGAACCTATGATGTTTTTTGGACAGCTGTGGGCTGTACATGGCAGGGTGTACAGTTCACCGTCTCTGGCCATGGATATGGGAACTGGACCTGCTAGGGGTATCACTGGCACCACCAGGGACAAGGCTGGAGACAGTACTGCTCCCTGATGGTGACTGATGTCTGCTGGATCCACGTCCCTGTTGGGACCGGCCTGGACCATGTGCTTATGGCCTGCCATGTCTTGGCATGGACAGCATGCCACCAGTGCTGGTGTTACTACCCCCATGGGAGCATGATGGTGCACAGCCACATGGACCCCCAGCTGATCGTGGTGCTGAGCTATGTCCATGTGGCTGCTGCCTCCCCTCTGCCAAATGTTTGAGCACAAATACTTCACAGTGGAGGAGTGCCGTGAACTGACCCCACTGTCTATCTGTGATCTCATTGCCCTCATGCCTGACTGCAATAAGCTCATGCAAATCACCATGGACGCCAGGGAGATGTTCTTCCTCCAGCCTGCGCACTTGTCTGGTGTTGCATTCATTACTTGCCTGTGCATCCATTATGGCCAGAAACAAGCACCTGGTTACTGGAGCATAGGGACATCAGGAGGCATACTGACTGTATGCATTTCAGTACAGTTTATCTGGAGTTGGGGGGTAGAATCTGGCTGGCTGTAGGACCCATGATTGTGAAGTTAGCTACAAACCAATGGCCGCTGATTGATCCAGACTCCCGCTTTAGTTGTGAGAGACAGCGTGAGAACCTAGGAGTAGACAGCAAGTACATGGTAGTCTAATCTTCCAAATTCCAGTTCCCATTGACCTGCTTCGGCTTATCTTTATATTGTGTATTGCTGCAGTCAAAGATTTGTACCCGAATCATTTCTATGTAAGTTATTTTAAGTTTTTGGTTTGTAATAATATCGTAGACACAGTATACAATGAAGTGTAGTGAACTAGTCATGGCAGTTGATGGTCGATTTTACTGATTTTTGCAACTTCGCAAATCGCAAGAGCATGTTTTTTTTTTTTTTTGGATTTCCAAGTGCTTTCGTACCACTCACAAGCTACATGCATGCTAGTATTGCTGTTTCCTGCTTTTATTATTTTCCTCGGCAAACAGCTTTCTTTCTTTAAAATCAGATTTAAGTGCACCTAGATTAGACGGAATATTTGAGTGTGATTGGTGGTTGCAGATGAGAAGACTAAAACACATACACCTCAAATGCCCGGTATCCAGTAATAACTATGTACTGTTGTTTGTTTTCCAATCCCAGAGACACTTGACATCAGCTTGCTTTTATTTTACCTCCCTGTAGGTTTTGTTAATAGTGTTTTCCCTTGTAAAATGTCCACTTTACTTTATCACTTCTCCCACTTCTATTATCTTTGTTTTATTCTTTTCTGTTTTAATACTCTGCATCTCTTTTATAGTTTCCAGTTTAAAAACATTTATCTACTATGGATATTATATTGCAACACCAGATGGTCCAGTATAGAAGTGAGAAACCTACAGTTTTATAGATGTTTGTCCTGAAAAGATGGGAAATTTCTGTTCTTAAAGCAAAACACACCAACACATCTACCCCATTATAAAATATTTACAGCGGTGTCCTCAGGCATCTAGATCTAGAAAATAATTTAACCGAGCAGTGGTGGCGTGTGTTGCATTTAAAGTCTGTTAAAACCCGCCAAAGAGCAAATGCTCACGGCACACACACAAAACATTATGGCAGTCTTATCAAAAGAACAGAATGAGAATTTGGGTGAAAAAAAGCATATAGTTGAGCATATACTCTGTGGCTGTGAGTAAGTTTATGGGAACACTACTTGTACTTAACACAAATTCAGAGACTCGTACATACCATATACGCTATTTTTCACTCTGAATTTGTGTTAAGTACAAGTAGTGTTCCCATAAACTTACTCACAGGGTATACTACTGTCTAAGTCCAAGGTCTCCTCGTACAGTACGAGGAGACCTTGGACTTGGACAGTAGCAGCTGAATACAGTTAGGTTGCAGTATTATTTTGTCAGAAAAAAAAACATATATTAAGTCTGGGACTGGAGGTATTGTTGAAACTGATGCTTTATGCAAGCACTTGTCAAACCGCTGAGTCTGACCCCTTGATGTTGCTTTGATTCTTTTTCAGTTGATGCTGCTATGATTATTTTGCCTTTAAGGCTGTTTGATTGCTTTGGTGGATAAAGAGATTTTCAATTTTTTTAATATTTGTAGCTGGAGAGACCATGGCTTTCTCATATGTACATCACCAGAATGGACTGTTCTGTAGGAGAAGCTGAAGATAGGGTAGGGATTTTGCAAAGAAACAATAATGCTAGTAGACTGTTTAATATTGATTTATACCTCTGTGCACTATGGACATTTTCCATGATCCATCATATTTCTTCACTGGCTACAAATTATTGCTGAAAAGACTCCCGACTAAGTCTTATATCCTAGTCTGTAACAAATGTCAAACTGTTTCCAGTATCTCAGCATGCCAACTGGCTATTCAGTATTGTTTAATGCTCAGGATATGTTTGATGGGATATACATTGGTTTTCACTTAACCTCATTATGAATGCCTTGTTTGCATTGATAGAACAGTGCTGTGTATGCCAGACTTAAAGGGTCCTACTGTGTTCAGTGTTTTCTCTCAGTTTTCATGGCTTTGTCCAGATTTCTTGCTTTAAGAGGTGTGCACCATAATACCCATCAATCTATATTGTTTGCACTTGGAATATTCATCATGGGTGGGGATTTTGTAAAAAATAGTTATTTATGATCCCATCTTTACTAATGCTGTGACGCTTGTGCCCTGGCCCAGCAATCAAGGAGCCTCAATCCTCACCACTAACACCAGAGAGGGCGTCTCATATATGAGGGAAGGATAACAAATACACACAGTAAAGTGCAATTTCCCTTAAGACCACACAGAGATCATAGTGAGTCTGTGGACGGTTGCTCTCTTGCTCTCCAGGTCCCCAATAAGACTTCCCATTGGCATAGCTATAGGGTCCAGATCTCAGCCTAGCTGGCAAGCTAACCTCCAGTACCCTCTCTGTCCAACCAGTGCTTTGTGTCCCTGCCCAAGTACCTGACACACACACACTTTGAGATAAGCATTTATACAACTTTACAGACACTCCTGGGAAAGGCTGACACAGATTCTCCAGCTGTGCCCCTATACCCAGACTATATGGTAGTAATTCCTACCACCACCAGCTAATATTTATCAGCTACCCAAAGGCCCTTAAAAGGGTGTCCAATTATTAATGTGCAATATTATTATCCAATAGTAGTGTAACTGAACAGCCAAAGCTTATCAGAGAGGCCTTGTACAGTTTTACCAAAGACATGCAATGTACTCTAGAGCTTAAATGATCTCTACACAAAACAGCCACAGTTGAAAAGGGTTTAAAAATATTTAATAATAAATACTAAAAACACAAGACAATACTACTACACACAGTGCTATTCAAGAGTTCAGAGATCACAGAGAAATACTTAAAACAATACAGTAGCACAGTTCTGATGGATACAGAAAACCACTTAGTCTAATATTTTCTAATTCCTAGTTATCACTAAGAGAAAACAGTTCTAATAACGTACACATATAGAGCATAGCAGTGCTGAGTTGAATGTCCAAGATCAAAATGCTTACAGTCTCTCTCTGAGCAATAGTTTAAATTGAAATTGCAGTTCTGATAAACTTTACATCATTCTTACACCTTCCTGGTGTTCCCAGGCTAATAGAAACTACATTATTTTGTTATCTTGCAGCTGCAGGAAGCAGAGCAATACAAATACATTTGCATATTTAAATCTAGCAATTTAACTCTTGGTTAAAACAATAGAAATAATGTCTTCATCTAGACAGACTGGCTCCAAGCTTTAGAGATCAAAGGATAGACATGAAATGATTTTAACTTCAATGACAGATAGGAAAAGCTTTCTTTCCAGCAGAGGGCAATGTTGCTACATTGCTTTAAGTCCAACATTTCACAGTATTTTCTTTCATTTAAGAAACAAACCTGTATTTTACATTTATATTTACAAATGAAAGAATTATGTATCAAATTCTTAGTTGGCTAGGCTGTCAGCCTTCACCCATCTCTACCCAAATCTTCACAAATGCCATCTGTTATGCCAACAAATTGCACAGGGTACACAAGGGCACCAGTTCACAGCTGCAGTTGCTCACACTGTGTGCCTCATTACTGCAATTTGTATCCATGTGGTTTCTCTGAATCTTTTTCTTTCTTTCCATTTCTTCCCTACTCCTTTCACTTTTTTCCATTCCTCATACATTCCCTCTGTGCTTATCACATCTTTGTTCCCTCTCTTCTTTTAGCTCTGAGTTGTGTTAATGTCGATACCGCATCCCTAAATTACTGTCCAACACTGCCTGCTGTAGCTGACATTAATTGCCTGTTCAACCACATTGGTGCATTCTTTATTAATCTATTTCTCATGTCACTTGTGAATCAAGGTCACTCTATTTTCAGCACACTACCCTTATCAATGGCTAGTGAACAGACAGCAGCAAACATTGCCATTTTTTACTGCTGTGTAACTCTTCTAGTGTTTTCCTATTTGCTTCCTCTGAAATCGCACTAACATCAGGCTATGCTAAATGACAGACAGCTGTTAGCCAGATAGTTGGCTTTGAATGGCTACCTCTTGTGGGTCTAATACATCACCCAGATTTAAAGCAATTTTTTATGCATCTCTACCGTCATCGACTCCTCAAACACCCACCAGTCAAACCCAAGCCCCCCCCACCCCCAGACTACCTATACTTCACAAAGATTTCTAACTATTGGATCACCCGTTTACTAGAACAAATCATGCTTGTCTTTCTTCTGGCCTCAGAAAACCTCTGCCCTTGTTTTTTTATATTATTACAGAGACTACATTACCATCCCTTTATTACACATCTACAGTCATGCTTTATTTCAAACATCATGCCTATAGTCTTGAAATCCACTCTGATCTGACCATTTCCAAATATTCAAAAACTGCTGCTATAAATCCACACCATCCCATATCAATACTCCTCATTCTGGGCAAATTACTGGAGAAGCCCATACACAACCAACTCAACACATACCTACAAAAAATCATCTTCTCTCTAATAAACATCATGGATTCTGGTCAGGTAAAAGTTCATTGACTGCACTCTGGGCACTGACCAAATTGCAGGAAAAGTGAACCTTGAAGGAAATGATTCATTTTGATGTAATTTTGTGGTTGCTATGCATACAAACAGACTGCTGAAGAAGTCGTTGGGGAAAATGTTTTGTTTTTGTGCTTGTGCATTAGTGGAAAAGTAATTAAGGGAACCTTGGGGAGGGGGTGATTCATTTTAATGACATTTGGTGGTGCTTGTGTATACATGGACAAACCTGACTGAAGGTGTCATTGGAGAAAATGTTTCGTTTTAGTCCTTGTGCATACATAAAAGTACTGAAGGGGTCATTGAGGAAAATGTTTAATCTTTGTGCTTGTGCATACATGGACAAAGTACACAAGGGATCCTTAGAGGAAATGGTTCATTTTGCTGTAATTTTGTGGTTACTGTGCATACAAACAGACTGCTGAAGTAGTTGGGGAAAATGTTTTATTTTTGTGCTTGTGCATACATGGAAAGGTAACTAAGGGAACCTTGGGGGGAAATTATTCATTTTGATGTCATTTTCTCCTTATGTGCATACATGGACAAGCTATTGAATGGGTCATTCGGGAAAACGTAGGACAAACTGCTTAAGGAAACCTTGGGAAATTATTCATTTTTATATCATTTGCTTTTTGTGCATACATGCACAGACTACTGCGGGGTGGTCATTAGGGGAACTGTTTCATTTTGATGGTTGTGCATACATGGAAAACTACTGAAGCAGTCTTTGGGGGGATTTAACCCCACAGCATATTATACTTTTCATTTATTAGTTATTTCCTGAGTGTTTATGGTGCTACTACATGGGTTTATAAATTTATGCTGAACCCTTTACTATTTAGAATCTATTTCTCAGAAGTCTAGGCAAAAGGAAAATGGCCTGTGGGATCATGGGTATAACATGGCTAGCCTGGTAAATGTTCTATGGCCATTAGCATAGTAACCTCCTATAAATGTATGAACCCTTGATCCTATAACTTTGTTTGGAAATTAATTGCAGCTTGCCAATTCTTGGTTTGGGGGCCTTTCTGTAAGAATGCAGTGTGAGAACAGAGTAGTGTATTATAATATGTTAGTAGTTATGCAACGTTTTTCTATGTTGTGCACTTGTCTGTATTTTGTTGAACATTTCAGGGTCAGTGAACTTATTTCCAAGGAATTCAATCCATCCAAGTTGGAAACTTCGTAGAAGCCTTATTGTGCTTGTGCATACATGGAAAGGAAACTAAGGGAACCTTGGGGGGGGGTGATTGGTCCGAGGGATTAACTGTGTAAAAGTCTAGCTAATTCTAGTACTGCTAAATGGAGGTGTCTAGCTAGGCATGTACAGGAGGATAATATCATGCCTTATCTTCACTCGAATTTCTGAGGGCATCTGATGGGTGTCTGCAGCATTCATTTTATAAAAAGAAGATTTCTGGTATGAAATGGGTATCTGTAAACAAGGCTTTCAGGCATTCCAGGGTCTAGTGATCAATGCAGGTATTGATACAGTGGTCTAAAGTGCTGCCACCCTGAACTCTTTAGAGAAGGAAACAGAAATTCAAAAAGCACACACTAATAAAAACGTTTAAGGATTTGTGTAAGTAGATGCCTTCCTACTGATTGCATGTCATTTTAGTGGGTTTATTTTCATCAGCAATGGCTAGGTGGGAACATTTGTGAGAGTGGTGGTGTTGCAAATCACAGATGCAGTATAAAAACTGTTGACATCAAAATTCATATAACTGCATGTTGATACTCTGGCCTCTACTTGAGAAAAGAACAAGACTTCCATGTCTGCGTCTGAGCATTTCCATGGTTGCAGCTGTGCAGTTGTTTGCTTGCCCTTTCACACGTTACTGACTTGCAATTTGTTGTTTACCTGACTCTGACAGTTGGAACTTGTTGCTGAAAGCCGAGAATTTAAACAAGCTGTTCCACTGTAGCAATAAGTAGCTACACTCTTAAACACTGTTAGCATACCTCTCAACCTCTTAACAGAAGAATTCTGGACAAAGACAGTAATAATGTGTGGACAAAGGCCCAAAAATAGAGACATATTTTACATATTTATTTCATAAACTTAGAACATTGCTAGAATATCAGGATTTGTGTTTGCATGCATTTTCTGAAATATATGAAGTCTGAAATTCAAATGTATGCTATTATTTAGTGACTTCAGTCCTCTGTGATTTGCCAGAAATCCACAAATTGTTGGAGGAAAAAAACAAAAGTAATAAAACTCAGTACAGTTGAGAAGTATGGGCTCAGTGTGTGTTGTATATGAGGAGAAAGCACCCCAATTTTAACATATCTGCGTGCTCATCTGTAATTGTGCCAGCAATGAGATCACTGCTGTATCCACTGACAGCACACTATCATATTTCTTCTTGTCTTTGTAGAACAGAAATAGAAAACAGAAAAAGGCACGGGCTGTGCCCTCTTCTTTTTTTCTATTTTTTTTTTTGTAACAAAGCCTCTGGAGACAAATCATGAAACTAAGCATATCAGACAAAAATGCTAATACAAGTTAAATCTATTTTTTGGTTGGTTTATTTATGTATCTAGCCATTTCATTATTTTCCAAAACAGTGAATGCTTATCAGAAACATGACCCTGTTTGCAGATGTACAAGCTGTCTGTCCATCCAGCTTGCTAGCTATATGTCTACACATCTCTCAGCCTGTCTGTTTGCCATGTAGTTGATTGTAGAAAATACACAATTTGTGTGCTGTGGGGTACATGGCCTATGTTTACTTATCTTTCCCTGAAATGTATACACACCTAAGCAGTTCCAAAACCAACTCACCAATACCTTTACCAAATCCCAAATAGTCCATGTGGGGGGGGGGGGGGTGAATGACGTACCTCACTGGACTATATGAAGAGAGACATGGCTGAGCTCTCAGACTGTGTCACAGGCAGGTATAAGCCTAACCTTAAGCAACATTCCACCTTCTCCAAGGATGAAGGCACAATACAAACAAAAAATGATTGACTAGCAATTGGCTTAGCTTCTGGTGTCAGTCCAAGGGGGTCCAATATCTGTCAGCCTGGGAAGACATGGTTGAAAGGCCACACTGCTTTGCCAGAGATGGTCTTCACTTGTCTCCAATAGGCTTTTGGATACTGGCAAAGGCACTTGCCTCCCCCATAGTGCCTTTTTAGGCAATGCAAATACAACAGAATTTGTGACGTACAAAAATCCATTCAAGGCAAACTCAAGGTTATGCTGCATAATGCTAGAAGCCTAAACAGGAAACTGCACTCCCTGGAAGCATTCTTCACCTTGGAAGATGCTTGCTTCTGTGCAGTCACTGAGACATGGTTCACAGCAGCAGACAGCTCCCTGGCTGTGCAAGGCTACAGTGCCTTCCTCACATTCAGACCTCAAAAAGAGCATCAAAGAACCAAAGGTGGAGGTGTATCCATCTTCATTAAAGCCAAATACAGCAGGATACTAGTTAAACAGTAACTCTCTTGAGCTACTCCAGTACATCAAAACTATTTTTGGCTTTTTGAGAATTAGATTTGTTTATGCAGTGATTATTTTCCTTTCATTATACAGCCTATTTATATTAGGTTTTCACCATAGGAGTTGATTTTTGAATATGGTGTTGCATTTATTTCTCAGGAACAAAGCTGCGTCTATACAACTGTTTTCACATGCATGGAATTTGAAAGTAAAAAAAATTCTGTAGTGTGGAAATTTGATGCAGGCCTAGTAGACGGACCTCATCCTTAACCTCATGCCCTGTGCCCAGACATCAACTCTACTGACGTGTGCACATTGGATCACTTACACTAGCTTATATGTGGCAGTTTATTTCTTTAAAATTCCCTATAATCAAACTTGAGTATGTTGAGAGCGTTCCCTAATTTTTAAGGGCTTTTTGCCTAGGGGCTGCAGATCCTATAGTCTGAAGCACTAGTGGACCTAAAACAAGCCACTGCCATCAGTGCAGGGGGGGGGGGGTAGTTTAGTCCTAGGGGAACCAAATTGGTTGACTATGCCATCTATTTAGGGAAAGAATGAGCTGCCGAACTGTTGGCTTGGATACAGATTGTCTGGTTTTCAGCCCCAAGACAGAATCGAGCAAAAGGACGATGTGACATTGGACAACAGCCACTGGAAAGGAAGAAAGGGGTTAATCTGGGTGGCAGGGTTCAGATTTCACTTCTCAGCAGAATATGCTCTTGTCGATGAATTTGTTTTTACCTGCTACAGCTTTTAATACAACAATCATCCGACTTTGTGATTTACCTCGGAAGCATTGTGGCAGTACTTCACCTATATTTCTGTGCCTGTAAGTGTACATGTATTACATGTACATTACATAGAGCTGTTCTGCTGCATTAATAGAGCTTGTACTTCTAATAGGATGGAAGCTGCAGTGAAGAGAAAGCAAGCGTCTGGTGCCCAGCAGAGGAAAGCGAAGCGTACATGAAAAGAGGAGATTGCTCAGCTTTCAACAAGTTTGGCCTCCTTCCTGACTCGGTAAGCACATTTATTTATACATACTAGGGTTTATTACAGAAAACCCTGCAAATGTAAAAATGTACAGTGTACTGTTGTGGGGTACTTTGTATTTACTTAGTACTATTTATTGAATTCTGGTATTGTACAGGACAAAACTCTGATCAATGTAGAATTAACACATGTTGATATATTCATTGTCTTCACTATTGCCAGGTGACACTTATAATGTGAGATGGATTTTTAGGTGTGCATCTTTTGAGGGTCTGTATGTCCATGCACCCTAATATGTATTAATAAGCTAATCTAGACTTACTTTATCTGCCTTGCAGTCATTATGTGCTGGTATAAAGGCTGTAGCTCTGCTGTTCCCAAAAATTGCTTTAGAATGTAATTGTACATGTTAGCCTTGGAAATGGTGTTGCGCAAAGACTACTTTTCAGAAATGAGATTTTTTTTGTTTGTGTATTGTAGTACATTAAGAGTATATGCCTGCAAACGTGTACAAAGTGTAGCCTTGATTCTTGCATAATTATCTTTTGTATTGCTTTTTTAGAAAAGGCACACCTTCAAGTTGTGCATCGATGACAGACTTACAAATGCTGCCCACTTTTGTTGCGCCATTTGATCTACAAAAGCAGCCATCCATAAACAGGTACTTTTTCTTGTGTACTGATTATGATACAATGCATCAGACTACATTTTAACTCAGTCATGGTTAATTATAGTAACATGATTGATTTTTGCAGTTCCAACGATGGATCTACTTCCGTTGCACTAGAAAATTTTTCAGAAAGACCAATGTCAGTTTGATAAGTCTTTTACACTCAAATTTTTTTATCATCAGTTGCTGGTGATAAACTACACATAGCAGTGCTGTGTGAACACATTTGATACTTGTGCTTCATGTGTGCATTTCTTTGTTTTACTGCTGGTGATACACTACACATAGCAGTGCTGTGTGAACACATTTGATACTTGTGCTTCATGTGTGCATTTGTTTGTTTTACTGCTGGTGATACACTACACAAAGCAGTGCTGCGTGAACACATTTGATACTTGTGCTTCATGTGTGCATTTCTTTGTTTTACTGCTGGTGATACACTACACAAAGCAGTGCTGTGTGAACACATTTGATACTTGTGCTTCATGTGTGCATTTCTTTGTTTTACTGCTGGTGATACACTACACAAAGCAGTGCTGTGTGAGCACATTTGATACTTGTGCTTCATGTGTGCATTTCTTTGTTTTACTGCTGGTGATACACTACACATAGCAGTGCTGTGTGAACACATTTGATACTTGTGCTTCATGTGTGCATTTCTTTGTTTTACTGCTGGTGATACACTACACAAAGCAGTGCTGTGTGAACACATTTGATACTTGTGCTTCATGTGTGCATTTCTTTGTTTTACTGCTGGTGATACACTACACATAGCAGTGCTGTGTGAACACATTTGATACTTGTGCTTCATGTGTGCATTTCTTTGTTTTACTGCTGGTGATACACTACACAAAGCAGTGCTGTGTGAACACATTTGATACTTGTGCTTCATGTGTGCATTTCTTTGTTTTACTGCTGGTGATACACTACACAAAGCAGTGCTGTGTGAACACATTTGATACTTGTGCTTCATGTGTGCATTTCTTTGTTTTACTGCTGGTGATACACTACACAAAGCAGTGCTGTGTGAACACATTTGATACTTGTGCTTCATGTGTGCATTTCTTTGTTTTACTGCTGGTGATACACTACACAAAGCAGTGCTGCGTGAACACATTTGATACTTGTGCTTCATGTGTGCATTTCTTTGTTTTACTGCTGGTGATACACTACACAAAGCAGTGCTGTGTGAGCACATTTGATACTTGTGCTTCATGTGTGCATTTCTTTGTTTTACTGCTGGTGATACAGTACACACAGCAGTGCTGTGTGAACACATTTGATACTTGTGCTTTATGTGTGCATTTCTTTGTTTTACTGCTGGTGATACACTACACAAAGCAGTGCTGTGTGAACACATTTGATACTTGTGCTTCATGTGTGCATTTCTTTGTTTTACTGCTGGTGATACACTACACAAAGCAGTACTGTGTGAACACTGATACTTGTGCTTCATGTGTGCATTTCTTTGTTTTACTGCTGGTGATACAGTACACACAGCAGTGCTGTGTGAACACATTTGATACTTGTGCTTCATGTGTGCATTTCTTTGTTTTACTGCTGGTGATACAGTACACACAGCAGTGCTGTGTGAACACATTTGATACTTGTGCTTTATGTGTGCATTTCTTTGTTTTTGCTGTAGGCACATGGATAGCAAAGGTGAACAGATCACTGCGGTTCCTCAAAATGATGTACCTATTGAACCAGCTGCAGCAAGCTTCCCTTCTGTGGAAAGAGGCATACAAGAAGCAATTACCAGTGAAGTTCCAGTTAGTTTATCTTCCAGCAGATTAGATGCTCACCCATTGGACACTGTGAATCTGGGGAAGAATGATGAAAGTGATACAGATAAAAGGCTTTATCACTGCATGAGTGATGCTCTGCAGAAGGATGATGGAGATATAGGGCTATATACTCGCATAGTCCTCAATGACAGGGATAAGAAGACAGTCTTAACGGTACAGTGGCAGCCTCCTAGGGATTTTACGTTCCCTAAACGACTTGTGGATTATGCTGGAAGGAGGCATTTTTGAAGGTGTAATCCACAGCTGCTTCATGACTTTAAATTTACACGATACTAAAAGAAATTAGATGGAGTTTTCTGTGGCCCCTGCTTTGTCTTTAATAGTTCAAAGGACACTGTGTTGGTCTCCACACCAATGACCGACTGGTCGAATGCAAAAAAGATCTTGAAGTGGCACAGTAACTCTAAAGAGCATGGCAATGCAGTTGCGAGGTCAGAGGCATTTTTAGAAGTGTGTTGTGGCAGGATGAAAACAGCACTGCACTCCATTTCACAGATGGATAAAAGACTGCAAGAATGCACATTACATGACTTAAAATGTATAGCGAGAATAATCATCTTGTGTGGAAAAGAAAATTTGCCATTACGAGGACGACTGTCCGACAGAGGGACCTTCAAATCTCTTCTGCAATATGCTGCTGAACTAGACCCTTTGTTTGCAGAACATCTGCAAAAGGCACCTAGAAATGCTCCCTATATTTCAGCACAGATTCAAAATGCATTAATTCAGCTAATTTCCTTGCAGATTCAACAAAATATTCTTAACCACATGAAGGACGCACATTACTTTAGTTTAATTGCAGATGGCACTACAGACATTTCCCGGAAGGAGCAGATTACGCTAACTCTAAGATATGTTCATCGCACTCACAGGAAGGTAGAAATTCAAGAATACTTCATTGAGTTTGCAGAGGCTATGGACACCACTGGAAAAGCACTGGCAGATCTTTTCTTGCAGCAACTGACATCATGGGGTCTGGATAAAGGATGTATGTCTGGACAGGGTTATGACCGCGGTAGTAACATGAGTGGCCATTTCAGTGGCGGTCAGGCAAGAATTCGGGCATTCTTTCCAGAAGCGCTATACTCAGCATGCAAAGCACACAACCTAAACACTGCTATTGTACATTCCTGTGCAATGCGTGAAATGGCAAATGCACTTGACACATGTCGAAGTGTAATTGCCACTTTAAATTTATCTGCAAAACATCATAATGTATATTTGTGTCAGCTGAAGGAATTTGCAAGTTTGCCATCAGAGTACGATGATGTGTCTGCAGGCAGAAGTACTTCTCTACGTGCACCAGGGGCAACAAGGTGGATGAGTCAAGCCGATTGCCTGCATGCCTTTAAGATGAAGTATGTTGTTATTGCCAGTTGTTTGGAAAATATGGCAGAATTTGACAAAGAGGCAGAAAGGCACCTATATTCTATTTCCAAATTTGATTTCATTGTTGAGTTGGTAATAATGGAATCTTTACTGGGCATTGTTAAGCCTCTTCATCTTTATTTTCAACGTGAACAGATTGATCTGATACAGGCATCAGAAGAAACTTCAGTTATCGTAGAAACTCTTAAAAATTTTAGAGGCAATGCTGACAGCAAATTCAAAGTGCTCTATGATGAGGTAAAGGAACTTGCAAGTCAAGTCTTCACCGAAGAAAGTTTACCTAGAATATGTGTCAGACAAACAAAAAGGAGCAACATCACTGCTTCTAATCCTGAAGAATATTACAGATGGATCACATTTGTACCATTCTTGGACCATGTGATCGCTGAACTGACTGAACAGCTTATTGAATACTGCCCACGTTTCCTGGCACAATATTTGGCACCCAAGTCATTGTACATTCTTCAGGATGATGCCAAAGTTATTGAACTGTATGAAGCTTACAAGACTGACTTGTCCTCTCTACATAACCTATGAGAGGAACTGGTAAGATGGTCCACAAAGTGGAACATGGTACCAGAGAACCAACTCCCTACCACAATTATTGATACACTGCAGCACTTAAAACCTGAGTTCTATCCAGATATCAACACTGCATTAAGTACTCTGGCAACAATGCCCGTCACTGTTGCATCTGCAGAAAGGACATTTAGTGCCTTGAGGAGGATAAAGACCTGGTTCCGAAACTGCATGAGTAAACACCGTTTAACAGGATTGGCACTCATGCATATACATGATGACATAGACATTGACATTGAGCAAGTCCTAAAAGATTTCAATCCGTGTAATGATCGGCACATAAACTTATTTCCAGCATAATAGTGCATGACACTGAGATGCACAAAAGTGTTTTTTGCTTGTGTGTGTGTGTGTGTGTGTGTGTGTGTGTGTGTGTGTGTGTGTGTGTGTGTGTGTGTGTGTGTGTGTGTAGCTGAGAGATTTTCTGGCTCTTGTGTTTCCCTGCTGCTTGCAAATGTTTTAGGTTTTTCACCATGTTAGTTAACCAAGAGCACGGCATCAATCAAGCGGCTTAAAGCAGTACTTGCATCCCAGGTTTATGAAACTCCCCCCTCCAGACTGATTTTCAACTACATTTACATACTTTCTTCAGTAATTATTTTCTAACTACTTTTTCATTTAAATCCATACTTCACTCCATATAGTACTAAAAAGCTTTACAATTTTCTGTTCCACTATACAGAAACATGCCTGACTACTGTATGTCGAAGTAGCTGTGTATTGCAGTGTTTTTATGTTAATAAGCAGGGCATCACAGACTGAACTACTGTCTGCACTCCAAGTTATAAAGCCATTTTAAAAGATTATTATGATTATCCATTTCTTTTTCTTATTTCAGTGTTGCCATGTGGTGCTTGCTGGCAACTTGGAACTATTTGACAATGCCTTGGTATTTCTATTTAACTGGTATACGTGCATGTGCCTTGGTATTTCTATTTAACTGGTATACGTGTGTGTTTGGGTGTGTGTGTGTGGGGTACAACTTCATTGGAATGAAGTCTGCAAAATTTTAAATGAAAAGGTATTTTGTTTTTTGACCCATGAAGATATGAAATGCTCAAGCTGCTTCATCATGCAAGTAATTACCATCCTGGCATATGGCTGACAATGATCATTCAGGGAGCAGCATTATGAAAGGGGCGTGGCCTGGTCAGCAGTTTAAGGACGTGTACGGACAGCAATGTGTAGATGTGGGTGTGGCTTGTTGGGGGAAGCAGTCTGGGAGCTGTGAGTACAAATCTGAAAATCCTGGCTACACCTCTGCTGCAGCAGTGGCACTTTCAACATGGGGTGGATGGGCAGCCATCCTCCTCTGAGCACCCCTGCCCATCTGCCCATGTGGGACCTCACCAGCACTCTGGCTATGGCTAGTGCTGGGTGCTCACTTGCCACAGTCACCACACTTGCATGCTCTGTGCCAGCACCCAGCTGTCCTTCAATTGTGGCCACTGGTGATGGGGATTGTGTGGGCATTGTGACTGTGTGTGGGGATGGGGTTGACAAAGGTGGGATGCCAACCGATGACACAGCTGCAGCCCCTGACAACCCCACCTGTGCCTCACTACGGGTGTCATCATGGTCAGAGTCGCCAAACAAACTAACATCACTTACACAGCAGGAGGGACTGCAATCACCATGTCCACCTGTGAGGAAAAGACACCATATGTACATTACTATCAGCACTATAAGGTTTGCTTGTACACACACTCACACACACACACACACACACACACACACACACACACACACACACACACGCACGCACGCACGCACACACACACACACACACACACACACACACACACACACACGAGGTGTCCCAGAGACATTCCACAGACCTCACATTAGGCAACAGATGACACACACTCAGACCAAAACAGACACACTCTGTACAGGCCCTCAACATCATGCAGTGCATACCTTTCAACTTACTGTTACTACTAATTTACACCACTGGAATATGTGAGTGTTTTTATTTGGTGGTGAGCCTTCACCTAGGATGCACTGCACCCATGTAAAGATTACTGCTGTTTACCTGTATAGCACTGTAGCTAAACCTACAGAACATACCTACCAACTGTACAGAGTTTCCAGGAATATCTAGATATGTGGGTCAAATTTCCTGTCTGCTGCTCATACCTCCTGTGTTTGTCTGATACATTACTGGTTTGACGAGTCGATTGGTGAACCTACTTAATGTCATACTGTGATTAGTTGATGTCATAACCTGCAGTACATGTATGTGAAAACAAGGGTGGTTACTCAAACAACTTCCCAAGCTTACAGTGGATATAGTAAGGTACAAACCCTTTTTAACATGCAAAGATTTTGTTACAGATCACTTAAGACACCAGTGATATTGCCATAGCATTTCCACCATTTTGTATGACATATAACCTGTGCACTCCAACTGAAGAACATTCACATAAGATAAGGGTAAGATATCATAAATGATATCAGTACAATAGCGAGGTTGCATGGGGGTGCACACCCGTAAAGCACCAGTTGATCTCATCACAGAATTCAGTCCTCTTGGGAAAGTGTGTCTCAGCATGGCACATTTTGACATGGCAATGTTTGCACACAGTCCCTTGCAAAACACCTCCAAATCTGTCATATTACAAGGCCATCTCCTGTGCACAGCACTCGTCAGGTCTCCACACAGATTGTGAATTGTATTCAGGTGTGGACTCAGCATTGGCCACTGCAGACTGTTAACTGTGCACTTGTGAAGTCATCCTTTTGTATAGTTGGATATAAGGTGTGGGCCATTGTTGCATGCAGTGTTGGAATTCCTCCCCATACACAGCTATGTGACAGACACAAGAAGGATTATAGCCACAAGGAACCGGTGTTTGAAACCAGTCATAATACACTCCAAATTGGCTACAGCCCCAGTTCAAGCTTTTGAATAGCAAACACAAAGCAGGACACTGCCATCACCCTGCTTCACTGTGTGGGTAGTGTTGTTCTGCTGTTGTACAGTGCTGTTATTGGGCCAAACTAACATGACCGAATTGTGGACAAAGAGAGTTTAACCTTGGTCTCATAATACTTTGACACATTTCTACACATGCATTTTGAAAAGCTGATGTATTGTTGTCCAGATGTTACCCAGGACTGGCTGCTGTTTGTTGTGAGGAACAGCTTCTATCTTCCAAACACACCCTATAGGCAAGACACGTGGAGACTATGGAAGATTGTTGTCACATGTAGTACATACCCACTACTTGCCAGAGATGTCTGAAACCCCTTCAGTATTGCTGTAGGGCTCCTGGCAGTTTCTCTGGACATTTTTGGTATTGTATTCTCAACATACATGTAGGGATTCACAAACAGAAGACCTAAATGGCAGAAGGCAGCAGTAATAAAATCCCAAGGCAGTAATAATCCAAAAACGTTTAATGTAAGCGCTTTCGTAATGTTTCACATTACTTCATCAGACATAGATAACAAAAGTTAAAAGCATCTTATATAATACATCACTTATGGCATCTGCCAATAATAAAACAGTAAATTCACTCTAAAAATCAATTAAGAAGTCAATTAAAAAATCAATTAAGAAACCAAATAAAGACAATGATTTAAAGAGATGTATATAACTATTAATTTGAATTATTTCCTACGTTTTCTAGCTTTTAATGTAGGCTTAAGGGGGACACAATCATTCGACCCAGACCCACGATGTGCCCCCATTCTTAAAATCCACTGAAGCTCAGCACTTTCAGTGTTATTCACCAAGTCTCCCAACCTCTTGTTCTCCATTTTCACATGTAACACCTGAAATAGAAAAGTATGTGCCTCCCTTGCTGCAAGGCTGTGTTTCGCTACTGCACTATAGTCATGCCCTTTCTTGAGGCAGTGCAAGTGGTCCCTAATTCTTTCTCTGAGCTGTTTATTGGTCTTACCTATATAAATTTTAAAGCAACTAATACAACGGGCAACATAAACTATGCTCTGTGTGTTACAATCAGCACTTACTTTCAAATGCCATAAGTATCTAGTATCTGGATGTCTAAAGAATCTAGATTCATCAATGTACTCACAGTAGGAGCACATACTCCACATTTTTGTATATCTGCTTCCAACTGGCTTATATGGCTAAAAGATCTGGGGGAGCAAAGGCGCTGTTTAGATTTTTTTCTATTCTTGTAGCTAAACCTAGGTCTAGTACCTACAAGTTCACTAGTCCTATCATCCACAGTCAAAATGTACCAGTTCCTACTAATTATATTCTTTACCTTGCTCACATCCTGTGTGTATGTTAATACCACAGGAACTGAATTATCAATGGGACAAACCTCTTTCCTAACCCTTTTATTGATGGAAACATATGGGGAACCACATCCTCCTCTTTCATCCTTTACTCTCTTGCATGTTTGTACTATTTCTTGTTGACTATATCCGCGTTCAGCAAAAGCTTTTTCTAGAAAATCTAGTTCACAACCAAAATCAATATCCTCACAAGATAGCCTAGAGGCCCTCAAAGCCTGACCTTCCACTATCTGAGCAAATATATGTGGCGGATGCATACTAGTTCTAAACAAATAGGAAGGACAATAGCATTCTTTCCTATGCAACTTTGTACACAAACCTTTTTCTCCTTTCGACACTGTCACATCCAAAAAATCAATAGATGAAAACGACTTATTCAATGTGAACCTCAAAAAATGATTACTAGTGTTCGACACATGGACAAGCTCAGTCAATTCAACCTCATTCCGTCTCCAACCTATAAAGAGTCCATCTACAAAGTGTCAGTAAAATCGAACCAGGGAGTTACCCCCTACTTGTATCCATTATTGTTCCCACTCCATCACTACAAGATTCGCATAGGAATTGGCACAGCTTGTACCCATTGCTACATCCGCTGTTTGCCAATAGCATGTACCATTAAATAAGAAAATATTATGCTGAAGTACTATTTCCAGTGAAATACAAATAAATTCTATCTCATGTATCCCATGCTTACCTTCCTTCATTAAACATGCTTTGACCATGGCAATTCCCTCCTGATTAGGGATGCAAGTAAACAAAGATGTTACATCTAAAGTTACTAAAATATCAAACACCTCCCCTTGTGGGCCCATAGTTGCTTTATATAAATCATTCAGAAAGTGCTCAGTATCCTTCAATACCACAGGACTGTTATCCAAAATCACCCTTAATTGCTTCTCCAGATATAAAGAAATTGGCTTTGTGAGCCATCCAGCCCCAGCTACACTACAATAGGTCTAAATTTAGGTTTGGTTGGGTGTTTATGGATCTTGGGTAGGCCGGGCATCTGTGGAACAAGAGGTTTATCCACTCTAAAATACTCAAACAATTCCTAACCTAAAATGCCTAAACAATTACTGTCATAAAAAGTATCAACAATACGCTGTTGCATAGTTTGCACAATACTCAGTGGTACAATTTTATAAACATTTCGATCAGACAACATGTTCTCCATTTCAGTAAAATAACAGTCCGAATCCAAAATCACCATCGGTCCACATTTATCAGAAGGGCGGATCACTATACCATTATTACTTTGCAAACTGATGAGTTGCTCTCTCATTTTTAGATAAATTATTATGCCTCCCATTGCCCCTATAGTTAAACATGTCATAGAATTCCTTTTCACATGCTTGAACAAAAACTTCTACATTAGGGGGAAAGACAGACATGAAGCAACTAGTTTTTTTAAAAACAACTCTACCAACATTGTCATTAGTACTAAACAGTTGTTTTACTGCAATATTTAATATATAACTTTTATTATTTATGTCTGATGAAGTAATGTGAAACATTATGAAAGCGCTTACATTAAACATGTTTGGATTATTACTGCCTTTGGATTTTATTACTGCTGCCTTCTGCCGTTTGGGTCTTCTGTTTGTAAATTATTGGATTTACTCTTGGTTCCATTGCTTTTTTCTGTATACATGAAGGGATGTCCACTTCTTCAAAATGTCACTGTTGCACCATATATTGAACAACTTTTGATGACTATCTGTATTGTGTTCCATGGCATATGCAAAGCTGTGGGTATGTTTCTGTAGCCTTCTCCAGGCTGATACCTTTCTAAAATGTGATCCCTTTGAAGCATGGTAAGCTGTATGTAAACCATGGCTTTTGCTGTAGCAGGCAGCTGTGAATCTATGTTAGGATATTCTTGGTATATGAGCTGACTGTTATTTGCAGTTAATCCAAGGGTCCATAATCGATGGCAGGTGTGCATTCAATATGATGTATTGCTGTGGTTTTATCAAATGCTGCTACACCACAGTATGAGCTTTACCCTGTGCACACATATGTATCTAGTTTCTTGGACAATTTTCATGTCACATACTTGTTCCCCTAACAGATTTGTTTGTTTCACAATTGCATTGTATAGATCATAAGTCATATGAAAGAGTGGATGGATTTGGTGTTGTGTATTGTGCTCACATTGTCATATATCACTAATACCTGGCATTCTAACAGGTGTGTACACCTTTTATATGCACTGTATAACACTTATGTATACAATATCTCACCACTATTTGCCCTTTATCCCCACCTTTTGGCAATCTTTATCCAGATGTCCTACAATGACAGGTTTGTGAGGTAGGGCCCTGTGATATCCACTGTGATATTATGCAGTGAACCCCACCACAAGTGATCATGCAGATATTGGCAAATGGCTGCTAAGTGTAACAGTTGTGTGCACGGTCACATGCATGACCTTAACATGCCTGGGGTAGTGGTGAACCACAACAGTAAAATCTCATACTCACCGGCTTCAGGCTGTTGTACCTCATGTAGATGAGGGGACCTAGGTATTAGGGAGGGAGAGGTATCGTCAGCAGATTCACAATAGGCATTGGTCCAAGATTAATGCTACATTTATGCACAGGTACAGTATAAACTATGATATTACACAATTCACTGTCCTTCACCATAGATGTGCACTTGTGTGCATTACTAAACCCTACCCACTAATCTATATTGCACTGACATATGCATCTAAAGACTCTATAGAACACAGTTGTAATGCTACCTCAGTACATTGATGTGCATGTTTTCCTTACCTGGACGCACCTTGCCTGTTGCCTGGGTGCCACCCACCTCCACGACTAATATTTCCTGTGTAGATGGTCATGTGGGGGCTACCCTAAGGTTGGCCAGGAGCCCCTCTGTCGCTGTAAGTGGTGCCAGTCTGTCTGGCCCGCCACCGGTAGTGGCATGGTCCCTTGCTACAGCAGCAGCCCTTTGCCAAGCACACTGAATCAGGTCAGTTGCTCTGTGCCTGACCTGATCACACGTGCATCCATGCTGGCCAATGTGTTGACTCTTTGGATTATAGCATCCCATACGGCAGTCCTC
The DNA here is from genome assembly GCF_019279795.1 of Protopterus annectens. Taxonomy (NCBI): domain Eukaryota; kingdom Metazoa; phylum Chordata; order Ceratodontiformes; family Protopteridae; genus Protopterus; species Protopterus annectens. Next base: position 211,370,752 of record NC_056726.1, read on the forward strand.
TCCCACTGATGTTGGTGACCCCGACTGAAGAGGATGTCATAGATCTGCAGAATGGCCTCAGTTATGGCTGCAGTCTCTTGTTACGAATAGGATGGCTGATGTTGCATGACACCTGGAAAACATAAACAAGGAAACACATCACAGGACCACAGACATTGTCCAGAGTTCTTTACAGAGACAGCACATGACTTATGACTATCAGTAGCCACTACATGGAAACACATCATACAGCATACTCAGCATCTCTGTATGAACATGCACTGTACTCCTGGTCCTGTTGTATCATGTTCCCCCCATTGAGGGCCAGTGCATTTATAAACAACCATTCACATTTGTGTAGAGTGGTGACAGTGTCCATGTTCCTTGCAGATGGGATGTCAGTGCTGCTCAGGCTTGGCTTGCATATAATGTGTAATGGAGCTGAAAGTATATGTCTGGGTTCTTGTAGGATGCAGACAGGAATGTTATCAGTCCCCAAGGTGATTTGCTATTTTTACATTTAAGTAGGCAATTTGCACCTGATCCATGATGATGAGGGCATGGATGCATGTGGTGTGCATATCCACCTATACTGATGTTGAGGCAGGGAGGTGATGTTTGGCCTAAACGTGTCTGCAGCAGGTTGGCTGTAGTTATGGTGTGTGTGTTTGTGTTGTGATTGACCTCCATTACAGGGTGGGTTGGGTTGTTGCCTCTGAGACTGCAGACATATGTGAAGATGGCCTTCAAGTTGCCCTCAGTGGATGTGTCTGATTTGTACTCATAGTCAGCCTTACAGTAATCCATCTGTGACCTACTATGGTCATTCAGACAAAAGATGACATGCTAGACAGTTAGTGCCTGCTCCTACTTTCCCTGTACAGCCAATATAGCATCCCATTATGTGCTTTGTGCATTACTGCTGTCCAGCAAAGGAGTTTACTCTACTTTGGTGGAGACAAGTATGTCATTTGATAGTTGGGTAGCCTTTGCATTCACAGTCATACCCTGGATGATATGCAATGCTCCTATGGGAGGAAGAGAGGGAAAAGGCTAGGAGTGTGGTCTTGAGTGCTAGGAACCTTTACTGTTGCATGTATGGCTGGTATTTGTACTGAGCTAGTTGATATGATGGATGGATGAAAGGTGGATATACTGTGTGTGCCACAGACCCAATGGAAGGGGATTATGGCTGTGTGCATCATACTTGGGTACAAATAGTTCTAACATGGTCTGTATGTGAGGGTAAATGGTGTAGGTGTTAACCTAATGGAGCATTATGCCAAGAGTGTGTTTGGCAGTGATAAGAGTGTTGGATTGAGTAAGGTTTATGCGGCTGGGAATTAATGGTGTAATGATGACAGTTGTTAGTGCATATTCAGCACTAGTTGCATGTGTGAGGGATAAGAGTGATGTACTTTGGACTGGTTGGATGAAGTGGTGATGACTGTACTCAAGGGTGAGATAGTGGTGATTGGAGCAGATTTCAATGAGCAAGTTGATGAAGGGGGCAGAGGGGTTGCAGAAGTGAAGGGCAGGTATATTGTTAAGCAAAGGAATGCAGAAGATGAGATGGTGTTGGAGTTTGCAAAAGAGGTTGGACATGGCTGTGGTGAATGTATATTTTTACAAGACCAAGGGGCATAGGGTGACATGCAAGAGTGGAAGAAGATGCACACAGGGGCATTATCCCCTATGCAGGTGGGCCTGTTTGAAGGGGATTGGAAAATGTAAACTAGTGACAGGGGAAAGTGTAGTTAGGCAGTATGGAATGTTGGCCTGTGGGATGTTGTTGGTGATCAAGAAGAGGGAGAGGAGTCTGAGGGCAGCACCATGGATTAAATGATGGGTACCGACAAAAGGTAATTCTGAGGTTGAGTTCAGGGAAGAGTTACGACAGGCAGTGAGTGGCAGTGAAAGTTACCACATATTTAGTTAAATATATCGGAGCTAGTAAGGGAGATGAGTAGAATGGGGCTTGGTGTGACATATGCACAGAGGAAGGAGGACAATGAGACCTGTTGGTGTAATGAGTAAGTACAGGGGAGTATACAGAGAATGAGGTTGCTGAAGGAGAAGTGGGATTGTCAGACAGATGAAGAAAGTATACAGGAGTATAAGGGGATGGGGTGCATGGCAAAGACAGTGGTTACAAAGGCTAAGGATGGGGCGTCTGAATGGTTGCATGTAATGTTGGACACCAAGGATGGAAAATAGGACCTGTACCAACTGGTTAGACAGAGGCACATAGCTAGGAAGGATGTGCAGCAAATAAGGGTGATAAAGGATAATGGGGGAAACATACTCACAAGTAAGGAGAATGTGTACAGCAGGTGGAAACAGTACTTTGATGGGATGTTGCATGAGGAAAATGAGAGAGAGAGATGAGGCTGGATGATGTGGGTAAGGTGAATCTGGAAGTGCAACAGATTATTAAGGAGGAAGTAAGAATAGCTATGAAGAGGTTTAAGAATGGAAAGTCTGTTGGTCTAGATGACATACCTGTAGATGCATGGAGGTGTTTCAGAGAAATGGCAGTGGTCTTTTCAACTGGATTGTTTACTGTAATCTTGGAAAGTGAGAGGATGCATGAGGAATGGAGAAAATGTGTTTTGGTACTGCTTATGATAATAATGGTGGTGTGCAGAGCTGTAGTAACTACAGTCACAGCATGAGGTAATGGTAAAGGGTGGTAGAAGCTAGGTTAAGAAGGGTGGTGAGGATTACTGATCAGCAGTATGGTTTCATGCCAGGAAAGATCAGTAAAGATGCAATGTTTGCTCTGTGAGTATTGATGGAGAAGTACAGAGAAGGTCAGAAGTAGCTGTGTTGTGTCTTTGAGGACTTGCATATGACAGGATGCCTAGAGAGGAGTTCTGGTATTGTATGGGAAGGTCAGGACTGGTGCTGGAATCTGTAAGAATGCTACAGGATATGTAAAAGGCTAGTGTGACAGTGGTGAGTTCTGCATTGGGAGTGACAGGTGCATTTAAGGTGGAGGTGGGAGTACATCAGGGATAAGCTCTGAGTCCTTTCTTATTTGCAGTGGTGATGGACAGGTTGACAGACATGATCAGACAGGGGTCCCAGTTTACTGTGCTGTTTGCAGATGACATTTTGATCTGTAGTGGGAGTAGGGAACAGGTTGAGGAGACCCTGGGGAGCTGGAGTTATGGTCTAGAGAGGGAGGGAATGATGGTCAGCAGGACTAAGACAGAATATATGTCTGTGAATGGGAGGGAGGATAGAGGAATTGTGAGGATACAGGGAGTAGAGTTTGCAAAGGTGGATAAGTTTAAATACTTGGAAACAACAGTTCAGAGTAATGTGGAGTGTGGGGGAGAGGTAAAGAAGAGAGTACAGGCAGGATGTGGGTGGTGGAGAGGAATGTCAGGAGTGATTTGTGACAGACGGGTACCATTAAGAGTATCAGATAAGGTCTACAAGAGGGTAGTGAGACCAGCTATGTTATATAAGTTGCAGACAGTGGCATTGACAAAAAAGGCAGGAGTCAGAGCTGGATGTAGCAGAGTTAATGACATTAAGATTTGCACTGTGTGTGACGAGGGTGCACAGGATTAGGAACATGTATGTTAGGGGGTCAGCCCAGGTTGGACCGTTGGGGACAAAGCTAGAGAGTGGCAGGATTATGCTGGTTTGGACATGTGATGAGTAGGTATGCTGAGTATATTTGTGAAAAGATTAGGCTGCCAGGTAAAAAGAAAGAAGGAAAGCCTAAGATAAGGTGTATGGATGTGTTGATACTGGACATGCAGGTGGTTGGTGTAAGAGCAGGATGCAGAGGACAGGAAGACATGGAGACAGATCATCTGCTGGGGCAACCCCTAATGGGAACAACCAAAAGAAAGAGTAAGAGGTGTAATGTTGTAATGTCAGTGTTCACAGGTTGCCAATCATTTGCCAGACATAACACAACTCTTTGAGTAAATGAGTACAAATATGAGGCATACATATGGTCAGTGTGCATAACACTGGGCAGTTGAATGGTGTGAGTTCAGTATATCACATGCAGTTCAACACATACAGCTGCAACAGTATTTCACTATTCAAATACCCTGTATAGGCCCCTCACATTTCTGAGACAAGCATGTATATCATATTTGTATTCATAATTACTATATTGATATCTACAGCATCCTGATAGCTGGCCTAACAATGTCACAGTCAGTATTGTTCAACACACACACTCCAGTACTAGTCATATGTGAGCCATCCTTTCGTGAAGTGACTCAGGGGCCGGAGCTGTAATCTATGTCACTGAAGACAGACGCCGATACTATGACCATAGGTTATGATCATCAATATATCAGTACAGCAAGTGTTGTTGAGACATATTTGTTGAACTTCATATTTACCACTATTACATACCCCCTACTTCATTCCATTACATGCTTACTTGTTTGACTTACCTTTTTTTTTTCAAGGTGTGGATGGATAGATGGCTAGCTGGCTGCCTGGCTAGCTGGCTGTATCTGGATCGGGATCTGGATGTGGATCCCGGTGTATCTACCTGTCTCTCTCTCTCTTTCTCTTTCTCTCTCTCTCTTTCTCTCTCTTTCTGTCTCTCCCAGATGTAGGTTATACATCTGTTTTGCATAGGCAGCAGCTAGTCTTTTGTAGGTAATGCTCATGAGCAATTGGTGGCCTGTGCACCATTTGCAGTCCCCCCACTTGCTAATTGCATGCAGAACAGCTGTGGTATCATTACTATAGCCAATAGCATGGGAACGCACTCCTATAATTGAGTACTTCATGTGGGCATTGGCCTTTTAACTTGCTTGTGAGGTAAACTTCATGGAGTTGTGTTAATAACCGCATCACAGTGGTTGTTTGGAAATACCTCTTACAACAAAGACTTTGGAGATAGCCCAACAAACATGGGGAGAAAGTTCCAGACATAGGGACAGAATGTAAATGTTCTTGTTATAAAGTTTAATTAATGCTAGTATGACAGATTTTTCTGCATGAGTTTAAGTCTGACAGTGTTATGTGGTTGACATAACTCACAACTGTAGGACTATCCACAGACTGCCAGACTTTGGACACTTATGTTTGGTGTGTTAATCACACATGTTTAGTCTTTCGAAAATCAGTAGCATACTCTGAGGCTTGCAGTCAGTGAATGGTAACATCCATTTGTGTTTCTGACTTCATATCCATCAGAGCAGATATGTTACAACAAACCCTGTTATGCCAGCTACTTCCTCAGTTTATGACAGTAATATGTCAATACTCCCCCTGTGTTTGGGCCTCTGTCCCCCAAGTATGTCAGGCATTGTCCTGATGTAATGCAGTAAGAGGTGGATAGGTATAGTATATCATTATTTAGTGACTTCATTCCTGATGTTGTCCCAGTGATGTATCAGACTGCCAGACAAGTTATGTGTGAGAGGCCTTATACATGAGGACAAAGCCTAGACATTCTGTGTGACTCTGTACAGTTAAGAGGTCTGTGTATTTTTGGGATTTGTTGACAGACTGTCAGGACTGTGTAGCAGTGTAGTTTGAATATGTTATTTTGCCTGTGCAGAGAGTGGGTAGATGTATGTCTTATGGGCCCTTTTCTATCTGACTGCATTCTACCCCAGTTTCTGGTGCTCTATCAACTGTATATGTTCATAGGAGCAGTCTGAGACATGTTCCATATCACAGTCAGGCATCATACTACACTGTGAATTGATCCAATATATGTAGGAATAATGTGTGAGTGGGAAACATGCTGATGGTTTTGTTCACACAGTCATTATACTCTACTGTTAATTTGGCTTACCAGTATGTCACTGTGGCTGTGGTGAAATTGGTTGTGGGTATGCACTTTCAGTGCAGTTACATCCCTGTAGTGCCTGATATATTGCCAAATACATGTGTAGTTCCCCATAGCAGATGTGGGTTAATGTTGTGTCAGTCTGACTGTAGTGTGGATGTTGTTTGGATGCTTAGCAGCTCAGTGTAGTTTTCCTAATGTGATATTATGTCCAAATAGTTGTCTGATGTACTGTTGCCTGGCCCACATAAGTGTTGTGTATTTCTGACACATTAGTGGGGTGATGTGAAGATTAGTTGGAAGTGATTGGGTTTTGGACTTGTGTTATTCTAGTCAATATATGTTAGAACAGACAGTAGGGTGTTACTGTATCAACTGTGTCAGCTTATCTACTCTAGTATTTGAGATATGTCCCCATTTTCATGGCTTTGACCCCCCCCCCCACTTTTTCAGGCTTCATCCTGATTTGTTGCACTAAGGGGTTCAGGGCATACCTCTCGTCTGGTCAGATTGTTTCAGACTGTCCAGGTTTATTGCTCATGTTTTTGGTCTGTTCCACATAATCATATTATTTTCATTTGTCTGGTAAATCACTGTGATGATGTGAGGATTTCTGTCAGTAAATGATGACAAAGATTTCAGTTTTAGGACTCACATCCTTCTGCACATGTATGCTGACACAAACCCTGTCACTGTAGCAACATTCTACATTTATAACTGCAACACTTACATTATATCACTAGTATTGGCCCATTGCCTCCCTCATTTTGACAGCCTTTGTCTAGCATTCTTGCAGTAAGAGGTGGAGAGGTATGGTGCTAAGATATGACTGCACTACATGTTATGAGCATATAGTTCGCCGATGACTGCAAACTGGAAGCCATAATTGACTCTCTGGCTGACACGGCCATTCTCCAAAAGCGCCTTACTGAGACGGACAGCTGGTGTCAAAGTCATGGTCTCAAGCTAAATGCCAAAAAATGCATAGTCATCCCGTTTGGGAAAAACAAAACACCCATGAATTATCACATAGGTGGCAGCCCCCTTAATACAGAAGAGGTAATGAGAGATCTGGGGTCCCAAGTAGATAGTAATCTCTCCTTTACTAATCATATTGCCATAGTAGTTAGGAAATACTTCTATGTAGTCCATCTAATTACTAAAGGGTTTGCATCTAGAAATAAAGAGGTTATAGTGCCCTTCTACTCGTCACTCATCAGACCCATCATAGAGTACAATGCACCATTTGGGATGTACCTCACAAGACACTTCCAACAGCTGGAAAGACCACAAAAGTACCTCACCAAGAGAATTACTGGCCTCAAACATATGTCCTATGCAGCCCAACTGGAAAAACTCCAGCTGTACTCAGTCGCATATCGCTTTCTCAGAGGTGATCTCTGCCTGACTTACAAAGCCATGTCCAACTCAGAATTGTTGGACATGCTCCACCTAAAGAAATCCAAGTCACTGCGAGCCTACTCACTCTAGTGAGCTAAACCTCACCACAACAATAAATAGAACATGCTGGAGGGATAGAGTCCTGTCACAGAGACTCCCTATGCTTTGGAACAAAATTCCTAACTACATTAGGCAGAGCCCCTCACTAATACTCTTCAAGAGAAACCTTGACAAGTGGATGGGTAACAGAAAATACACCCCTGGGATCACTTCATTGGCTCTTCTTGGCAGAGGCTCAGTTAATTAATCAATGGGGTGGCGAAAGCTGACACAAACTGGCTAGGCTTACAAATGCCCTTGGGCAGATAGCCTAGTACCTACCTATGAACCTATGAACATATATATATATATATATATATATATATATATATATATATATATATATATATATATAAATATATATATAGATAGATAGATATTTATATATATATATATATATATATATATATATATATATATATATAAAATATTCCTTTTTATATATCTATAGTTCTATAAAATATATTTGTATATATTCTATATGTATTTGTTTCATATGTTTGTTCTTCTTTTGGCTTTTCCCGGTTAGGGGTAGCCACAGCAGAACTCCGGTCTGCTAATGATTGGCAGTAGATTTTTATGGTGCCAAAGTGCCAGCCCGATGCCCAACCTTCAACGAAGGCACGCCCATTCACGCATGTCTTTCAAACACCACTCGACCGCGGGGAGGACATGCAGACTCCACACAGAAGGCGCTCCAGCCGAGAATCGAATGGGAGAACCTCCATCTCGATATATCTGATGTATATACTTTTTCATATTTATCTATCACTATACACATCTATATGTGTATATTTATATATATTAAACATGACTGATTCCACAGTTTTCTCCCTAATATTTACTACCTGCACTGAATGATATATTTGAAAATGCAAGAGAGGTTCCTACAGCTCAGATGGTGTAGTGGTACATTTCTCTAGCTAGGGTGTACTGGGTCATGGGTTTGATACTTGGCAAGGCTGTTTATTTTGTTGCTGGGCAGAACAGTTACTAATGGAGACAGGGTGAGTAAGGCAGTTTTAAGCAGTTGTAAGTGAGTTTGCAGGGTGTTGCATGATGGTAAACGATAACGCATGGTTAAATGGGAGACTGCTTAATCTGTGTAGGCATTGCTTAGCATCACACAAACTCGCTTACTGCCACTTACTGCTGCTTACTGCTACTTACTCCCACTTATCCCCGTGCTAATTTCTTTAAAAAAAAGAAAAAAAGGGTGATAATAAAGTGGTGAAAAAAGAGGCACGCTGAGGGAAAAACAAGATGATAGATAGCTAGGGATGTGCAGGATGGGAGTAGGGAAGGTCCATAGCTATTCATTTCTTCTACAGCAACAGCTATGCACTTCTACAAAATTTGGAGGTAATTTTGGACACTCGAACCCCTGAGAGAGGGTTAAGGACAACAGAAATGTGTTGTCAGGCCAATTGGACCAGATTACATGTGTCCAGTGGACACGTGTGTGAAATGGACAGCTATGTATGTGGCGTAATTTTTTTTTTGGGAACAGATTTCCCTTTTTTTAAGGTGAGAGTGGGGTGTTGGGGAAGTATAGTAGGTATAATTGGGGAGGTAAGTTGTGTAAGAATACAGACAAGACAGTAGACAGGAGCAGTATATGACACGTGGGGGGTAAACACCTTGGACAGGGAGGGTGGATGGGAATTGGAAACACATGAGCCCCCAAGTGGTTTCAGTGGGACTGAGGTCCCCACCCATAGGCAGTCACCACTGCACCTTCATGGCCCCAAAGGTGACTGTGCTGGGGGCTGAGCAGGAGGGGCAGACTGACCCTCAAAATGCACCATATGGCCCTCAAGTTGGTGTAGCTGAGCTCCAAACTCCTTTTGGAGCTCCCTACACACCAGACCTCAGACCTGTGTACGGGTGACAGTGTCCTGTCTACATCCACTCCTGTGGGTGGGACGAGCCCCATCCCGAGGCAGTTCTACCCAAAGGTGGTGCAGGACCAGCAGATGAGGAGGTCCCAGGGTGGGTCCCAGATGTGCTGGGACCTGGTGCCATGGCCAGATCTGCCTTCCCAAAAGTGCTATGGTGTTGACGTTTTAGTAAATAGAATGGTTATAATATAAAAATATGATATATAAATATTTAATATAGTTAGTCATGAACCACACACTTCTTGATTAGTTATAACAGCATGCATGGGTGTTCCAATTGACCCCATATAACAAGTTTGGAACAGATGGATGGCAACAGAACACATACATATATGGAACCACAGTGGACATTATAACAGTGTGCAGGTTACATTGATAGCAACAGGCCACTAATTATAATATTTAAACAGGGAACATAGATTTCAAACATTTAGGAATTTTTTGAACAATAAGGGACATGTCCCAACAGTAGGTTTGGTGAAAAACATACCCATTGATTTATGTGTATAGATTATTGGTGCAGATAGGGTGGGGGAGAGAGAAAAATGCCAATTAACAACTAAATAGGCTTAAATTGCTCACAACTGTAATGATCATTACTCTTCTCATTACTCTCCAGGTATGACCTCACTTTACATCTACCTATGGCCTTGGAGTTGGGCAGTGGGTGTTTTACACAGTGTATAAGGACAACTTTCTTACAACACATATATACCTTTCCTTACCTGGTTCACCTGTGGAGGAAATTGTTAACACTACCTGACTGTTTCTACCCATATTCAGACAGTCACAGTTACATATGTGCACTCATACTCTGCCTTGTTTCTCTTGGTCACCCTGGGTATTGGGAACAATGACCACTAGGCATGACAGCATGACACTAAGAGGGGCATATCTTGGAGGGGACTACTTGGTGTATGTACTTCTCTTGCTGTCATTTGCAGCCTTGCAGTTAGACAGTGGGTGATAAACACAATGTATAAATACAGCCTTGTTACAGCTAATATATACCTTTTCTTACCTGTCAGACATGTGGAGGAACTTTTTGTTAACAACACCTGACTGTTTATACACATATTCACATATTCCTGGTTGACATTATGCATACAGCTTACTACCACTCCCGGGATTCGAACTGTGCCTGTTTGTGCAAAAAAAGTACATGTTTGTGTTTCATCACAATGAGGCATTGAGGAGCTGCTGTTTCTTGTGTGACTGTTTTCTGCCTACTACTCTCTTGGTTGTACAATTTGACCTTGTAATTCTGACATTCATGTATTGCTGATAGGTCTTATACTGGCTATTCATACTTTTTCATATGGTTAATCTCCTTTTTTAACACTTAACAATCTTTGTCAGATGAGCCACATTTATTTAATGCTTTCAGAGCCATAGTTGCTGTGCAGAAAATATACACATTTATAGACTAATAGCATCAAATAGCAAAGTAAACACAACAGCCTGGGGTTTTCAGTTTTATTGACAACTACTGACACTTTTATTGAAATATACCCTGTAGATCAGATGTGATATGCTAATTTGTCATTTATTCAGTACCAACAATGCACATTTTGAAATAATGGCAGGTGACATTCTGCTCCTTTCTATTTATTTGCCCAGAATACTGCAAGCTAGATTTATATTTACCAGCCTCATGACGCAGGCTTAGCAACCTGCTGACATACGCGTCCACATTCGCGGCCCTATCATCTGCAGCTGTACAGGAGATAGAAAAAAAATGATGCATACCTATCCATCACATACACAGGCTGGACTTTTTGTTAAACAGTACTTGATACTGATACATCATACCCACAGCTGATACATTCTATGTCCAGGCATCTTGAATCCACTAGTCCAAGAGATCCCTCTTCCCATGCTTAAAGTCAGCAAAATGGTACCGAACTTGCTCACTAGTCGGAGAGATGCCAGTAGCACTGGAGAGAGCATGTGCGAGATGGTCCCAGGCCTCTGCTTTGTAATGGGAGGCCTGGTACTGGCCCTGCAGCAGTCTCACTTCATGATGTTTTATAAGGAGTCTGACCATGACCCTGGACTCCTGAATGCCCTAGCACTGTGCCCAAAAGTGCAATCCTTCACCAACTCCAGCCATGGTGCCTGCAGTGATGAGCCACAATGGGTTATGGGCTGAATTTCCACCTACATGGTTTAAATAAGGTTGACTTCCCACCCTTTGCCATCATTGGACCATTTTGAATATGCTGAGCTAAGCTAAGCACTGTGCAAACCTGCTTAGCTAAGGTTAGCAGTACTTACACGGTCAGAGCACTGCTTACCAATGGCCAAATCCACTTAGCTGGACTACTACTTGCTTACCATTCATATTTAAGCAATACTTACACCCGGTAAGCATAGCTGTGCACTGCTTAGCATTGCTCAAATTTTATTTTGTAGACTATCAGCTTTATGGGATTGTTCATCATTACTGACATATTATAATTTTATGTTTACCTTCCCTGACCTCCCCGTATGTGCTTTCATTACATTTTTTCTTGTGTTACTATACTGTAAGGGGCACTTGTGTTTATATGGGGGTTTCACATCTTTTCTGGACTGACACCACATTTTGGACTTGATACACTACCTTGGGTGGAAAATATTACTTATTACCTTATTTATTAAAACATATCACTTTTACATGTAAAAGTAAGCAGACTTCTTTAGGACTTGAACCGTGAATGCCTGTATGCAAAGTGGAAGCGCTAACCAATACACTATTGTGGCTTCCTTTTTTTACACATATATTTCTATTTAGCTTCTTCGATATTTCAGCTATGCTAAGCACAGCTGCACAATGCGCACAACCACTCAGCTATGCTCAAACCTTACTTGGGTTAATAAAAAAAAAATAGAGAATCTAAATGGAATTTTAAATTTTCTCACTTTAGGGGTATGCACATACCTCCAACCTCTTTCAGCATGAAATCTGGACAAAGACAGACGTAATTGGGGAACAAGGGCACAAAACTAGGGACAATTTTAGCACTTTAAAAGTGCATAGGATAATGGGCTTTGCGTTACCATGTATTGTTTGAAGTGTATGCAGTCTGGAAACTCAAGCATGTCACTGATAACTTTCTACATTTATTATTTATTTATTTTTGAATTTAACATTTATTGACCAGGAATGTCCGAGTAGGACGGAGCCTATTTTCAGCAGAGACATGGGGAGACATGCTCCAAATGCATGTCTGTGGAATATATTCTGTGGATATCTGCACAGTTGTGCAGTATATCCATTTACAACTCTTTTTATTTACTTTTAACAGTGCCATAACGGCACCTTCTGAGTGAAGAGGGTGTGTTACATGTGCGGGCACTTCTGCAACATGCCCCCTGCACTCGTTCATAGAACATGTCCATGTAGGTGTGACAGCAGCGCACCTTCATGAATATGCAAGGTGCACTGCTGTGCTGTACGGACATGATCCATTCCATGCAAGAATAGTTTATTCTTACTCAGAACTTTATTGAATCCTGAGGAATGTCTATAAATCTTTTAAAGGATTTGGAAAGGTATGACAGAGAATATTATGTAACAGAATGGAGAATTTCTTTAAAGAATCAAATGAAAATTAAAAAAAAAAATAAAATTAAGCAAATATATTACTTACAAGGTGAAAGAGAAGAGGTAGCTTGTTTGAGTAGCATAGTTAAAGAGAATACTAGTAAGAGAGAATTGAGAGATGATAGATGAGAGATAAGAAGATGTCAGGAACAATTTGTGAATATTGCCATAAATTATGTAAAGAAAATATTTCAAGACAGAAAGAAAGTAAAAAAAATAATGACATGCTAAAATATAATTGCACAAGAAAATAAAGAAATGGAAAATGAGATTTCCCTATATGAATAAGATAAGGTACTTTTACAAGTTAATTTACTGTCAGTTTCAGGACCAAATAGAATAGGATACCAATTTTATAAGAATTGTATGGATTGGTAGAAAAACAATTGGTAAACGTTGTGAAGGTTAAATGAAGATTTTATTTATAAAAATGAATAGGCTATTAGAGTGCACTAGGATGTCTACCACAAGAGCCTTTTTATGACTAGCCATGTATCCTAAATCTCTGACAAGTTTTGGTGCCCTTGATAAGTGTAAGCATAGGCTTAGGAGATTAAAAATTTGCAAGCAGGGTCCTGGGAGATAAACCCTTTGCAGGCTTCTTGTGTCTATTTGAGACATACGTGCCAAACCAGAGATGGATGTCCTGTTCCTCCTGCAATTGTCCAAGTAACATGTGAATTGGGTCAGGGAGGAAGTCTGCTTCACATAAATAGGAATCCTGCTCTAGAGAAGGAGTAGTCACTGGGATACCTACCTATCTCTACAGCAGGTCCTATTTATATCACAAGCAATGTTTAAGTCTTTAGAACATGTAATTCTAGTGCTGTTTGTTTCCCAAAATGCAGGAGACCAGCAGTATACTTAACTTTGTATAGAAAAAGGAAGATAAAAATAAAATTGAAAATTGGAGACCTATAGTATTGAACAATATAGATTACAAGATTCTTATGAACATATATTTCTTGGAGGTACAGGCTAACACAGAAGGACTGTGGCTGACCAAGTTCGCAGATGACTGCAAACTGGGCACCATAATCGACTCTCCAGCCGACACAAGCATCCTCCAAAAGGGCCTCATAGAAACAGACAACTGGTGCCAGAGCCACGGCCTCAAGCTAAATGCCAAAAAGTGTATAGTCATCCCCTTTGGCAAAAACAAAGTGCCCACAAATTACCACATAGGTGGTAATCCATTAAGTACGGAAGAAGTAATTAGGGACCTGGGGACCCAAATTGATAGCAATCTCTCATTTGACAACCACGTGGCCAAAGTGGTTAGAAAAACATTTTATATAGCCCACCTAATCATGAAGGGATTCACATCTAGATAAGGGGAGGTCATCGTGCCTCTTTACTCATCCCTCATCAGGCCCATAATTGAGTACAATGCCCCTTTTGGGATGTACCTTACCAGACACCTGCAGCAACTTGAAAGACCCCAAAAGTACCTCACCAAGAGGATCAAAGGGCTCAAACAGATGCCATATGCTGCCCGGTTAAAGAAACTCCAGCTCTACTCAGTGGCATACCGCCTGCTCAGAGGCAATCTGTGCCTGACGTATAAAGCCATGTCCAACCCGGAATTAATGGACATGCTGCACCTCAGAAAATCCAAATCCCATCGAGCTACGTGCTCGAGAGACTTGAACCTCAGCACTGAAATAAATAGGACATGCTGGAGGGACAGATTCATAACCCAGAGGCTTCTTTCACTCTGGAATAAAATCCTAGTCCAGGTTAGGCAGAGTCCCTCATTGACTCTCTTCAAGAGGAATCTTGATGAGTGGATGGGAGATAGTAGGTTTACCCCGGGTATCACTTCTGTGTCACTGTTAGACAGCGGCACAGTATACTAACCTCGAAAAAGGGCATAGCAAAATTCATTTAAAATGGGTGGCAAAAGCCAAACACACTCTGGCTAGGCTTATAAATGCCCTAGGGCAGATAGCCTAGTATGAACCTATGAACCTATGAGCCTATAATTCAGAATAGAATGGAAAGTAAATGAAACATTTTATGGAAGATAGTATATATAATTTAAAGGAAAGAGGATGTCAGGAATTATTATTAACAGTAAGAGAAATTGTAAATGATATTATAAACAACTCTGATGCAACCAAGATTGTGATCTGACATTTAAATAAAGCATTTGATAGAGTATATCATGACCTTTTGTGTACAATTATGGAAGAGTATAACATTGGTGAGAAAATTTAGAATGTATGCTGTTCGACATATAATAAAAATAAAGAAAGAATTTTAGTGAATGGATGGCTAAGCAACTAAATAGTTATAAAGAATGGCATATATCAGGGATGTCCTACAAGTAGCATATAATTGCATCAGTTATGAATGCATTAGTTAAATATGTGAATTTATGTATGAAAGGTGCTCCTTATATTACTAATCCAGGAATAAAAAGTCTAGTTATGTTTACTTATGCAGATGATATTATATTGATTATGAGAAACGAAGTCTAGATGAAAGAAGTTATTTATCTACATCAATGTTTAAACACAAAAGACATGACTTTAAATAAACAAAAAAGTAAAGGATTGGGTGAAATAGTAAAGATAGGAGGAGTATCTTTTTCAATGAAAGAAATATATGTGCTAGGAATAACATTTAGGTGTAAAAAAAAACACCAGGCCTTCTATAGTTATGTAAAGAATCTCCACAGCAATACTCAGATTTGCTCTGAGCTGCTGCACAATGGTACCTCCTATACTGAGCCAACAAATATTGCCACTATACTGGCCGACAGATTCAGTGCCACCTTTACCCCCCAAAATGATCAATCACAATACCAGTAGATTGCTAGGCACCCAGTATTACTGTTGCACAGCTTAAAACAGCACTGTCCAAGGCCAAGAATACAGCTTCTATTGGGACCTAACAATATCCCTGGCTGTGTTCTACATGAACTGCAGAGTGAACTGGTACAGTACCTGTGTGCCCTGTTTAATCACAGCCTCACCTCAGGCTTTGCCTCTACTGAATGCCGCACTGTTACAGTCATCCCTTTTCATAAAGGAGGAGCGACTACAGACCCTGGGAACTATTGCCCCATTAGCCTGACGAGTCTGATATGAAAGCTATGGAACGCAGCATCATGGACCTAATAAACTAGGATACAGAGAATCTCCAAACTCTGGACCCCACACAGTTTGGTTTTGTGAATGGTAGATCATGCCTGCTCAAGTTGGTCGACTTCTTTGAGTCAGTCACCCACTCAGGCACTGGGTGGCAGAGAAGAGTTACCAAATAGCTGAGTAACTACAGCAGAGCTAGGAAGGGAGATGGCTAGAAAGGTGCTTGGTGTGACATCCGGAAAGAGGAAGGAGAACAAGGAGACTTGGCGGTGGAATGAAGAAGTACAGGAGGGTATACAGAGAAAGAGATTGGCAAAGAAGAAGTGGGATTGTCAGAGAGATGAAGAAAGTAGACAAGAGTATAAGGAGATGAGGTGCATGGCAAAGAGAGAGGTGGCGAATGCTAAGGATAAGGCGTATGAAGAGTTGTATGAAAGGTTGAACCCTAAGGAGGGAGAAAATAACCTGTACCAATTAGCTAGACAGAGGGACCGAGCTAGTAAAGATGTGCAGCAGGTAAGGGTGATAAAGGATAATGAGGGAAATGTACTCACAAGCAAGGAGAGTGCATTGAGCAGATGGAAAGAGTACTTTGAGGGGCTGATGAATGAAGAGAATGAGAGGGAGAGAAGGTTGGATAATGTGGGGATAGTGAATCATGAAGTGCAGTGGATTAGCATGGAGGAAGTAAGGATAGCTATGAAGAGGATGAAGAATGGAAAGGCTGTTGGTCCAGATGACATACCTGTGTAAGTTATTTATTTATTGACATTTGTTAACTGGGTTTGTCCAACTGGGCTTGTGGCCCATTTTCAGTGGAGACCCAAGGAGAAAAGCTCCAGTAGTACATTTTAAACAAGTACAATTTTAAACAATATTGATATAATAGCAGTTATAGCAAAGAAATTCACATATGTTGGGTTACATGCATAAAGTTAAAGTTACATTAAAAAGTAGCTAAGTAACAATTTTACATTGATATAGTTCAATAGGTCAACAATAAAAATGTTTTGTTTGCATAAAATTATGCAAATGCATAGTAGACACATTGGAGAGAGAGGTGTAATGAGGTACTACGTATAGTCCTTTTGAGGTATGGAGGTGTTTAGGTAAAATGGCAGTGGAGGTTTTAACTAGATTGTTTAATGAAATCTTGGAAAGTGAGAGAATGCCTGAGGAATGGAGAAAAAGTGTTTTGGTACCGATTTGTAAGAATAAGGGTGATGTGCAGAGCTGTAGTAACTACAGAGGGATTGAATTGATCAGTCACAGCATGAAGTTATGGGAAAGAGTGGTGGAAACAAGGTTAAGAAGGGAGGTGATGATTAGTGATCAGCAGTATGGTTTCATGCCAGGAAAGAGCACTACAGATGCGATGTTTGCTCTGAGAGTGTTGATGGAGAAGTACAGAGAAGGTCAGAAGGAGTTGCATTGTGTCTTTTTGGACTTAGAGAAAGCATATGACAGGGTGCCTATAGAGGAGATGTGGTATTGTATGATGAAGTCAGGAGTGCCAGAGAAGTATGTAAGAGTGGTACAGGATATGTATGAGGGCAGTGTGACAGCAGTCAGGTCTGCAGCGGGAGTGACGGAAACATTTATGGTGGAGGTGGGATTACATCAAGGATCAGCTCTGAGCCCTTTCTTATTTGCAATGGTGATGGACAGGTTGACAGACGAGATCTGACAGAAGTCCCCATGGAATTTGATGTTTGCAGATGACATTGTGATCTGTAGTGAGAGTAGGGAACAAGTGGAGGAGATCCTGGAGAGGTGGAGATATGCTCTAGAAAGAAGAGAAATGAAGGTCAGCAGGACTAAGACAGAATATATGTGTGTGAATGAGAGGGAGGATAGAGGAATGGTGAGGATGCAGGGAGTAGAGGTGGCGAAGGTGGATGAGTTTAAATACTTGGTACCAACAGCTTAGAGTAATGGTGAGTGTGGAAGAGAGGTGAAGAAGAGAGTACAGGCAGGATGGAGTGGATGGAGAAGAGTGTCAGGAGTGATTTGTGACAGACAAGTACCTGTAAGAGTGAAAGGGAAGGTCTACAAGAGGGTAGTGAGACCAGCAATGTTATATGGGTTGGAGACTGTGGTACTGACAAAAAGGCAGGGGTCAGAGCTGGACATGGCAGAGTTAAAGATGTTAAGATTTGCACTGGGTGTGACGAGGGTGGACAGGATTAGAAATTAGTATATTAGAGTGTCAGCCCAGGTTGGAAGGTTTGGAGACAAAGCCAGAAAGGCAATATTACATTTGTTTGGACATTTGCTGAGTAGGGATGCAGAGTATATTGGGGGAAAGATCCTAAGGATGAAGCTGCCAGGTAACAGGAAAAGAGGAAGGCCTAAGATAAGGTTTATGGATGTGGTGAGAGAGAGAACATGCAGGTGGTTGGTGTGACAGAGCAAGATGCAGAGGACAGGAAGAAATGGAAACAGATGATCCGCTGTGGTGACCCCTAACGGGAGCAGCTGAAAGAAGAAGGAAAGTTATACTAGGAAAGATTGCATATTTAGCAAGTGTCTGTATGTTGCCAATAATCTATGAAAAACAAATACTACAAGGATTTTTTTTCTTTTATATGGGGATGAAAACTGAATCTAGTGAAAAGAGGTTTTACATATGAATAAGGAAGATGGAGGTTTAGGACTAATGAACCCAATTGTCTATCCTACATCTCTGAATTTGTATAAAGCTTTGTTTTAGATAAATGGTAAAAATGAAAAGTTAGTAGTAAATTTGTTAAAGTACAAATATAAGCAGCACTGGGATATGTTAAAAAAATCCCAAAGTGGACAAGAATGTTTAAATGAGGAAATTAGATGTTAACAATAAACTTTTATGGAAAATAAAAATTAATAAAATATGAAGTGAGAGGAAAGCATGGTATAAAAATATTATGATAAAATATTATTATGCTACTGCTTGGGCTGAACTAGTATAAAAGGTAACGTTATAAAACTATGAAAAACATGATGTAATGAGCAAGTAGAATAACAAGATTTTTCATGGAGATTAGTGATTAATAAATTACCAGTAAAAGGAAATATACCATATAAAAAATCAGTGAAAGAATTTGTGTCTTTTATTCTAAAAGTGTATTAATTCTGGTTTAAGCACTTGGGCTTCAGGCCAGTTATCTTACATTAAGAGGGTTCGTGGTCTACACTCTTGTGGGAGGAGAGGCTGGACTCTGCCCTTCTGAGCTGGGAATTTCTGGTTAAAGGCTTATAGTGCCTGCATATTTGAACTGCTTCTTACTGAAATTGGTACACCTTGTTTGCTGTAGCATAGACTAGATCCAGGCCTGCTGAATCTAGCTTTGTTTGTATAACTTGAGCACTAATCTAGGCATTCTTTAAAGTATTCGATTGTATTTATTACTGCTTGGTAGTAACTTGATTAAAGTGTAGCTATCATTCTAAGTCTTTTGGATTAAGCACTTGGGCTTCAGACCAGTTGTTTTACATTAGGAAGGTTTGTGGCCTGCACTATGGTGGCAGGACAGGTAGCTTACATCCTTCTAAGTTGGGAACTGTTGATTGAGGGCTCAGTGTCTGTTATTCTAAAAGTGTATTAGCTCTGGTTTAAGCACTTGGGCTTCAGGCCAGTTATTCTACATTAAGAAGGTTTGTGGTCTGCACTCTTGTGGGAGGAGAGGCTGGACTCTGCCCTTCTGAGCTGGAAATTTCTGGTTAAAGGCTTATAGTGCCTGCATATTTGAACTGCTTCTTACTGAAATTGGTGCACCTTGTTTGCTGTAGCATAGACTAGATCCAGGCCTGCTGAATCTAGCTTTGTTTGTATGCTTGTTGTTTGTTTGCTTGTTATTTCCCTGAAATGCTAATTCCACCTAAAAGGCGGCTTTTCAGTGCTTCTGTGGATCCCTAGTGATATCTGCATTGCTTACTGTACTTATTTCCTTGTTTCACTTGAAAGAAAGTTAATGTTTGTCATTTTTGAATTTAAGTTACCTGTAACACATTGCATTTAAGTTACCTGGCACTTGCTCACTAAGTCAGCACTAAAAAATTAAAAGCACTACACCCTCACAAACTCCCCTTGAGTACCTTGTTCCCCATTGGCCCTTTTTTTCAATTATAAAGGAATTCCCAATACTATTCTAGCATGTCCAAAGGTCAGTTGTCAATCTACTCTCCAGTCCAGCTGATGAATCTGGGAATCTTGAGGCAATGTTACAACTGCCTCATGTACACAGACAACCCTCTCCTCCTCCCAACAAATTCCAACACATGTGAGAGATGCAACCATATAGCCAAACTGGTGGCTAAGCTCCCTCAACTCAGTACTGGCATAACCAGTCAGGAGGAGAAGGAAACCACACTCACTACAATTCCAGTCTCACATAGACCTACCACAACAGCAAACCAAACACATAAACACACAAAATCATACTCGGAGGCTCTAAATAAAAATCTGCCTAAGCAGCAGAGACCTCCAATGCAGACACCCAAGCAACCGCTATCCCAAAACAAAACTCATGCAACACATAGCTCACAAAGCCAGTGTGCCAAACAGTCACAGCCCTTAAGGCTAAACAACACACCTGATACACTTATAATAGGTGACTCTATCGTCAGGCACACTGACGTCTCGCTCACCAGGCTGAACAAGGAGAAGGTCATGGTGAGCTGCCTGTCGGTCGCTAGGATCCGCCACATAACCCACGCACTCAGGTCACTCCAAGGCAAGTACAAATATGACTCAGTCATTGTCCATGCTGGTGTGAATGACCTGAGACATACCTCCCTGGACTACATGAAAAGAGACATAGAGGAGCTCTCTGAGCATGTAGCCCAGGCCGGTATGACCCTGACCTTGAGTAGCATCTTACCCTCACCAAGAATGATGCCACAATATGAAGACAAGATGATCAATTTCAACAATTGGCTTAAGTATTGGTATCATTCAAAGGGGATCCAATGCCTGTCAGCCTGGGATGACATGCTCGACAAGCCACGATGCTTCACTAGGGACAGCTTGCAACTGTCACCCGTGGGCTTTTGGATAATGGCAAAGGCTCTTGCTACCCCCATAGTGCCTTTTTTAGGTAAGGCTCAAAAGACAAACCCACCTCCATAGGTATCACAAGGGATAAGAAACTAGGAGTAATGCTACTCAACGCCAGAAGTCTAAACCTCAAGATGCACGCACTCGAAACTATCCTTAGCATGGAGAACATCGATATCTGGGTAGTAACAGAAACCTGGTTCAAGGCTCCCGAGAGCACCCCAGCACTACCAGGTTATACCTCATACCATGCTTTTCACCCCAAAACTTGGACCGAACCAAAAAAGGTGGGGGAGTATCAATATTCGTCAAAGATACCCACACCTCCAGGTTGGTGGCACAGCACGAAGCATCAGAGACTATCCATGTGCAACTAACAGTGGGTAAAACTGCCTTCCAGTTTATAGCCTGCTACAGACCACCCTCCTGAACCGAGGAACCCCACTCGGCCTTCCTGAGAACACTGGAAAATATGAAGGACTCTCCAAACACCATTATATTGGGCGACTTCAACTACCCAAACATAGACTGGGAGCATTCCTCTAGCTCCAACACCCTAGCCCAAAGGTTCCTAGAATTTATAAACTCAAATGCTATGGAACAACTTGTTACCACTCCCACAAGAGGTGAAAACATACTGGACCTGATCATCACCAACATGGGGACTCTATGCTCCAGACCAGAAGTGTATCCCTCACTGGTAAGATCAGACCATAAACTAATCTCACTGGATATTCACATCCCGACCCCACCCCCTGCCCAGAAAACCACAGTGAAAAACTTCTCTAAAGCAAATTTCACCCTCCTCAAAACTGAGGTGGAATCCTTCAAAGCCCCCGGGCCTGTGGAAAATACAGCCCAGACCGCATAATCCTTTATAAATGCATTCTATGAACACCTTCAGGAATGCATGGATCATGCAATCCCAAATAAAACCAAGACCCAATCCTCCAAAGGCAGACATCCTGTCTGGTGGACCCCAGCCATAAACAAACTATACAATAGAAGGAGGAAGCTACTACATGATAGAGCAAAATCCCAAAAAGGGAAGGCATCTCTGATCAGTATTAGCAAAAAACTACGGGTACTCATAAAATCGTCTAAGGCCAGCTTCGAGAGAAAAATTGCACAGGACACTAGGGATAATGACAAGGCTTTCTTTAGTTATGTTAGCAACCTGGGTGGGAATTCCTAGATATGCTTAGAATTAGTCTAAAATGACAAAAAATACACCGAACCCACAGACATTGCCAACATCCTAGCTGACAGGTTCAGCGCAAACTCCCCACCAAAGGGCAAATATCTATCCCAGCAGAGTGCTGCCCCCCTGACATCTCAGATGCTCAGGTAAGAGCTACCCTCTCCAAAGCAAAAAACACAGCATCAATGGGACCAGACGGTGTCCCGGGGTGCATCCTACATGAACTCCAAGAAGAGCTAAACCCAAACATAAAACTACTGTTCAATCTCAGCCTTACTACAGGATATGTACCCAAAGAGTGGCGTACAGCAACAGTGGACCCTCTCCATAAAGGTGGTGCCTCAATGGATCCTGGAAACTATCGCCCCATAAGCCTGACTAGCTTGGTCTGCAAAGCTATGGAAAGGGTCATCATGGACCTCATAAAAAAAGATATTGGGGACCTACAGACACTGGATCCTACCCAGTTCGGCTTTGTTAAGGGCAGATCCTGCCTCTTAAACCTGGTCGATTTCTTTGAAACAGTCACCAAGGCCATTGACGAGGGGAAGATGGTCCACACAGCCTACCTGGACCTCGCAAAAGCCTTCGATACAATACCCCACTCGGGCATTATAGATAAGCTCACCAGCTTAAATATAAACCCCTATGTCACTAGATGGGTTGTAAACTGGCTCAAGGACAGAACCCACATGGTTAGAATTGCTGGAGCCATGTCAGACTCCAAACCAGTTACAAGTGGCATCCCACAAGGCTTAGTCCTGGGACCTCTCTTGTTCGGTATATATTTCTCGGAGGTACAGGCTAACACTGAAGGACTGTGGCTGACCAAGTTCGCAGATGACTGCAAACTGGGTGCCATAATTGATTCTCCAGCCGACACAAGCATCCTCCAAAAGGGCCTCATAGACTCAGACAACTGGTGCCAGAGCCATGGCCTCAAGCTAAACGCCAAAAAGTGTATAGTCATCCCCTTAGGCAAAAACAAAGTGCCCACAAATTGCCACATAGGTGGTAATCCATTAAGTACAGAAGAAGTAATTAGGGACCTGGGGACCCAAGTTGATAGCAATCTCTCATTTGACAACCACATGGCCAAAGTGGTTATAAAAACATTTTATATAGCCCACCTAATCATGAAGGGATTCACATCTAGATCAGGGGAGGTCATCGTGCCTCTTTACTCATCCCTCATCAGGCCCATAATTGAGTACAATGCCCCTTTTGGGATGTACCTTAGCAGACACCTGCAGCAACTGGAAAGACCCCAAAAGTACCTCTCCAAGAGGATCAAAGGGCTCAAACAGATGCCATATGCTGCCTGGTTAAAGAAACTCCAGCTCTACTCAGTGGCATACCACCTGCTCAGAGGCGATCTGTGCCTGACGTATAAAGCCATGTCCAACCTGGAATTAATGGACATGCTGCACCTCAGAAAATCCAAATCCCATCGAGCTACGCGCTCGAGAGACTTGAACCTCAGCACTGAAATAAATCGGACATGCTGGAAGGACAGATTCATAACCCAGAGGCTCCCTTCACTCTGGAATAAAATCCCAGTCCAGGTTAGGCAGAGTCCCTCATTGACTCTCTTCAAGAGGAATCTTGATGAGTGGATGAGAGATTGTAGGTTTACCCCGGGTATCACTTCTGTGTCACTGTTAGACAGAGGCACAGTATACTAACCTTGAAAAAGGGCATAGCAAAATTAATTTAAAATGGGTGGCGAAAGCCAAACACACTCTGGCTAGGCTTATAAATGCCCTAGGGCAGATAGCCTAGTATGAACCTATGAACCTATATATTGTGCTAAAGAAGAAACTACAGAACATGTTTTCTTACAATAAGGGTTGCAAAAATATAAAGGGGTAAATGAAATAAATACGGTTAGGATTATGTATGGCTATTGTCGCAATAAAATGAAGGAACATGTTAATAAAATAGATGAAAGATTGTTTTACATTGTGTGCACCACTTGGAATGAAAGGATAAATGAAATAATGTTTAATGGTAAAGGGAAACTAGCAGTAATTTTAAGAAAATTTAGATGGCAGTTGTGAAAAAAGAATTGGAGGTCAAATAAGGGTAATGAAGATAGAAGTTTAACATAATAATGAAAAGTAGGATATTTATGACTGACAATAACTGAAAAGAATGGAAAATTATATACTGTATAAATTGTAAATATGTAAGTTTGCAAATAGTATTGTAAATACCGTTTTAAATAAGCAACCTCTACTCTTTTCAGTAGGTGTCCACCTGTGCTAGTCCCAACTCAGGCAGATGGGGCCTTAGTTTACCATCTCATCTTAAGGATGGCACACTCAGAAGTGGTGCTTCAAAACTGCATTTCGTTGTTGTGTTTTTAAACTGTGCTTCACATCATTCTCTGGACTGTGGGCTGTACTTCCTGCTGATACACCAGTGCACTTCCTGTCTGGTTCACTCTGACTGTTTAGAAGGCTAGATATTTTTTCGTTTGTTTTTGTTCTCTGAAAGCCAGTATTTTTGAAAGTTCAGTGTTACTCTAGAAAGTCTTATCAGGATATACTGTGCCCCCATTATTGCTCAGTTTACAGTTGGAAGTGCGTTAGTAATTAGTGCATAGGTTTTGAAGCAGAACATTAATAATACATAATTTAATGCATTTTACCTTCTTTTAGTGCTGTATTCTTTGGGCATTTTACTTTTCAGGGTCTTCCTAGGCATTACACTGTACTGTTACCAAATTTACTATCTCTCATATCTGTGGCATGCCCACTCCTATTCTAGAGAATCTGTTTTACATACAGTCAAAGGTTTGTTCACCGCTGACCCTCACTCTCTATTCTTTCTTTATCTTTTCTTATACTAAGTCATTCTTTTTTTATCTATCCCTTATGTCCTACTTGCTTCCAAAGTAGCATTGCAAAAATGGAGCTTAATCTCAGCATAAACGATGGACACATAAGTATATTTTCAGACAGACTCCTCCCTCACAATAATAGTAGCTTATTTAAATCACTGTCAGAGAGGAACACTAAGACAGACTGTTGCTCCTCTGGTGTTGTTTAGGATGCATTATTAAAGGTACTGATCGTCCACTCTAACTCACTGCAACTTTTAAGTTCATGCTTAAATTTATTCATTTTATTTATTAGCTAAAAAGCCTAAATTGGTTAGAACTCCCCCCATCAATTGACATATACACACAGCTTCTTACCACCTATAAAATTATTCACCATCCATCTGCTTGTCTGGCACTAAATACCATTCTCCACAACTATATTCCCAATCATCATTACAATCCAATTACCAAAAACTCTTCTCTGTCCACAAAACTATCAAATCTGCTCTATATGGTCTATACTCATACCATGTTACTAAGGCCTAGAACTCTTCTGTATCTACCCTCCTTCCAGTCCTTTAAAACCATTTTGAAAAACTTTCTAGCCAAAATTGGGTTCTGTTCTTTCTCATCCTCAGGATAAACTATATCCCTAAATATGAACAAGTACCTAGTCATATTTTACAACTTCTTACTCTCACTTTCTTACTTCAATCAATTTTTTTCTCTCCAGTTCTTGTTCTACATATGCCATAACCCTGTTTCTTCTCTCACCTCATATTACAATTCCCATTTCTAGTATAACTTACCTTTAGTTTCTCTATAAACTGGCTAAAATTTCTTTAAATATTAAATCATTGTCATATAGCTTGTATCTGTTCTTAACTAATGGTTTCACATTATGTTTAATTTGGTATAATTATTTAAATTGTAGATATTTTTGTATTATTTTTGAAGATTGTAAAATGATTGTTCTTAAAATGTTTTTGTAATACTTTAGAGCTTTTCTTCCTGGAACTGTGCGGAAAATAGACATATATCCAGATGGATTTTCCTGGTAATCAATTATCAGTAAATAAATACATTTATTTATTTAACCTGGGCAGTAGACTGACTCAAGTGGACCCACTTCAGTCACAGCCTAGAACTACTGCTATAATACAGCATATTCAAGCAAAAAAAAAATCAATATATATGAATAACAGCTGTAATACTTACAGTAAAAGAGTGATTTCAGATTATGCAGAAGACAATATAGTCATTGATTATTACATAATGCAGTTATTTCACAAAACCATCAGAGTGTTTACATTAATTACAATATCTACAGGTTTGGTTTAGTCTTACAAAGAGGTAGTATTATTTTTTATTTATTTATTTTATTTATCATTTGTTGACCGGGAAAGTCCGACTAGGTTCCACAGAGCCTGTTTTCAGCGGAGGCCCGGGGAGAAATGCTCCAGATTTATTATAGGTTAGGTATGTCAATTAATCATACTTCAACTTGCTGAGGTGTTGATAACATGGACGTTTTTGTCTGCATGCCTGGATGGTGCAATTTAATTTTGTTCTACTCTACAGTGTTATCTTCTTTGTGTAAAGTTAATGGTTATTAATATATCGATACAAGTTTCCATAAGACAAGTGCATGTGCTGCATTCAGTCCAGGACTTTGAACTAAGCAAACAAAACATACAATGTAAATTTAAGCTGGGAGGCCTCAGATAAACAGTAATTAAATAAAAACCTGTTAACAGAACCCAGGCAACAGGAGAGAAGGAAAATAGAAAGAGCATGTAAAAGTGAAAGACAGAAGGGAATGTATCATAAAGGAAGAACGGGCAAATGAGAAAACAACAACTGCCAGAAGACCTAAAGGAAAAAGCACAATCATACGTTATAAATGTCCAGGCCATATTACTGCACATTAAATCACTAGAGCAACAGGAAGACACTAAGGCTATCTTGAAACTGGAGAAAATGGTACAAAAAATATATAAATGAGTACTTGAATGGGCAAAGTAAATGAGGAACTGGATAACCTAAAAACAGATGTACTACTTTATTAGGAACCAGTCTGAAGAAGGAGCTATATTAAGCAGTGTTGAACCCTGGATCAAGTAATGTATGTTTTTTTGTGAAGACTTCACATGTCCTCTTTAAGCAAATAGCAACAGGGATCACTATCCAACCAATTTTAGGCCAACGTGTATAGGAATCAACACAAGAATACAAGGATTTGAAGGTACTTGGGTTAGAGCCATTTTTATTTTATTTTTTTTTGTCCACAAGACCTCACATGATGGCTCCATTATTTCATCCATTCAAATCAATGCATTCCATAAAGCAGAAAATGGGCATCCCCTGACTTGGTAAGAGTACTACAACCTAGTTATTCTAGCCCAGGTAGCCCCATGGGCCCATCCTTTACTGAGGGGTTAGGGTCAGGTGGTTCCAAATGGGCTAGCTTGCTGGTCCTGTGGAGCTGCTTACCCATCCTCCAGTGTTGCACCCCCTGCCATTAAGCTCTGCTGTAGCTATTTACTGCAAGCAGCATTCCTTCACAATCTGAATCCCCCCAGTTCCATGCATGAGCATCATGCATGTACATGTTCTGCAGGCCCATACTCCAGAGGTGTGACACACAGTGATCCCACTGGGTGTTACACATGGGGAGCCACAGCTGCCTCATTATCCCCTTAATGGAAGAGCTGGCAGTGTCTGCTTACTTCTGTCCTTTTCTGACAGCTGCTAATCCGGCTGTGGTTGCCTGGCTTGTAGTCAAGCTTTATCATTTGACATTACTAGAGCTGGCACATTTTTAGTTCATGTCAGACATCTGAAAACTGTTCTGTAATCCCTTGTTCACTGTCCTACATAAAGTGGAAAACCTTCCCCATCATGATATAAAGAGCTAATAATATCTATGCTAAAATCAAACAAACCAGAATAATTAAACTTGCCATATCATTTGTCGTATATAGCTTTGCTTGTAACAATTAAATGTGATACTGGAGCCAGCTTTACAATCTGAAGTTCATATTTATTTAAAAGAATGATCAACACAAAAGAAAAATGTAGCTTACATGGGAAATGCAGTCTTGTAATGTTCAGGCAGTTTTAATATCGGACAAAATTCTCTCTTTAGCAAATGTCCATCCTCTGCAAGTTTTCCAAGGCTCAGAGTGGCCCAGTAAAACCAGTTCATACAGCTTTTACTAAAACTTCATTCGCCCAGTTCATTCTAAAGCTGGTTATTAAAAACAGCATTTTCAGTGACCGCAAGGATATAGCAGCTCTCTTTATACTTCTACACAGACAGAAATTAATTAAAATACCTTCTCCTTTCACTTCCATATAGGTGGGACAAACCTGAAATGCTATCTCCTTGCAGTTCCTCTCAGGCAGGGAAAAATCCAAATATCTTATCATCTAAAAGGGCTTCAGTTCCTTTACCTCACAGGAGCACCCTCCAGATTGAATTCATTCTTCCTTCTAATATATATACCACCCTCAAGACTCCTTCTAGGCTCTTAATATGTAAAGGTCAAGAATCTCACTATCAGACACTGGGCTTTTAAGAGCCCTATCTTCAGTTGTCACTTTCAACTCTAACCTGTTTGTCAGTTTTTGTGTTAGCATCCTTAAACTAACTAGTCACCACTATTCTATACAACTAAAACCAAATGTAAATAGTGTGTGTGTGTGTGTGTGTGTGTGTGTGTGTGTGTGTGTGTGTGTGTGTGTGTGTGTGTGTGTGTGTGTGTGTGTGTGTGTGTGTGTGTGTGTGTGTGTGTGTGTGTGTGTCTAAGATGGGGTTGGAAGGTTTAATGTATAAACATATAACTTTTGACAAGACAGGATTTGTAGTTTAAAAATTAGGCTGCAAACCCACTAATTATCTACTAATGTGGACACTGTCAGTCAAGAATGAGGCCTAGATGTAGCATCTTCCACACCAAAACCTGTAAATCCTCACTAACACAGAAAATACAATAGAAGTGAAACTAAATATGGACATTCTTTGAAAATTTGGACAGTTGAGCAGTATGATCATAAGAACTAGCAGCAGGACCGTCCTGTTAAATCAGGAATAGTTTAAAGGGATGGGAGTATGCCCATGTGAGGGAAGGCTTCAGGACAAAGTCAAGAGGAAAACTAGATGACACCAGGAAGCATTTTTGAAATGTGATACTAAACAAACATTTTATAGGAATAAGCAGTAAGATAAATAGCAGCAGTTATACGAAGTATAGTCCCTAACCACATAAACTGTATATCCTAAAAACTTTTAATACTCGGTAAGCACTTTCACCACTGTCCGTGGCTTCATCAGAACATATAGGTTCATAGGTAGGTACAAGGTTAACTGCCCGAAGGCCTTTATAAGCCTAGCCAGAATGTGTTGGCTTTCACCACCCCCTTAGATTAGTTCCCTGTGCTTCTGTCCAGCAGAGCCACTGAAGTGATCCCTGAGGTAAACTTTCTGTTTCCCATCCACTCGTCAAGGTTTCTTTTGAAGAGTGTTAGCGAGGAGCTCTGCCTAATGTAGATTGGGATGTTGTTCCAAAGCATGGAAAGTCTCTGGGACAGGAATCTATCCCTCCAGCAAGTCCTATTTATTGTTGTGGTGAGGTTTAGATCCCTAGAGCATGTAGCTGAAGGGAATAAGGTTTTCTTTAGGTATAGCATGTCCATCAATTCTGGGTTGGACATGGCCTTGTATATCAGGCATAGATCACCTCTGAGTAGGTGGTATGCAACTGAGTACAGCTGGAGTTTCTTCAGTCGAGCTGCATAGGGCATCTGTTTGAGGCCAGTGATCCTCTTAGTGAGGTACTTCTGTGGTCTTTCCAGCTGTTGCAGGTGTCTTGTAAGGTACTTCCCAAATGGGGCTTTGTACTCTATGATGGGTCTGATGAGTGATGAGTAGAGGGGCACAATGACCTTTTTTGATCTGGATGCAAACCCTTTTGTGATTAAGTGGGCCATGTAGAAGTATTTTCTAACTACTTGGGCAATTTGATTATCAAAGGTGAGATTACAATCTACTTGGGTCCCCAGATCCCTTATTACGTCTTCCGTATTTAGGGAACTACCATCTATGTGGTAGTTTGTGGGTACTTTGTTTTTGCAAAGGGGATAACTATGCACTTTTTGGCATTTAGCTTGAAGCCATGATTTTGAGACCAGGTATCTGTCTCAGTGAGACCCTTTTGGAGAATGTCTGTGTCAGCCGGAGAGTCAATTATAGCCCCTAGTTTGCAGTCATCTGTGAACTTGGTCAGCCATAGTCTTCCTGTGCTTGTCTGTACCTTTGAGAAGTATATGATGAACAGGAGGGGTCCTAGGACTGAGCCCTGGGGAACACCACTTGTAACCGGTTTAGAGTCGGACCTAGCTCCCACAACTCTCACCATGTGGGTTCTGTCTGTGAGCCAGTTGGCAACCCATCTTGTGACACAGGGGTTTATGTTCAGGCTGGTGGGCTTGTCTATAATACCAGAATGGGGAATGGTGTCAAAGGCCTTAGCGAGGTCTAGGTAGGCCATGTGTACCACCTTTCCCTCATCTATAGCCTTGGTAACTGTCTCAAAGAAGTCCACCAGGTTTAGGAGCATGATCTTCCTTTAACAAAGTCGAAATGGGTAGAGTCCAGTGTTTGCAGGTTCCCAATGTCTCCGTTAATGAGTTCCATGATGATGCACTCCACAGCCTTGCAGACCAATCTAATCAGGCTTATAGGGAGATAGTTCGGGGTCTGTTGTGGCTCCACCTTTGTGGAGTGGAATAACCATTGCTGTTCACTACTCTATGGGTACATAGCCTGTGGAAAGGTTGAGTTTGAACAGTGTGTTTAGGTGAGGGGTTGGTTCGTCTTTGAGCTCGTATAGGACGCAGCCTGGGACACTGTCCAGTCCCATTGATGCTGTGTTTATGGCTTTGGAGAGGGCTGTTTTACCCTGAGTGTTTGTGATTTCACTGACTCTACATTCTTCTGGTATGGTTATGGGCTTTTAGGAGGTGAGAGGTGGGTGAAGTTTGCGCTGAACCTGTCTGCCAGGATGTTGGCGATATCATTTGGTTCAGTGTATTTTGTGCCATTCTGAACTAACTCCAAGCAGATCTGAGCATTGCCACTTGACATATCTAAAGAATACCTTGTGGTTATCTTTGGAGTCCTTGGCAATTTTTCTTTTAAAGCTTGCCTTGGATGATTTTATGAGGGATCGTAGTTTCTTGCTGATGCTGATCAGGGATGTCTTCGCTTCTTGTGATTTTACTCTTTTCTGTACTAGTTTCCTCCTTCTATTGTATAGCTTGTTTATGGCAGGAGTCCACCAGACTGGTTTCCTCTTCTTGGAGGAGTGAGTCTTGGTTTTGCTTGGGATGGCATGATCCATGCATTCTTGTAGGTGCCCATAGAATGCATTAGTAAAGGATTTTGCAGCTTGGGCAGCATTATCCTTCAGCACAGGGGCTTTGAAACTTTCCACCTCAGTCTTAAGTAATGGGAAGTTTGCTTTTGAAAAGTTTTTCACTGTGATTTTCTTGTCTGGGGGTGGGGGCAGAATGTTGATATCCAAAGTGATTTGTTTATGGTCAGATCTAACCAGCAAGGGGTTGACCTCTGGTGTGGAACACCGGTCACCCACGTTGGTGATGACCAGGTCCAATATGTTGTCACCTTTGGTGGGAGTGTTGACCAGTTGAACCAGGATGTTTGAGTTTATAAATTCTAGGAAATGTTGGGCAAGGGAGTTACTACTTGAGTAGTTCTCCCAGTTAATGTTTGGGTAATTGAAATCGCCCAATATTAGGGTGTTTGGTAAGACCTTTATGTTTCCCAGTGTTTCCAGAAATGCGGGATGGGGGTCCTGGGACATGGTGGGTGATCTGTAGTAAGCTACAATTTGAATTGCAGTTTTGCCTGTGGATGATCTCTGAAGCATCATGCTGTGCCACTAACCTAGAGGTGTGGGTATCCTTGATGAATATGGATATGCCCTCATCTTTTGTATTTCAGTTTGGGTTCTGTGGCCGGAATGTATGGTATGAGTTGTAGCCTGGTAGTGCTGGGGTGCTCTCTGAAGCCTTAAACCAGGTTTTGGTTACTGCACATATATCAAATTTCTCCATACTGAGGCGTGCCTCAAGTGCGTGCATTTTGAGGTTTAGACTTCTATTGAGTTGCATTACCCTCAGTTTTTTATTACTTGTGCTATTTACAGTGGTGGGTTTGTCTTTTGAGCCTTGCCTGAAAAAGGCACTATGGGAGTGGCAAGAGCCTTGGCCAGTATTCAAAAGCCTAATGGTGACAGGTGCAAGCAGTCTCTAGCCAAGCAGCGTGGCTTGTTGAACATGTCATCCCAGGTGGACAGATACTGGATCCCCTTTGAATGACACCAGAAACTTAGCCAGTTACTGAAATCGAGAATTTTTTCTTTATACTGTTGTATCATTCTTGGTGAGGGCAGAATACTACTCAGGGTCAGGGTCATACTGACCTGGGCAACGTCATCAGAGAGCTCTTCCATGTCTCTTTCCATGTAGTCCAAGGAGGTACGGCTCAGGTCATTTACACCAACATGGACAATGACAGAGTCATATTTGTATTTGTTCTGGAGTGACCTGAGTGCTTGTGTTATGTGGCGGATCCTGGCACCCAACAGGCAGCTAACAGTAACCTTCTCCTTATTCAGCCTAGTGAGTGGGACATCAGTGTGCCTGACTATAGATTCACCCATTACTAGTATGCTGGGTATGTTATTTTGCCTTAAAGGCTGTGATTGCATGGCACATTGGTTTTGTGAAGTATGTGTTTCATGGTTTGTGTTGTGGGGTGGAAATTGCTTGGATGTTTGCTTTGGAGGTCTCTGTTGGTTTTGCAGATTTTTATTTAGAGCCTCCGAGTATGTTTTCATGTATTTATGTGTGTTTTTTTGCCGGTGCTGGTTTAATGGGTCTATGTGAGACTGGTGGTGTGATGCAAGTATTTCCCTTCTGCTCTTGACTGTCTGATCCAGTCTTGGGTTGAGAGAGCTTAGCCTCCTGTATAATTGCATCTCTCACATGTATTAGTGTTTGGCGGTAGGAGGAGGGCATTGACTGTGTACATGAGGCAGTTGTAACATTGCCTCAAAATGCTCTTATTCACCAGTTGGACTGGAGAGTACACCTGAAACTGCCCTTTGGACATGCCTGGATAGGTACAGTGAACTGTTTTACTGGATGGCTGGTAAGGTCGAATAGAGAGCCTTGTCCTTCTGTACAGTACAAGAGGGTCTAGTGCTAGGGTTTATAAGTGCTTGCTATAAGCTGTGAGCAAGTGTCGAGCTGAGAAATGGATGGCTTGAGTGCTTAAGTTGAAAGTTTGTCTAGTTCCAAGGGAAAAATTGAAGAGAAGACTTTGTGGAGCCGCGAATAGTTTTACCCTAGCTAACCGGCACTGCCCAGCACGCAAAACTGGGCAAATACGGTATTTATAGCAGGGAAATGAAAGAGATAGAAATTAGCCCAAAATGGCCAATAAACTACTAATTTCTGGGCTGAAACCACTCCTCCGGGGACAGATAGGCTGCTCAACACTCCCCTCTCTCACATGAAAATAGAGAAACTTCCTTCTATCCAAGTATGGTATGGGCAAACACAGAGATTTGTAACATAGCCCTGAATTCAGCAGTAACCTGAAAACTGGACTATACTAGCTTAGAAAGGCAGGAAACAAGTATATATATATTTTTTGTTTGTTTTGTTTTACAGAAAATAAAGCAGATACACTCAAAAAACACTTTAAATGCACAGAAAAGGATACTTATTGTTATATATCGCAGATTAGAGTTGTAGTCAATGACCCTAATAATAAAATAGTAAAGTAGGAAGAAATACAAATACAATAAAAGCAGATGAATAAAGTGCAATTTTATATATATATATATATATATATATATATATATATATATATATATATAAACAATAGAAAACGAACAAACTGATTTAAACAAGTTACCCAATTAACCAGAGAAAAAGCTCAAAACTAAGCCCTGTTCCAACAGTCTTCAGTCAGACAAGGTCTAACTGCACACCCCTGTTTACTAGGGTGCAGTGGAACCTTCTCCAAAAAATGATGGCCTGGATCAGTGCTCAAGTTATACAAACAAAGCTAGATTCAGCAGGCCTGAATATGGTCTATGCTATAGCAATAAGGCACACCAATTTCAGAAAGAAACAGTTCAAATAAGCAGGAACAATAAGCCTGTGACCAGAAATTCCTAGCTCAGAAGGGCAGACTCCATCCTCTCCTCCCAAAAGAGTATAGATCACAAACCTTATTAATGTAGAATAACTGGCCTGAAGCCCAAGTGCTTAAGCCAGAACTAATACACTTTTAGAATAGCAGACACTGGCCCTACAATCAGCAATTCCCAGCTTATAAGGATGTAAGCTACCTGTCCTGCCACAACAGTGCAGACCACAAACCTTCTTAAAGTAAAACAGCCTGTATGAAGTCCAAGTGCTTAAACCAAAAGACTTGGAATAACAGTTACAATTTAATCAGGCTACTACCAAGAAGTAATAAATGCAGCAGATTAAATAAAATTGAATACTTTTAAGAAAAGCAAAATAAAGTAGGAGGAAACACAAATACAGTAAAAGCAAATGAATAAAGTGCAAACATTTTTTAAGTGCAAGGAGAGAGGAAGAAAGAACCTATGTGGGCTGGCCTTCTCAAATGTTCTCTCTGTATTAAGTAGCGTGAACACTAGACTCAGAATATGATCTCACTGTACTCGGTTAAGTGAGCAAATGTGATGGACCCAGGAGGAGTGTTCTAATACAGATTTACAAGAGGGCCAGGCAATTCCAGAGACAACAACACTAATACCAACACAGGAACAGGGAATGATGGTGGGAACTAACTGCAAAGAGACACAGAGCACACTGTTTAGAAACACACAATTAGGAAACAGAAAAAATGAAAATACAGTACTTTTAAAACTGCAAGTTTGTGCTTAACAGAATACTAAAATACACTACTGCAAGTTTAACTTAGCTTCAGCTTCTAATGCAGATGTTTATAGCCAAGCAAGTCTCTCAGGAGTTGAGCATAAAATGATTTCTCAAACTTTGTGGCTGGCACTTAAAGTACAGAGGAATCCCTCTAGGCTATTAAATATCAGATAACAAAGAAGTGATAACACCAGTCCCTCTTATAGCAAACCGACACACAGCACACTGTTCAGAAACACACAATTAGGAAACAGAAAAAAAATGAAAATACAGTACTTTTAAAACTGCAAGTTTGCAATTAACAAAAAACTAAAATACACTACTGCAAGTTTCACTTAGCTTCAGCTTCTAATGCAGATGTTTGTAGCCAACCATCAAATGATTTCTCAGACTTTGTGACTAGCACTTAAAGTACAGAGGAATCCCTCAAGGCTATTAAATATCAGATAACAAAGAAGTGATAAAACTACCACCTCTTATAGCAAACATACACAAAACACACTGCTCAGAAACGTACAATTAAAAAACAGAAAAAAATGAAAATACAGTACTTTTAAAACTGCAAGCGTGTACTTAATTGAAGACTAAAATACACTACTGTGAGTGTCACTTAGCTTCAGCTTCTAGTGCAGATGTTTGCAGCCAAGCAAGAGTCTCAGGAGTTGAGCATAAAATGATTTCTCAAATTTTGTGGCTAGCACTTAAAGTACAGAGGAATTACTCTAGGCTATTAAATATCAGATAACAAAGAGGTGATAAGACCACACCCTCTTACAGCAAACAGACACACAGCACACTGTTCAGAAACACACAACTAGAAAACAGAAAAAAATGAAAATACAGTACGTTTAAAACTGCAAGTTTGTACTTAACAGAAGACTTAAATACACTACTGCAAGTTTCACTTAGCTTCAGCCTCTAATGCAGATATTTGTAGCCAAGCAAGTCTCTCAGGAGTTGAGCATAACATGATTTCTCAAACTTTGTGGCTAGCACTTAAAGTACAGAGGAATCCCTCTAGGCTATTAAATATAAAAAATCAAAGAAGTAATAACACCACCCCCTCTTATAGCAAACAGACACACAGCACACTGTTCAGAAACACACAACCAGAAAATGGAAACAATGAAAATACAGTACATTTAAAACTGCAAGTTTGTACTTAATAGAAGACTAAAATACACTACTGCAAGTTTCACTTAGCTTCAGCCTCTAATGCAGATGTTTGTAGCCAAGCAAGTCTCTCAGGAGTTGAGCATAAAATGATTTCTCAAACTTTATGGCTAGCACTTAAAGTACAGAGGAATCTATCTTGGCTATTAAATATCACATAACAAATAAGTGATAATACCACCCCCTATTATAGCAAACAGACACACAGCACACTGTTCAGAAACACATGATTAGGAAACAGATAAAATGCAAATACAGTACTTTTAAAACTGCAACAGAAAAATAAAATACACTACTGCAAGTTTCACTTAGCTTCAACTTCTAATGCAGATATTTGTAGCCAAGCAAGTCTCATAGGAGTTCAGCATAAAATGATTTCTCAAACTTTGCAGCTTGCACTTAAAGTACAGAGGAATCCCTCTAGGCTATTAAATATCAGATAACAAAGAAGTGATAACAGCACCCCCTCTTATAGCAAACAGACACACAGCACACTGTTCAGAAACACACAACTAGAAAATGGAAAAAATGAAAATACAGTACATTTAAAACTGCAAGTTCGTACTTAACAGAAGACTAAAATACACTACTGCAAGTTTCACTTAAAGTGCAGAGGAATCTATCTTGGCTATTAAATATCACATAACAAAAAAGTGATAATACCACCCCCTATTATAGCAAACAGACACACAACACACTGTTCAGAAACACATGATTAGGAAACAGATAAAATGCAAATACAGTACTTTTAAAACTGCAAGTTTGTACTTAACAGAAAACTAAAATACACTACTGCAAGTTTCACTTAGCTTCAGCTTCTAATGCAGATATTTGTAGCCAAGCAAGTCTCACAGGAGCTCAGCATAAAATGATTTCACAAACTTTGCGGCTTGCACTTAAAGTACAGAGGAATCCCTCTAGGCTATTAAATATCACATAACAAAGAAGTGATAATACCACCCTCTCTTATAGCAAACAGACACAGAGCACACTGTTCAGAAACACACAAGGAAACAGAAAAAATGAAAATACAGTACTTTTAAACATGCAAGTTTGTACTTAACAGAAGACTAATATACACTACTGCAAATTTCACTTAGCTTCTGCTTCTAATGCAGATGTTTGCAGCAAAGCAAGTCTCTCAGGAATTGAGCATAAATGATTTCACAAACTTTGTGGCTAGCACTTAAAGTACAGAGCAATCCCTCTAGGCTATTAAATATCAGATAACAAAGAAGTGATAACAGCAACCCCTCTTATAGCAAACAGACACACAGCACACTCTTTAGAAACACACAGTTAGGAAACAGAAAATTTGAAAATACAGTACTTTTAAAACTGCAAGTTTGTACTTAACAGAAGACTAAAATACACTACTGCAAGTTTTTCAGCTTCTAATGCAGATGTTTATAGCCAAGCAAGTCTCTCAGGAGTTGAGCAAAAAATGATTTCTCAATCTTTGTGGCTAGCACTTAATGTACAGAGGAATCCCTCTAGACTATTAAATATCAGATAAAGAAGTGATAACACCACCCCATCTTATAGCTAACAGACACACAGCACACTGTTCAGAAACACACAATCAGAAAACATAAAAAATGAAAATACAATACTTTTAAAACTGCACGTTTGTATTTAACAGAAGACTAAAATACCCTATTGCAAGTTTAACTTAGCATTAGCTTCCAATGCAGATGTTTATAGCCAAGTAAGTCTCTCAGGAGTTAAGCATAAAATGATTTCTCAAACTTTGTGGCTAGCACTTAAAGTATAGAGGAATCCCTCTAGGCTGTTAAATATCAGATAACAAAGAAGTGATAACACCACCCCCTCTTATAGCAAACAGACACACAACACACTGTTCAGAAACACACAATTAGGAAACAGAAAAAATGAAAATACAGTACTTTTAAAGCTGCAAGTTTTTACTTAATAGAAGACTAAAATATACTACTGCAAGTTTCACTTAGCTTCAGCTTCTAATGCAGATGTTTGTAGATGAGCAAGTCTCTCAGGAGTTGAGCATAAAATGATTTCTCAAACTTTGTGGCTAGCACTTAAAGTACAGAGGAATCCCTCTAGACTATTAAATATCAGATAACAAAGATGTGATAACACCACTCCCTCTTATAGCAAACAGACACACAACACACTATTCAGAAACACACAATTAGGAAACAGAAAAAATGAAAATACAGTACTTTTAAAACTGCAAGTTTGTACTTAACAGAATACTAAAATACACTACTGCAAGTTTCACTTAGCTTTAGCTTCTAATGCAGATGTTTGTAGCATATAAAACCATTTAGTAGCCTTTTATATAACTCATTAACTTCAAATGAACTTCAAAGCCAATGAGATTATAGAAAAATGCCCCTACACTAATCACTTCACTACATTAATGTAATATATTGCTAAACTTTAAAAACAGTCTGATATATTAATAGTCATTGATACTTATAAAATAATAAATTAATAATAGACGTATGGAGCATATCCTACATCAGTAACAATGTAGATGGTTCATATGATATTAAAAATCGGCATATTGCAGTAATTTACATCGGAATGTACTTTATAACATCGCCAGCATTCATACATTACTTAAATAAGGTTTGTTCCATTAAGACTTGCTACATTCATTGCACCAACTTAAAACCTTGTATAACTTTTATAAAATTTTTGTAAAGCAAACTTTATTGCCCTACTGTTAATACAGCAAAAGCGTTCATCTAGTGTGAGTGCAGTCACAGTTATAATCATTTAATATAAGCATAATACCTCTTTAACTAAATTGCATCTCCCATCTAGGCGAAACTTATCTAGTCTCCATGATGCTTTCACAATGTAAATAATACGGTATAAGTGTGTTCCATTTTCTTAGCTCGTACCAATGTCTGTATATATTTATTTTGTTTATCTTCCCACGATCATACTCCACTTCTTTCTATTACACTTCTGCAGAAACTCAGAAGCTTCATTATACTTAGCGTATGCTACCAAACCTTATACCCCTACTTTCTTTCCTTTTTAAAATATATTTTACTTATGTTAACAACATTTATGCACATGCTCAAAGGCATCATTGTGTTAAACGCATATTACAGGGCTTATTTTTAAAAATCCTCCTTATTAATCCACAGGTCACATAATCACTATCAGCTTGACTATCATTCTGATTTAATATACCACCTTATACATTCACTTTATCCCATTCAGGATTACATATAAACCCATGCTCTGTTATCCCAAAGAGTTACCAAGGGATATGCTGAATACACAGAAGGGAACTAGAGCATGCACACATTGTAATATGTGTCTGTATATAAAGCATACTGATATATTTACTCATCCTGTTACTGGTGCTAAGTATAAACTAAATGTAGTAGTCACCTGTAGTAGTGCGAATATCATATATGTAGCACAATGTGAATGCTGCTCATACTTCTGTGTAGGTAAGACTAATAGGACATTTAGAGAACATATAAAGGAGCATATTAACAGTATAAGGAATAGGGACTCAGTTAGTGCCCTGTCCAAATATATGGAGAATAGTGGAAAATATCATGATTTTAAGTTTACAGCATTAGAGCAAGTTATAGTTGGACAAAGGATGGGTAATGTAAGGAATTTAACAGAAAAGAGTGAATTGACATGGATATTAAAACTTAGAGCAGATAAAGAAATGGGATTAAATGGCAAAGTATCTATCAAATGTACTTTAGAAGCACGTGGGATATCCAGGAAGTAGTCTGACTATCCATTTTATTGTATATAATATATATATATATATATATATATATATATATATATATATATATATATACAGAAATGGATGATCCATGTAGTTAAAATATATGCAAACATTTTTAGAAGTGTGGGTTTGCACTATAGGTTCGTAATTAATCCCATTATGATGCTATATTAATAGAAGTTGTAGCTAAGATTGTCATGGATTTTATGTATATGAAATGTGATATAGTTTATCTGATCAATCAGAATTTATGATTATATTAGCTTAAGAGCACTTCTTTAACTGCAATGTGCTATTCACTTATTCAACATCAGTTATGAATAATCATGGTTCTATATAGTATTATATAATAACAATATAGGATGTCTGTGTTAGACCCATTATTTAATGGGGCATGCTGTATGAACCATGTGATTAGTTAAAATCTATATATTGTTATAGTATTAGTGGTTAGTTTTTCATCAATAGACTGCTAATATAACTATATGACATAGATATTTACATGTTTTTGATAGGGCATGCTGTAAGAACTATATGATTGTTTTAAATCTTTATATTGCTAAAGCATAGGTGGCTAGTATTTTATTTAGAAATTGCCAATGTATTTACATGGTATAATCAGCATATAAGTAATGTTGAAATGTTGTAATATTATCATGCATCGACATAAGGAGTCTGTGTTACATTTACTCCACCTTGGACAGTCTCTAGTGCATAAGAACAGGAAGTAGACATATAATCTTTGAATGCTATTTCACATATAAATAGTTTATAAAGATTTTTTATATGGAATTTCCATTATGATACCTGTATGAACACCCCTGAGCTATGTGTCTGAAATACAATATACTGTATAGGCTCTTGCTTATAATTATATAGGAATTCTAGGTTATATTCCTTTGGGACTATTTTATAGCATGGTAGGATAGGGCTATTATGTTTATGGGTCTATAAAAGAATAAAAGAATGTATGCCGCATGAATAAATGTAGATATGAAATAGATTGCACATGGAGAGTCAAGTGGTTTATATGTAATCCTGAATGGGATAAAGTGATTCTGGAAGGCAGTATATTAAATCGGAATGATAGTCAAGCCAATAGTGGTTATGTG
Source organism: Protopterus annectens (assembly GCF_019279795.1). Classification (NCBI taxonomy): domain Eukaryota; kingdom Metazoa; phylum Chordata; order Ceratodontiformes; family Protopteridae; genus Protopterus; species Protopterus annectens. Next base: position 211,411,717 of record NC_056726.1, read on the forward strand.
ACCTGTGGATTTATAAGGGTTTTTTTTTTAATAAGATATGTAATATATGTTTGGCACAATGATGCCTTTGAGCATGCGCATCAATGTTGTTAACATACGTAAAAGATCTTTTAAAAAGGAAAGAAAGTAGGGGTATAAGGTTTGGTAGCATACGCTAAGTATAATGAAGCTTCTGAGTTTGCGCAGAAGTGTAATAGAAGGAGGTGGAGTACGATCATGGGAACATAAACAAAATAAATATATATGGACATTGGTATGAGCTAAGGAAATGGAATACACTTATACCGCATTATTTACATTGTGGAAGCATAATGGGGACTAGATAAGTTTCGCCTAGATGGGAGATGCAATTTAGTTAAAGAGGTATTATGCTTATATTAAATGATTAGAACTGTGACTGCACTCACACTAGATGAACGCTTTTGCTGTATTAACAGTAGGGCAATAAAAGTTTGCTTTACAAAAATTTTATAAAAGTTATGCAAGGTTTTAAGTTGGTGCAATGAATGTAGCAAGTATTAATGGAACAAACCTTATTTATGTAATGTGTGAATGTTGGCGATGTTATAAAGTGCATTGCAATGTAAATGACGACTGCAATATGCCTATTTTTAATGTTATATGAACCATCTACAATGTTATTTTAGTAGGATATGCTCCATACGTCTATTATTATTTTATTATTTTATAAGTATCAATGACCAGGTAAAGGCTAGGACTGTGATAGTGAGGGTCGGAACTTTGAATGTTGGCAGTATGACTGGTATAGGGAGAGAGCTAGCTGATATGATGGACCAAAGGAATGTTGGTATATTGTGTGTGCAAGAGACCAGATGGAAGGGGAGCCAGGCTAGATGTATCGGAGGCTGTTTCAAATTGTTTTATCATGGTATGGATGGGAGGAGAAATGGCGTAGGCATTATCCTGAAGGAACAGTATGCTAAGAGTGTTTTGGAGGTGAAAAGAGTGTTGGATAGAGTGATGTTTATGAAGCTGGAAATTGATGTTGTAATGATGAATGTTGTTAGTGCATATGCTCCACAAGTTGGGTGTGCGATGGATGAGAAAGAAAAAATGTTGGAGTGAGTTGGATGAAGTGATGACTGTACCCAAGGGTGAGAGACTGGTGATTGGAGCAGAGTTCAATTGGCATGTTGGTGAAGGGAACAGAGGGGATGAGGAAGTGATGGGTAGGTACAGTGTTAAGCAAAGGAATGCAGAAGGTCAGATGGTAGTGGATTTTGTGAAAAGGATGGACATGGCTGTGATGAATATGTATTTTAACAAGAGGGAGGAGCATAGAGTGACATACAAGAGTGGAGGAAGATGCACACAGATTGATTATATCTTATGTAAAGGGCCAGTCTGAAGGAGATTGGAGACTGTAAAGTGGTGGCAGGGGAAAGTTTAGTTAGGCAGCATAGGATGGTGGTTTGTAGGAAGACATTGATGATCAAGAAGAGGAGGATGAGTGTGAGGGCAGCACCAAGGATCAAATGGTGGAAATTGAAAAAGGGTAATTGTGAGATGATGTTCAGGGAAGAGTTAGGACAGGCACTAGGTGGCAGTGAAGAGTTACCGAATAGCTGGGTAACTACAGCAGAACTAATAAGAGAGATGTCTAGAAAGATGCTTGGTGTGACATCTGGAAAGAGGAAGGGGGACTAGGAGACCTGGTGGTGGAATGAAGAAGTACAGGAGAGTATACAGAGAAAGAGGGCGGCGAAGAAGAAGTGAGATTGTCAAAGAGATGAAGAAAGTAGACAAGAGTTTAAGGAGATGAGGTGCATGGCAAAGAGAGAGGTGGCCGAAGGCTAAGGATAAGGCATATGAAGAGTTGTATAAAAGGTTGGACACTAAGGAGGGAGAAAAGGATCTGTACCAATTGGCTAGACAGAGGGACCAAGCTAGTAAAGATGTGCAGCAGGTAAGCATGATAAAGGATAATGAGGGAAACTTACTCACAAGTGAGGAGAGTGTGTTGAGCAGATGGAAAAAGTACTTTGAGGGGTTGATGAATGAAGAGAATGAGAGGGAGAGAAGGTTGGATGATGTGCAGATAGTGAATCATGAAGTGCAGTGGATTAGCAAGGAGGAGGTAAGGATAGCTATGAAGAGGATGAATAACAGAAAGTCTGTTGGTCCAGATGACATACCTGTGGAAGCATGGAGGTGTTTAGGTGAAATGGCAGTGGAGTTTTAACTACATTGTTTAATGAAATCTTGAAAAGTGAGAGGATGCCTGAGGAATGGAGAAAAAGTGTTTTGGTACCGATTTTTAAGAATAAGGGTGATGTGCAGAGCTGTAGTAACTACAGAGGGATTAAACTGATCAGTCACAGCATGAAGTTATGGGAAAGAGTAGTGGAAGCTAGGTTAAGAAGAGAGGTGATGATTAGTGATCAGCAGTATGGTTTAATGCCAGGAAAGAGCACTACAGATGTGATGTTTGCTCTGACAGTGTTGATGGAGAAGTACAGAAAAGGTCAGAAGGAGTTGCATTGTGTCTTTGTGGATTTAGAAAAAGCATATGACAGGGTGCCTAGAGAGAAGTCGTGATATTGTATGAGGAAGTCAGGAGTGTCAGAGAAGTATGTAAGAGTGGTACAGGATATGTACGAGGGTAGTGTGACAGCGGTGAGGTCTGCGGTGGGAGTGACGGATGCGTTTAAGGTGGAGGTGGGATTACATCAAGGGCCAGCTTTGAGCCCTTTCTTATTTGCAATGGTGATGGACAGGTTGACAGACAAGATCAAACAGGAGTCCCCGTGGACTATGATGTTTGCAGATGACATTGTGATCTGTAGTGAGAGTAGGGAACAGGTGGAGGAGACCCTGAAGAGGTGGAGATATGCTCTAGAGAGAAGAGGAATGAACGTCTGCAGGACTAAGACAGAATATGTGTGTGTGAATGAGAGGGAGGATAGAGGAATGGTGAGGATGCAGGGAGTAGAGGTGGTGAAGGTGGATGAGTTTAAGTACTTGGGATCAACAGTTCAGAGTAATGGTGAGTGTGGAAGAGAGGTGAAGAGGAGAGTACAGGCAGGATGGAGTGGGTGGAGAAGAGTGTCAGGAGTGATTTGTGACAGACGAGTATCAGCAAGAGTGAAAGGGAAGGTCTACAAGAGGGTACTGAGACCAACTATGTTATATGGGTTGGAGACAGTGGCATTGACAAAAAGGCAGGAGTCAGAGCTTGACGTGGCAGAGTTGAAGATGTTAAGATTTGCACTGGGTGTGACGAGGATGAACAAGATTAGGAATAAGTATATTAGAGGGTCAGCCCAGGTTGGAAGGTTTGGAGACAAAGCCACGGAGGCAAGATTACGTTGGTTTGGACATGTGCTGAGGAGGGATGCAGAGTATATTGGGAAACAGATGCTAAGGATGAAGCTGCCAGGTAACAGGAAAAGAGGGAGGCCTAAGATAAGGTTTATGGATGTGGTGAGAGAGGTCATGCAGGTGGTTGGTGTAACAGAGCAAGATGCAGAGGACAGGAAGAAATGGAAACAGTTGATCTGCTATGGCAACCCCTAACAGGAGCAGCCAAAAGAAGAAGAAGAAGAAGATGCAGGCACAGCCAACAACCAAATCCCACCCCCTGCTTTCCACCAGAACCTCTTACTGAACTCATTAAAACCAACAGAAATACTAACCCTCCTAGCAATCTGCACTGCACTGATGTCCATAATAATTCTTTCACCCTTAAACACATCCTCACATTTACAATCAAAACATTTCTGTTCAAACGAAAACCCACAACTATAGTCATGGACTACCCCCCCCCCAGGCTGAATAATTTTAAAATCACTACAGGAACAGCAGCCTACAAGCATTCATATTAATTAACCAGTCGGTTCAAGAAAACTGGAAAATCTTGCATAAAAGAGGACACACTTTAGAGGTTGTCAAACTAGAGGCCAATTGCTATCTTTCATTCCCTGTCAAAAACCTTATAAAAATGCAATCACACTCAACTGCTCAAACACCTCACAGAGAACAATATCCTGTCTCCTACCCAGCGTTGATCTAAACCAAATTACAGTATAATAAATGCCCAGTTGGAGTTTATCAATACCATTATCTTTAATGGAAGCAAAGGCAAAATGGTTTCCTTACTATTTTTGTATCTGCCAGAGGTTTGTGTTATTGTCTCATATGACAAACTGTTCCAAAGACTATAGTATATAAATCTCTGTCACTCCTGTCTCCAAAGGTTTTACAGCTATTTAACCAACAGATACCAAGCTAAAAAGTGGCAATTAGGTCACTCTTCCCTTCTTCTATTCACTGTTGAAGTACCTCAAAGATTTACCTCAGGACCCCTACTATTCAATATTTTCATAAATTAACTTCACCTTGCATCCATGCATGCATCCCTCATCAATATGCAGGTGACTCAACTCTCATCTTGGTATCTGTTAATCTGTCTAAACTCCAGTTACCCAAGAGTCCTTTTCTTCCACTGAAACTTGGACAGACAGGCCCAACGTTTGCTAAATGGTAAAAAGTCTGCTTCTCTTTACTCCTAAATCTTATTCAGACAACAATCTGAACTTCCAAGTCTCATTTCATAAATAACATGGAAATTCAAAGGGTTACACATACAAAGCTGCTAGGTGTCACTCTGGATAAAAACCTAAACTTTGACCTGAATATACAATACATCAGAAAGTCACATCAAAAACTTGGAAACATTATACTAAATAAAACAGTTCCTCAATGAACTTAATAGAAAAATAACAGCATCTGCATGTCCACTACCTGCACTACTCTATTCTTCCCCTGCACATGTAAATCACCATGGCAACCAAACCTCTAAGTTACAGTAATGCTACAAAGTGATTACTAGATTTGCCAGCAAGCTCCCTTATAGGGCCAGTCACAGCACTTCTGTCAAAAAACATGACTGGCTTGAACTACTACATTACCTCAGCTACTCACAGCTATTTGTAGTTCACAACCTTGTACATAAACCCAATAATTGTCCCAGCCTGATTGTAGCCTACAGCCTTGTACATAAACCCAGTAAGTGTCCCAGCCTGAAAAGTATCATCCAGCATTACTTATTCCCCAGAAGCCTGCACCTAATAAGAAAAGCCTTACTATCCACTCATAAAGCCAGTAATTCATTTAGGGAAGCTCTTTAATCCATTCACATTCTCAAACTATAGAATGCAGTACCTCTAACACTAAAACTCAACAACAACCTGTCTACTTTCAAAGACCAACTAAAAGACCATCCTAAGACCTCATGGCTGTGGTCTTACTCCTCATCAGTTAGGTCTTAACAGTAAACAGTAAAGGCTCACTTGTAAATAAAATGTATATAGTGGAAGTCCCTTGTAAATATTACTATATCTCTAGTCTTAGACTAATGCTACCTGATGCTACTGTCTAAAACGTATACCTATACCTATGCTTTTCTTCATGTACTCCAGTATTTCCCTAATGAAACCTGAACAACTGTCTTTCAGTTTAACACAGGTATTTATGTTTACTTTTGCTTTGCTGTGTTTATAGCTGTTTCACTACAAATGCCTGTATATAATATGATCCATTTCAATGTGATGTTGTGATTGCATTTATGTGAATGTATGCTTGCATTCAATATGCTTTTGTGTAATGTGAACCAATCCAGTATGCCAGTGTGTATTATTTTCTAATGCTGCACTCTCAAATGATATACATGAAATATAATGTGAATTATTATATGTGGTTTGCATTTTATGGCCAGTGCTGCACACATACACTGTATGTGGTACTGTAGCTGAACTGCATTTAGAGGCTACTAATTTCCACATACTCTTTTCAGGACTGGTTCTGGAACCAGAAGTCTTGACCTTGGTAAAAGGACAAATGCAAGGGTAGTATGAGCACCCTGTTGTATATCCAACTTGTAGCCTGTAAAGGATGCAGGTCTAAACAAAACCAAAAAGGATAATATTCTGGATCATGTTCCCTGTATCTATGCCCTAGGTATAAAAGGTATGCTACAGACTAAATAGTACTATGTTTATGTGACAAAGAACCACACCCGTAACAGATTCAATAATGTCTTTATTCAATCCTGAAGGATGAGCAATCTTGTTTGGTGAACATCCATTAATTGTTATAGTATTTAAAAGGTTAAAGAGGAAGAGGTACCAGGTCTTCTGGGTTTCAGCTTGGCTAGTCATTGGTGGGAGTCTTTTTCACTTGTTTTGTACATCCAGTAGGACTTGGTGTCCTTTTTACCAATTTTGCATGTCAAATAGGACTCTGTGTTCACCCAGCAAACAAATAAACCTCTTATAGTGTAGGGTTTTTTTTAAATAAAATTATTTTTGTGTGAAGCATGATCCCTATATAAATTATAGAAACCCTAAAATGTTCTCTTATATACGATACTAGTTAAAAATGCAGTAAATAACATAGGTTCATAGGTTCATAGGTAGGTACTAGGCTATCTGCCCGAGGGCATTCATAAGCCTAGCCAGAGTGTGTCGGTTTACGCCGCCCCATGGATTAATTAACTGATCCTCTGTCAAGCAGAGCCAATGAAGTGATCCCAGGGGTGCATTTTCTGTAACCATCCACTCGTCAAGGTTTCTCTTGAACAGTGTTAGTGAGGGACTCTGCCTGATGTAATTTGGAATTTTGTTTCAAAGCATGGGGAGTCTCTGTGACAAGAATCTATCCTTTCAGCATGTTCTATTTATTGTTGTGGTGAGGTTTAGCTCACTAGAGTGTGTGGCTCGCAGTGACTTGGATTTCTTTAGGTGGAGCATGTCCATCAATTCTGAGTTAGAAATGGCTTTGTAAGTCAGGCAGAGGTCACCTCTGAGTAAGCGATATGTCACTGAGTACAGCCGTAGTTTTTTCAGTCAGGCTGCATAGGACATATGTTTGAGACCAGTAATCCTCTTGGTGTGGTACTTTTGTGGTCTTTCCAGCTGTTGGAGGTATCTTGTGATGTACATCCCAAATGGGGCATTGTATTCTATGATGGGTCTAATGAGTGACGAGTAGAGGGGCACTATAACCTCTTTATTTCTTGATGCGAACCCTTTAGTAATTAGATGGGCCACATAGAAGGATTTCCTAACTACTTTGGCAATATGATTGTCAAAAGAGAGATTACTATCTACCTGGGTCCCCAGATCTCTTATTACCTCTTCGGTATTAAGGGGGCTGCCACCTATGTGGCAAGTTGTGGGTGTTTTGTTTTTCCCAAATGGGATGACTATGCATTTTTTGGCATTTAGCTTGAGGCCATGACTTTGACACCAGGTGTCCGTCTCAGTAAGGCCCTTTTGGAGGATGTCCGTGTCAGCCGGAGAGTCAATTATGGCTCCCAGTTTGCAGTCATTGGTGAACGTGGTTAGCCATAGTCCTCCTGTGTTTGACTGTACTTCTGAGAAGTATATGCCGAACAGTAGGGGTCCCAGGACCGAGCCTTGTGGGACACCACTTGTGACTGGTTTAGAGTCGGACCTGGAGTCTGCTATTCTTACCGTGTGAGTTCTGTCTGTAAGCCAGTTGGCAACCCATCTCATGACGTAGGGGTTTATGTTCAGGCTGGTGAGTGGAGAATGGTATTGAAAGCCTTGGTGAGGTGAAGATAGGCTGTTTGAACCACCTTTCCCTCGTCTATGGCCTTGGTGACTGTCTCAGGGAAGTCAGCCAGGTTTAGTAGGCATGATCTGCCCTTAACAAAGCTGAACTGGGTCAGGTAAAGTGTTTGGAGGTTCCCAATGTCTTTGTTAATGAGTTCCATGATGATGGGCTCCATAGCCTTGCAGACCAGGCTAGTCAGGCTTATGGGGCAATAGTTACCAGGGTCAGTTGTGGCCCCTCCTTTGTGGAGAGGAATAACTGTTGCTGTGCGCCATTCTATGGGCATGTAGCCTGTGGAGAGGCTGAGGTTGAAAAGCGTGTTTAAGTGGGGGGTTAGTTCATTCTGTAGTTCATGCAATACGCAGCCTGGGACACCATCTGGTCCCATTGACGCTGTGTTTTTGGCTTTTGAAAGGGCTGTTTTCACCTGTGCGTCTGTGATTTCTGGGGCACTACACTTTTCCGGTATTGTTGTGGGCCCTTTTTGAGGTGAGAGGGGGGTGAAGTTTGCACTGAATCTATCTGCCAGGATGTTGGCAATATCAGTAGGTTCAGTATATTTTGTGCTAATTTGCACTAGCTCAGTGCACATCTACGAGTTGCCACTTAGATTCTTAACATAGCTAAAGAAGGCTTTGTGGTTATCTTTTGAATCCTTGGCTATTTTTCTTTCAAAGTTAGCCTTGGATGATTTTATGAGGGACCTTAGTTTCTTACTGATACTGATCAGGGATGTATTTCCTTCTTGGGATTTGCTTTTTTTCTGAACTTGTTTCCTCTTTCTGTTGTATAGCCTGTTTATTGCAGGGGTCCACCAAACTGGTTTCCTTCTCTTAGAGGAGTGAGTCTTGGTTTTGCTAGGAATGGCATGATCCATGCATCCTTGTAGGTGCTCATAGAGTGCATTTGTAAAAGTTTCTGCATCTTGGGCAGCGTTATCCTTTAGCGTGGGGGCTGTGAAACTTACCCCCTCTGTTTTAAGTAAGGTGAAGTTTGAGAGAAGTTTTTTACTGTGGTTTCCTTAGTTGGGCATGGTGGTGGGGTGTGGACATCCAGAGTGATTAGTTTATGGTCTGATCTAGCCAGTGACAGTTTGACCTCCGGTGTGGAACACCTGTCGCCCACGTTGGTGATGACCAGGTCTAATATGTTTTCACCTCTGGTAGGGGAGTTTACCAGCTGATCCAGGGCATTTGAGTTGATGAATTCTTGGAAGCGCTGAGCCTGGGAATTTGTGCTTGAGTAGTTTTCCCAGTGAATGGTAGGGTAATTGAAATCACCCAATATCAGGGTGTTCGCAAGGACCTTCATGTTTTCCAGTGTCTCCAGAAAGGTGGAGTGGTGGTCCTGGGTCATGGAGGGTGATCTGTAGCAGGCCACAATTTGCATTGCAGATTTGCCCAATGTTAGTTGCGCATGGATGATCTCAGAAGTATCATGCTGCGCCACTAACCTGGAGGTGTTGGTATCCTTGATGAATATGGATACAACCCCTCCTTTTGTGTTTCGGTCCGTGTTCTGTGGCTGAAACATGTGGTATAAGTTGTAGCTTGGTAGTGCTGGGGTGTTCTCTGGAGCCTTGAACCAGGTTTCAGTTACTGCACAGTTGTCAACGTTCTCCATACTGAGGAGTGCTTCGAGCGCGTGCATTTTAAGACTTAAACTCTTGGCATTTAGTAGCATAACCCTCAGTTTTTTGTTAATTGTGCTGTTTACGGAGGTGGGTTTGACTTTTGAGCCTTGCCTAAAAAAGGCACTATGGGGGCAGCAAGAGCATTGGCTTGTATTTGAAAGCCTATGGGTGACAGGTGCAAGCCATCTCTTGCGAAGCAATGTGGCTTGTCGAGCATGTCATCCCAGACTGATAGACACTGGATCCCCTTTGAATGACATCAGAAGCTTAGCCAATTGTTGAAATTGATAATTTTTTTCTTTATACTGAAATATCATTCTTGGTAAGGGCAGGATGCTACTCAGGGTCAGGGTCATGCCAGTCTGGGCTGCATGATCAGAGAGCTCTTCCATGTCTCTTTGCATGTAGTCCAGGTAGGTACGTTTCAGGTAACTGATTTCAGTAGTATATTATGATCATACCGCAAAACACTGAGAATCACTTTCACCCTGCATGCTTCTTCAGATCCCTCATTTTAGTCAAGCAGTATAGTTTGTATTATTGTCCATCTTAAACCTTTCATTTGACCAAGGGCTCCAGATTACATTATTATTTATCAAATGTGGACTGTAAATGATGCGCTCAATTTTATGGGGCTCTTGAGTTTGATATTAATACTACTTATATGCAAAAACAGGTTTTCTGTTATTTTCTTTGAACAACATTTAGTGAATAACTTAACCTTGAAGCATGTTTTATTATTTATGTGACTCAAAAGTGAGACTTTAAAATTAACTTAAAGTGGAAGTAAGAACAGTCTTCAAGAGCCCCATGGGCAGTCTGGACTCCTGGGGGCTAGGACATGTTCCTTTTGTTAATGTACTGGTGAAATCAAAATCAAATCTCCTTTTTTACAGAAAAATATGCTAATAAGTAAAAATGCTTGTTACATGCTGACCAAATGTAATGAAGGGTTTTCAGCAATATGACTTGAGTTGTAGCTTCCTCAAAGCTAGAATATTGTTTATGGAACAGCTATAATTGAGTCCTGGTGCTCTGTATGCCTTCAAATGTACTTGCCATTTGAGTTCCATTTGTAGAGTGGCCTTTTTATTGACCATCATTAGCCTCATTACCAATTTGTCAACAATTTGGGAAATAAATCCTTGGTGTTCCAGGTGGTTGTGACTGTGTTTAGTGTGTGAGTTTTTGAAAACATTAGCCTGATGTCTGCGAGGTGTGAGCTATTCTTACTTTAAACTTGTTAACAGTTTTGCATAAGTAGAAAGCAATGCAAGATCTGCAGTGGGCTCTGTAAACAACTGACTCAGTGTTACAATTCTCTATGGCCTTAATCAAAAATCTTTTTCTTAGTACAGGGCAGTCAAAAATAGTCAGAGTTACACACGTAAGTATAAAAGCTGTAGTTAGGGGACTAGAACCACTTGCGATGCAATCTGAATTGTTATCAACAATTGAATTTTGCTCTAGCCAGTACTGAATGCTTTTTGCTTTAAGAAAAAACAAGTTAGAAGGTACTTTTTGTAATTCTTGGTTACTCACGATAATCACTCAGTTTTCTGTCACCAGCTTGTGTATTTCTTTGTAGTATTTTGTGAATATTAAAGCTAGACTACTTTTTCTTTCTTCCTCTTTTAGGTCTTTGCACAAGGTACGGAAATGTCCCAACATTCTCTCTGCAGATTCCAGTTATATGGGGTTTTTGGAGCCTTTCAAGGCAACAATAGGATCGAGAATAATCTTTACTATTCTGCTGCTGTAATCCCTGTACATATAATCCTTTTGTAGGTCCCAGACATTGTTGCTGAAGTCTTTGGTTTCTTTCAGTACTTTGTCCAGCCTCATTCCCTAGGATTTGGTTACATTTCTGTTTGTTATCTGGGGGTGGGAATGTGGTTATGGAGCTGTATGCTCATCCTAGTAAGCCTTTTGTACACATTATTAGAAAGTCTACTTCTTCCCAGGTTTTTGGTTATGGTTAAGTCCAGGAAATTGACTGATTCTTCACTGAAAATCTGTGGATTGGTTTATGTGGTCATAGAATCTGCTGAGGCAAATTTGTTCCTTTCCCATGTTATAAAAATGTTGTCAATAAAATGCAAGTAGGATTTTATTGACTACTGGAAGGAGCTATTGTAAATGTGGGCCTCTTCCCACATTCCAAGGGCCACTTTAGCTAGGCTGGGTGCCATGGTTGCCCCCATATCTTTACCCAGGATCTGTTTGCAGATTGCTGTTGAATTAGAAATAATTGATCCTGAAGATTATGCTGAGGAGCTTTCCCACAATTTCAGTTTCCCTTGGCATGACCAGTCTCTCTTTTAGGTATTTATCAATGACAGCCTTGATGCAGTATTTGTGAGGAAGCCCTATATGCAGTGACCTACATTCATAGTCATTGGTCAATAGGATGGTGTTTTCACCAAAAGGAATATCCCTTATTTTGCCCAGGAAAAGCAGTGTCCAAAATAAATAACATATTACTCAGCCAGAGGTTTTTATTTGGACATATAAAAATATGGACATTGCTTTGATTATAGAGCCACTGGTTGCTACTACTGACTTGTATGGAGAGTCCAGCAGGTTTTTGAATGGTTTGGGTATCATTCAGGTCAGGAGAGGTGCTGAGCTGTCAAATGATCTCCATTTGATAGCAGGTTAGGCCGGACATCTTCTGAGTTATTGCCAAAGGTGTACTGAGCATGTCCTGGGAATACATAGCTGATACTTCTGCATAGGATAAGTTCAACTCCCACCGACACAAGGTCTTCTTCCATATACTTGGGTAGATTAGTGATGTGAAGTCTGATAGACTCTGAAGATCTCAGTATTGATGTATTATTTATTTATTTATTTATTTATTTGTTTGTTTGTTTGTCTGTCACATTTGTTAACCGGGAAATTCCGACTGGGCATGGAAATCCCTCTTTTAGAGGATGAGACACAGTTTACTGAAAAACATAAAATACATCAGCAATGAATGCATTTACAAATGTAGTTTAAAATGTAATTAAACAAAGCAACCTTTAGTGAAAAAGAGAACTGAAAAAGATGGGAGGGTTGAATTCAAGAAGTAGAAAGAGAGAACAGTGAGTGAAGGCATAATTGGAGATTAGAGATTTGTCAGAAGAGTAAGATAAGCTGAGTGTACAGATGAGACAGCACAATATGGTAAAGGATTTTAATTGATAGATTGAATAGGAATAGGGATGTTGATGAAAGGAATGGTTACTTTGGGGAAGATGAACAGTTACAGATCTTGTTGTTGGCAACAGAAGCATAGCTGGCTCAACCAGTGCACTGTGCTGATGCCATAAACTAGTGCCCCAGGACCTCTGCAAAACAGCAGGCTGACACAGCACCTAATTTGGCCATCACCCTCCACCAGCTTTTCAAATGAAGACCAAAAAAAAAAAATCACCATCTACTGGCACACCATTCAGGTAGCCAGACACACGACACACACCCCTCCCTCCTGCCCCAGACAATCAGTTCCCATTTCTGCACCCTACCCCTGACCCCCTTCCCCTTATTTTGTAAAGAAAGAAAGGGAACAAAATATTTATATTATATTATTTATTTATTTATTGACATTTGTTAACCAGGTTTGTCCAGCTGGGCTTGTGGCCCATTTTCAGTGGAGACCCGAGGAGAAAAGCTCCAGTAGTACATTTTAAACAAGTACAATTTTAAACAATATTGATATAATAGCAGTTATAGCAAAAAGAGTCACATATGTTTGGTTACATGCATAAAGTTAAAGTTGCATTAAAAAGAAACTTAGTAACATAATTTTACATTGATATAGTTCAATCGGTTAACAATACTTTTTTTGTTTGTATAAAATTATGCAAATGCATAGTAGACACATTGGAGAGAGAGGTGTAATTAGGTACTAAATATGGACCTTTTGAGGGTACATAAAGGGAAGGAAGACTAGGTGGGGTTATGGCAAGGGCAGGTCCTGGAATTGAGAAAATAAGCTTTTAGTTCATTTTTAAAGTGTGAGGTGTGGGAGATTGAATGCAAGTCAAGGGGAAGTTTGTTCCAAGCATGGGCAAGGGAGTGTTTGTAGAATAGTTTGCCTACTGACCTTTTTGGGTGGTAGATATCAAGTAATTGTTGGTTAGAAGTATGGATGGTCCGGGGTGGGATATAGATGGAGACTAAGGAAGATAGAGTTGGACAGAATGAGGTTTTATAAAGAATAGAGTGTAGCATATGAAATTGATAAGATAGCAGTAATTGGGGAAGTTCAAGCCATTGAAGAGAGTTTAAAGAAATGCAGTGGTGTGAGTTATATGGGGAGTTAGTAATGAATCTGGCTATTTTATGGTAAGTCTGTTGGAGTTTGTTTAGATTGGAGGCCTGGATATTGATAAGAACTGGGGCGGTGTATAAGAGGGAGGGGAGGAGGAGTGCCTGGCTCAGGGTAAGTCTAGATTCAGTGGTTAGGAATTTTTTGTTCCGATATAGCAGATCTAGTTTCTGTTTTTTTTTTATATAATGGAGTATGTGTAGGTTGAACTTTAGTTCTTCATCAATAATGACCCCTAGGAGTTTTGTGTGAGTGTCAGGTTAGATAGTTGTATTGTTAGAAGATGTAATAAAAAATGAGGTTTTGTGATGTGAAAAAGAACGAGGAAGGAAAAGTAGGAATTTGGTCTTTTTGGGATTTAGGATCAGTAGGTTGTGAGAGCCATTGTTCAGTGGATAGTAGGGCTTGTTGGGTCAGGGAGTATAGTTCAGGAATGTTATTTGAGATGGATATAAGTGTAGAGTCATCAGCATACTGAATAATGGATGATTTTTGCATGAGGTGTAAAGATCATTGGTGAAGATGTTAAACAAAAGGGGTCCCAAGATGGAGCCTTGGGGAACACCAATGGAGATGGGAAGGAAAGGTGAGGAGGATGATAGACATTTGACAGATTGTTCCCTGTCAGATAGGTAACTATTAAACCAGGCAAGTGAGGAGGGGGATAGGTGGAGATTTGCAAGTTTGGATAGTAGTAGAAGATGAGAGACAGTATCAAAGGCTTAGAAGAGATCCAGGAAGAGACAGGAAATGAGTTTATTGTTGCCTAGGGCCTCTGCAGTGATATGAGTGAAGGAGAGGAAGGCAGTGGTGGTTCTGTGGTGAGGACGAAATCCATGTTGGGTAGGGGTAAGTAAGTGGTGCATGAGGAGGTGATTGAGAAGCTGCAAGTGAATAAATGTTTCTAATATCTTGGATTGGAAGACAGAATGGCAATGGGTTGGTAGTTTGAGGGGTCAGTGGAGTTTCCACCTTTATGAAGAGGGATAGTAAAGAAAGATTTCCAAAGGGTGGGGACAGTTGATTCTAGAATAGATCGATTAATTAGTATAGATATAGGATATGCAACTGAGTCAGCAACAAGTTTGAAGAATGTAGGAAATTGTCAGTGGAAGGAGAGCAAGGTTTTAGCTTGAGTAGTAGAGATTTGATGTAAGCAATGGAAACTGGCTCAAATGAAAACAAGGTTGTGTTAGTGGGACTTGGAGGGGTGGGTGTCGAAGTAGAGTTTGGCTTAGAGGTTACCAGATTTTGGAAGGAAGAGATAAAGTGTTTATTCAGGAGGGTTGCTGTTTCATGAGAGGAAGAATTAGGGTAAGGGGAGGGATTAGAGGACTTTCCAGTATAGAGGATTTTGTTGAGAGTTGACCAAAATTTTCGAGGATTGGATTTGTTGTTAAGCTGAGCAGAGCTATAGTATAATTTTTTGTCATTAGTTGTATGTTTTTTGCAAGGTTCCTCAGTTGCCTGTATTTTTGAAGGAGAGGTGGTTGTTTAGTTTTAGTCCATTTTTTTCATGCACTATCTCTTTGTTTCATAAGGGACCTTGTCTCCTTGGAGAGCCAGGGACCATGATTTGATTTTACTCTGATCTTCCTAGAGGAAGCTAAGGAGTTTAGAGTACTCATGAAGATGCTATTGAAAGTGCTTACAACATTGTTTAGGGGAGGTGTTTTAGGATGGATCAATTTATGTTGTGGAGAATGGAGTTAAATTGGGATGAATTGAAAGTTGATAGTTTTCAACAGTCTTTGATAAGGTGGAGTTTTGGAATATGGGAGTAGTGTCTTAAGATGGTGGTAGGGAGATGATCACTGAGGGAGTCAAGTAAGGTAGTGGGATTGTGGTATTGGTGGGGGGAATTGGTAAGGATCCAGTCTATGATGGAGCTTTAGGTGGAAATTTTATGGAAGCAAGTGAGAGATGTTATAAGTTGGTGGAAGCCGTATAGGTGGATACTGAGTTGGGGGGAGTCAGTTGTGAGTTTGGACCAATCAGTGTTGACATCACCAAGGATAAGTGTCTCATATGGTATGTTGTGGGAGAACCAGGATAGGATGTTTTCAAGAATGATTAAAACAAGCTCATAAAACGGATTTATTTTAAACCGTAGCAATCTTGCTACAGTTTATACCCCACATAAAGTACTATAGCACTCATGCTTCAGTTAATAAAAGAAAAAAAAATTAAACTGTAGCAAACTGCTTGTTACAATGTAGAAAGTAATTGTTACAGTTTAGACCACACATGGAGCTCTAGCGTGCTCTGGTTTGACTATAAATGCAATACCGGCTTTTAAAATCTATCGTGCATTAAACAGTAATTGGGATTAGCCAATCACGTTCCCCAATACTTCGAACCCAGGGCAGTTGCCCCCTTTGCCCCACCCTAGCTATGCTACTGGTTAGCAAGGTATGGTTATAGCATTGTTCTAAATTTAGTAGAATCGTTAATTTCATGAAGTGAAAGTGGGAGAGAGTTCCATTGTTTAGCAATAGAGGCGCATACTACTGTGCCGTGGGAGTAGCTGGTTTGGGATGCAATTCTGAGGAACTTGTTTGCTGATCAGAGTAAATGTGAGAGGAGGTCCCATTGCATGAGTGATGAGAGTGCAGGGCAAATGTCAGGGGGATGTAAAATTCTATGAGCTTGTCTTAATCGGATACATTTTAGGTAGTTAGGAAATTCCAGACAGTTTAGTTGCTTGATGTCAGAGCAATGATGAGATTGGTTGAGTAGGTCTGATATGAGGTAAATCTGACATACTTATAGTAAGTCTACTGAAGTAAGGATTGTTTTGTGGAGTGGAGATTTGTGTAGGTGGATGCTGAAGAATCTCAGAGGAAAGGCTTAGCCCTGTAAATTTCACCTAATTTTTGACAATTTTTTTGTGACTTCTTGAATATGGAGGTTGAAATTAAGGTGCTAATCTATGGTGATGCTTGCCATGTCTGTAACCTACAATCCATTGGTGGAGACTAACAGTGAGGGAAACTATCAGGTTAAGGAAAAAAGCCTTCTGTTCAATGCTTGTTGGAGGGTCTCCATATATGATTGTTAAATACTAACAAACCAGCAAGGTAGAAAATGCAGGTTATCAACATGAAGGCCTGGACCTGTAAGAAGTTTGGTTAGGCCATGAAGAATGTTTGGGTAGCCTCAAAGAGGATCTGCAAATTATCTGATCACTCATGATGGAGAAAGCAGGCTGTCCACACCAAATGTGTTAAAATGCAGACTTTAGGTGGGACACTGTTGAAATTCAGAAGAAACACTTTTAGGAAATGTGGAAAATGATGGTCATGCTGTCCTCTGAAGAAGAAATGTCAGAAGACAACTGTGCAAATTAAACTGTTCCACTCTGGCAGGACTGTAGGAGTAGATGATACCCAGTTGAAAATGATGGTACTGAACTTTGATGTCATAGTTAACTTGTTTTTTCAGTGTTATAAGTACCTCTGGAACTGCAAACTTTGTTTCTGTAGTATGCTTACAGGGGAAGTTAAGACTACCACAGCATCTCCTAAAATTAAACTAAGAGAGACATTTGGGCAGGATTCAGGAAGCCTCTGTGTAAGAGTAATAACTCTTACACGGAGGCTGCAGTTAAACGGTGTGATGTCAGCATGTCATGCATATGCATGAGGTGCATGAGACATGCTGAATCACACTGTAACTCTTACACGGTCCATGTAAGACAGTAGGGGGCATGTCCGTAGGCTAAGCCCTGCAAGCGGACACGCCCCCGGAAGTCTAGAATGGCAGAAAGTAAACAGCCACGAGAGAGGCCATGGAAATGTGAATAAACACACTACACAACACATGCCCCCACAGACCAGCAATGTAAAAAGTGAGCAGATGTTATAAAATGAAAATGAAAACTGTTTTATTTTTTTAAAACCCCGTAAATGTTTGCTACTGCGTGCGCTCATGTGCGCAGGTGTGCTACTAGCGCAACTGCAGTTAGCAATCAGTGGAAAAGGATATAAGAACTAAATATGCAAAGTAAGCCAAGAAGTAATAGCATAGTGGTAGAGTTGTCGGCTTAAGAGCAGGCAGGCAAGGTTCGAGCCCACACAACAACCTTTTTTTTTTTTTGTAAATAAGCACTAAAAAGGCCCCTGACAGTATTGTACAAATGGAAAAGTATTTCCTTTTGTAAAATGGAATGAAATGGAGCATATATTTTCAAGTTCATAGGTTCATAGGTTTATACTAGGCTATCTGCCCTAAGGCATTTATAAGCCTAGCCCAGAGTTTTTGTGGCTTACACCACCCCTTATGTTAAAAAATACTGTGCCCATTAGTTTGTTGTGCCTCTGTCCAGCAGTGACACAGAGATGATTCCCGGGGTAAACCTACGATCTCCCATCCACTGGTCAAGATTTCTCTTGAACAGAGCCAGTGAGGTGCTCTGCCTCACATGGACCGGGATTTTATTCCACAACATAGGGAGTCTCTGGGTGACAAATCTATCCCTCCAGCATGTCCTATTTATATCCGTGCTAAGGTTTAAGTCGCTTGCTCTAGTGGATCTGGTAGATTTGGATTTTTTGAGGTGGAGCATGTCCATTAATTCCGGGTTGGACATGGCCTTGTATGTCAGGCACAGGTCACCTCTGAGCAGACGGTATGCGACTGAATAGAGCTGGAGTTTCTTCAGTCTGGCAGCATATGACAGATTTTGGAGTCCCTTTATCCTTTTGGTGAGGAACTTTTGGGGTCTCTCCAATTGCTGCAGGTGTCAGGTGAGATACATCCCGAATGGGGCATTGTACTCTATCATTGGTCTGATAAGTGAAGAGTACAGGGGAACAATGACCTCACTTGATCTGGATGTGAATCCCTTCATGATCAGGTGGGCAATGTAGAAGGTTTTCTAACCACTTTAGCAATGTGAGTGTCAAAAGAAAGGCCACTGTCAACCTGGGTCCCCAGGTCCCTGATAACCTCTTCTGTGCTTAGTGGATTGCCACCTATATGGTAGCTTGGGGTTACCTTGTTTTTCCCGAAGGGTATGACTATACATTTTTTGGCATTTAACTTCAGGCCATGGCTCTGGCACCAGCTATCAGTTTCTGTGAGACCTCTCTGAAGGATATCTGTGTCCGATGTACTTTCCACTATGGCTCCCAGTTTGCAGTCATCTGCAAACTTTGTCAGCCATAGTCCTCCTATGTTAGCCTGTACTTCTGAGAAGTAGATGCCGAACAACAGGGGGCCAAGGACTGAGCCCTGTGGGACACCACTTGTGACCAGCTTGGAGTCTGACATGGCGCCAGCTACTCTAACCCTGTGGGTCCTGTCCTTTAGCCAGTTTGCAACCCATCTTGTGACATATGGGTTTACATTTAAGCTGGTAAGTTTCTCTATAATACCCGAGTGGGGTATTGTGTCGAAAGCTTTTGCAAGGTCAAGGTAGGCTGTATGGACTGCCTTTCCCTCATCAATGGGCTTGGTGATTGTTTCGAAGAAGTCGACCAAGTTCAAAAGGCATGATCTGCCCTTGACAAAGCCAAACTGGGTCGGGTCCAATGTCTGCAAGTCCCCTATGTCTTTGTTTATGAGCTCCATTATGATCCTCTCCATAGCTTTGCAGACCAGGCTTGTTATGCTTATGGGGCAGTAATTACCAGGGTCTGTAGAGGCACCCCCTTTGTGGAGTGGGACCACAGTTGCCGTACGCCACTCCTTGGGCACATATCCTGTGGTAAGGCTAAGATTAAACAGCTGCCTTATGTGCGGGTTTAGTTCCTCATTGAGTTCATGTAGCACACAGCCGGGGACACCATCCGGTCCCATTGATGCTGTGTTTTTAGCTTTAGAGAGAGCAGCTTTCACCTGGAGATGTCTGGGAGGCTGCACTCCGCTGGGATAGTTATCTCTCCTTTTGGGGGGGAGAGGGGGGTGAAGTTTGCACTGAACCTGTCTGCCAGTATGTTGGCAATATCTGTGGGTTCAGTGATTTTTGTATCATTTTGGACTAATTCTGAGCATATCTGGGAGTTTCCACCCAGGTTTCTAACATAGCTGAAGAAGGCCTTATGATTGTCTTTTGAATCTATGGCAATTTTTCTCTCAAAGTTGGCCTTGGACGATTTTATGAGTGCTCGTATTTTTTTACTAATAATGATCAAAGGTGTCTCTTCTTTTATGGATTTTGCTCTATCATGTAACAGCTTTCTCCTCTTATTGTAAAGTTTGTTTATGGCTGGGGTCCACCAGACTGGATGTTTGTCCTTGGTGGAAAGAGTCTTGGTTTTATTAGGGATTGCCTGATCCATGCAGTCCTGGAGGTGTTCGTAGAAGGCATTTGTAAGGGCTTCTGCAGCTTGGGTTGTGGTTTCCACTGGCTTGGGGGCCTTGAAGGATACCACACCAGTCTTGAGTAGTGTGAAGTTTGCTTTAGAGAAGTTCTTCACTGTGGTCTTTTGTTTGGGGTGGGGCAGGATGTGGATATCCAGTGAGATTAGTTTATGATCTGATCTCACCAATGAGGATATACTTCGTGTGGAGCATTTTGTCCCCATGTTTGTGATGATGAGATCTAGTGTATTTTCTCCTCTTGTGGGAATGGTGACTAGTTGTTCCATGGCATTTGAATTTATGAACTCCAGGAACCTTTGGGCTAGAAAGTTTGGGCTTGAGTAATGTTCCCAGTCTATATTTGGGTAGTTGAAGTCACCCAATATAATGGAGTTTGGAGATACATTTATACCCTCCAGTGTCTTCAGGAAGGCTGTGTGGGGTTCCTGAGTTTGAGAGGGTGGCCTGTAGCATGCTACAAATTGTAGAGCAGTTTTGCCTATGGTTAATTGCACCTGGATGGTTTCCGATGCTTCATGTGTTGCCACCAACCTGGAGGTGTGGGTATCCTTGATGAATATGGATACACCCCCTCCTTTTGTGGTGTGGTCCGGGTTTTGGGGCTGGAACGCATGATATGAGGTAAAACCTGATAGTGCCGGGGTGCTCTCAGGAGCCTTGAACCAGGTTTCAGTCACAGCACAGACATCGATGTTCTCCATACTGAGAAGGGCCTTGAGTGCGTGCATTTTGAGATTTAGACTTTTGGCATTGAGCAGCATTACCCTTAGTTTCTTCCCATTTTTGTTTTCTAGGGTGGTAGGTTTAGAATTTGAGCCTTGCCTAAAAAAGGCACTATGGGGGTGGCAAGAGCCTTAGCCAATATCCGGAATCCCAGGGGTGAGCAGCGTGGCTTGTCAAGCATGTCATCCCAGGCAGACAGACACTGGATCCCCTTTGAATGACACCAGAAATTAAGCCAATTGTTAAAGCTGATCATCTTGTCTCTATGTTGTGGCATCATTCTTGGTGAAGGAAGGATGCTGCTCAGGGTCATACCTGCCTGGGCTACATAATCAGAGAGCTCCTCTATGTCTCTTTTCATGTAGTCCAGGGAGGTACGTCTCAGGTCGTTCACACCAGCATGGACAATGACTGTGTCATATTTGTACTTGCTGTGGAGTGACCCGAGTGCTTGTGTTATGTGGTGGATTCTAGTGCCCGATAGGCAGCTTACTGTGACCCTCTCCTTGTTCAGCCTGGTGAGTGGGACGTCAGTATGTCTGACTATGGAGTCACCTATGACAAGTATGTTTGGTGTTGTATTTGGCCTTAAGGGCTGTGACTGCTTTGCACACTGATTTTGTGTTTTATGTGTTGCCTGTGGTGTGTCATGAGGTGGTGGTTGCTTGGGTATCTGCTTTGGAGGCCTCTGCTGTTTAGGTAAATTTTTGCTCAGAGTCTCCGAGTATGTCTTTGTGTGTTTATGTATTTGATTCATTGTTGTGATAGCTTTATGTGAGACTGGTTTCGTGGTGTGTGTAGTTGCCTTCTCCTCCTGCCTGGTCTTGCCAGTCCTGAGTTGAGAAAGCTCAGCCTCCAGTTTGGCTAAATAGCTGCATCTCTCACAAGTATTTGTGTTATGTGGGAGGAGGAGAGGGTTGTCTGTGTACATGACGCAATTGTAACATTGCCTCAATATTCCCAGATTCACCAACTGGACAGGAGAGGACGCCAGCATCTGTCCCTTCGACATGCTAGAGAAATTAAGAAGTTTGTGGTGTAACTGAATGCGAGAGGACTTAGTAAGGAAGTGGGTACTCCTGGGGGGGGGGGGTTTCGCTAGTGAGGGACTTTGTATAATACAGAAGTGCTAAGCCTGAAAAGAAGATGCTTTTAAGACAAGTGCTGAGCTTTTTTTTTTTTTGGAGAAAAAAAAGCTTTTTAGGAACAAGTGCTGCACTTTTTAGTTAAGGGATATACTGTTTAGAATACTAGTAGAGCAGTTCTAAGGGAAAAAATGAAGAACAGACTTTATGGAGCCAGAAAAAGTTGAACCTTGTTAAACCGGCGCTGCCTGATGCTGCTCTAGTGGCAACTCCGCGCTAAATCGCGCTAAAGCATGCTAAAGCGTGCTTGATAGCAGGGGCTGGAAAGAGCCAGGAATTGACCCAATATGACCAATAAAACTACAGTTTCAAGTCAGTAACCACTCCCTCAGGGGGCAGGGGAGATGCTCAATGTTTTTCACTGCCACTGATCAACAGAGAGACTTTCCTTTAGCCCAAGCAAAAATGGCCTCACAGAAACTTACAAACAGTTCAGGAACAGTAAAAGTAATACAATAATAAAAATATTTACAAATGTACTGATAGCTAAGCTGCTGTGAGACGGAGTGCCCGTAGCTGAGCAGTGTTTCAAAGGCTGCAAATTGCTTGCCCGTATCTAAGCACTGGTTTAACAGGCTCAAACTGTGTGCAACTAGCTGTGCTTAGCTTAACATGCGTGTTACTAGCCAATTAAGGTTTAACCCAGCGCACACCGTTTGCGTGGAGGTGCGCACCGCACCCACAAGCTAGCCGGTGCGCATGCGTGAGCTCAGCAAAGCAGCGCAGACCTGGTTTTAAGTGCTTAAAAGTGCCTTTGGCATGTTTGATTGACAGGTCCTGAACTCATTTCTAGACAGTCATGAAAATTAAAAATCAGTGGTCAGATTCGAACCCAGGATACCATGCACTAGAGTCAAGGTACTAAACCACTAAGCCCTGACAGCAGTACTTAGAAGTGCAGAAATAGCATATATATAGGATATAATCCAAAATGGAGCATGATAAAGCAGTTTCTGTGAAGTAGATACAATTCCAAAAGGCCAATCATAGAAATGTGCGGGAAAATCGGCATATATAAGCCCCATAGGCGGGAATACACAGCATAAATGATTGTAGAATAGACCTGCAGGCAGAATGAGTGGAGTAGGGGAGGGACGTTGCTTTCGAGCACAGCAGTGGGGCATTGAGGAGTCCAGATACATGGTCTGGCTCCTAGTTCACCATCATGAGGCCCAACTCATGCAGGGCCAGGTCTCATGGGGAGCATACAGGGCGGAGGCATGGGACCAGTTGGCTCATGATCTCACTAGTGCTACTGGGATTCCACGTACTGGTGAGCAGGTCCGTCACCACCATGTGGACCTGAAGCGACGTAAAGAAGACCAGTTGACCCAATGGATCCAGGAGGCCCGGGATATGCCCAATGCCCCACTACTGAGTAAGTTACATTTTACTTATGTATGTAAGGAATTCAACTAGCTGATACCATGGAGATGTGTATTCCAATATTACTTGTTTTGTATTACAGCTGCAGGTGTCCGCTCTGCGAATCGCAGGGCACATGACCACAGGCTGGTGCGGCTGCGCCACCATGCAGGTTAGTAACCCCACCTAGTACTTGTAAATAAATATTATAGTGTAGCACGTAGCAGAACACTGCAGTGTATTGATTAAAAGTAATAGAATGTGCAAGCAACAAGTGAAAGTCTGCAGGTATGGCTGCAACAAGTTCATCAGTATGCAAGTGAAACTGGAAATATAATTGATAGAAATAAATAGTTCTGTAATACAGATGTCCCACCATTAATTAAATGTAGTATAACCTGCAGTAGTCTCAAGAGTACAGCTTCAGAAGCTGAGTTAATTACATGTGAGATATATCCCCTTTTGAAATGCTGAATCATGACAGAAGTGAGGCTGCTGGAAAGTGTTTGAATCACCACAGGTCTAATATGTGAACAAAGCCTAGAAGTACCAACCTGAACTGTGAAATAGCAGGATGTGTGAGAGTGACAGAAAGGGTCATGTATCAATAAATAAAGTAGTAATAACTCCTGAATATATAAGCCTCAGTGTGGTTCTACAGAACTAAATGCATGTGGGAATTAAAAATTAACATCCCAAACTGATTTCAGTGTGTCTGAATCTTGAATGTTTAAGCCAAAATCTGTATATGGTGATGACAGTCAACAATTTTCAGATAGAATGAATGATTGTCTGACATACTAAACATCCATAGTTGTCCCCTGCCCTGTCATCAAAGTGTAGCAGGATGATGTATCTGATCAAATTCAAAATAACTAGGATAGTGATGTATTTGTAACAGGTCTAGCATGACAGTCAATTAAAAATCATTTGGAAACTATCACCCACAAGTTAATTGTGTTTCTATTACAAATGTATATTAATGTATAATTTATGAATGTGTCATCATTTCCTTTCTCCACCCCACCCTATAATTGCAAATTAAAAAACTCACTAAATATTGGTATGTGAACATTTCATTAACCATGGACATTTGTCCTGTTGTTTCCAAAATATATGCATGTCCGTTGTTGCATGTGCCCTGTTCATACCTGCAAACCTGATGGCCTGTTGCCATTAATCAACCCTGCATGTTGTTTGATTGTGTATTTCTGTTCAAATAATGCATGTGATATTGATATGCCTGTTGTTCAATGGTGTTAATATCTGGGTGTTTGTTTAATGGGAATACCAATGCATGCTGTTACAACTAATTTGAATGGAATAATATGCTACTAACCCAAACTAACATAACATACTCACAAACCTAGAACGCTTGGGAAGGCAGGTCCCAGCAGACCCACCTCTCCCACCTCATCTGGCGACTGCACCTGGCACTAGTGCCCAGGCCGGACCCTCCTCCGGTGGCCCTGTGCCACCTTCGGGTGGAAGCACTGCAGGGGATGGGGCCTGTCCCCTCTGCAAGCGTGGCGGAAGCCGTCCACTCACCCTCCAAGGTGTCTGGTTTGTGGTGCGAAGGGAGATTCAAGACGTTGTTCTTGGGCCCCTACGCCAGCTTGAGGCCCGGGTGGCACAGCTTATGGGCATGCCCGTTGTCCCGCCTGCACAGCCCCCAGCACAGCCCCATCCTGGGCTGTGAAGGAACAGTGGCAACTGCCTATGGGTGGGGATATCAGTTCCACTGTTGCCATCTGTGGGCTCATGTGCCCTGGATATCCCAACCTCCACCCCCGTCAATTGTGTAACCCCCCCACATGTGTCATACACCGCCCCTGTATGCATCTTGTCTGTCTTGTCTGTTAACCTACACAACCTACCTCCCCAGCTATACCGACTACCTTCACCTGACATACCACTCTCACCTGAAAAAAAAAAAAGGGCACTCTGTACCCAGAAAAAAATTACGCCCCATACATAGCTGTCCATGTTGCACACATGTCCGCTGGACATTGAAACTGTTAATTACAATTGGCTGTACAACAGGTATTAATGTTGTCCTGACACCTCTCTCAGGGGTGGAAGGTTTCAAATGTCACACAAAATTACATACAAATGCACAGCTGTTGCTGAGAAAGACATGGGCAGCTATGGGCCTCACCTACATCCTTCCTGCAAATCCCAAGCTTGTTTCCCTACTGTCTTAACCTCTTTGTGACCCCTTTTTCACCACTTTCCTGTCACCCCTTTTTCTTTTCTTTCAAAGAAAATAGCGCAGGTGTGCGCTTGTGTGAGCGGAGCCCACCGCCAGTCTTGATCGTGAGCTCTGCAAATGGCGCAGACCTGGTTTTAAGTGCTTAAAAGTGCTTTTGGCACTTTTGATTGACAGGTCCTGTACTCATTTCGAAAGAAAAATAAATTCCCACTGTGAGTCTTGATCCCAGGACCTTGATAACACTAGTCTGTATGACCTACCACTAAGCCATGACTCTCATACAAGAGCATCGTGCTAAAATAAATATAACATGTAATAGTAGGAATCAATATAAAGGCAATATAGGATGTGTACTACCCAAAGCATGTCAGGTAGATTTTTAATGCCCAAATTACTGAATTCCCATACTAGTTTAGTGTTAACAGAAACAGCCCTGCTAATTGTTAGCTTGTACATAATAATGTAAGGTAATGTACATATATGAAAGTATGTATATGTACACATACATATATATATATATATATATATATATATATATATATATATATATATATATATATATATATATATATTAATACATATGAACTATAGTGGTAGGTGTCAGTATGCATACACACTCACTACAGGAAACAGTGAAGATAAATGCAGCAACCAGAATCTGCAACACAGCCTGACTCCTGTGAGACTTACTAACCCTTTTAACTGCTTAAAGGTGCCTTCAACACTTTGATTGATAGGCCCTGTACTCAATTTGAGAGCAAAATAAAAGCATACTATTAGGCCCTACCACAAGACCATTGTAACACTAGTCTGTATGACCTACCACTAAGCCATGACTCTCATACAGGAATATAGTGCTAAAATAAGTAGAACATGTAATAGTAGGAATGAAGATAAAGGCAATATAGGATGTGTACTACCCAAAGCATGTCAAGTAGACTTTTACTGTCCTAATTACTGGATTCCCATACTAGTTTAGTGTTAACAGAAACAGCCCTGCTAATTGTTAGCTTGTACTTAATAACGTCAGCTAATGTACATATATGAAAGTATGTATATGTACACATATATATATATATATATATATATATATATATATATATATATATATATATATATATATATATATATATACATATGAAATATAGTTGTAGGTGTCAGCATGCATACACACTCACTACAGGGAACAGGTGAGAGAAATGCAGCAACCTGAATTTACAACACAGCATGAATCATGAGAGACTTACTAACCTTCACACTCACAGAACACTGTCGACAGCATAGCAGCATGGTCCACGCCCTTACAATCTGAAAGGGCAATGCCTATCTCACATACCCTTTTATAGCACTGTCCTGAAATCACAGTGAGACATGCAATCAGTACACAACTGGCTGCATGCCATTAGCAAATGCTGCCTTACAATTGGTGCAGAGGCCATCACATGGACTTATGCAGATACCCACAAAAGCATCCAGTACTAACACTCCACACATGCAATACATTCATTGCACCAAACTGACGGAGACAGAGAGAGAGAGAGAGAGAAAAAAAGAAAGAAAGAAAGAAATAAAGCAATAAAGGCAGTGATAAAAAAACTGCATCATCACAGCAACAAAACCAGCAGCAGCAGCAGCAAACAGCAAGTAGCACCAGTGACACAGCAACAGCTGACACAAACACAGGTAATGCAAAGTAGCAGGTTAATACTGTGTTTACTGTGAAACCTCCAAATGTATCATAGTTCACTATCTATAGGTATGTCCATGAGATAGGTTGTGTGTACATAGTCCTGATATATATACATATGTAATATTGCTGTACATGTCTTCCATACTTAAAACTTCCATAGCTTAGAACACAAGGCCAGTTATGCATATGATGCAGTAGTTCCCAGGGTCAGTAGAGGTTCCTCCTCATTGGTGTGGGACCACTGTGTATGTATGGCACTGTTCAGGTAAATATCCTGTAGTATGGCCAGGGTTTAATATCAGTCTGTAATGTGGTGCTATGTCCTCTAGGGGTGAACGTAACACACATCCAGGGATACCATTTTGTAACAGTGATGCTGTGTGTTCTGCAATGTTGAGGGTGGCCCTCACCTGGTCGTGTGAGATGATAGGGAGGTTACATTCATCTGTGATAACTAATTCCACTTGTGTAGGAGAATGGGGGGGGATACCTGCACCTAAACTGTCTGCAACAATGTTGCCAATATCTGTGCATTTGGTGAATGTGAAGCATCTTACCACTGCTGACCACAGATGCCTTCCCTTCATGTGAATCTGCTCTGTGCTGCAGTAGCCTCCTGCTATTGTTATACAATGTGCCTGTATCTGTAGTCCACTGGACAGGATAAATAAGTGGTGTGCATACGGTCTGGGTTAGATATGTGTGTGCACATTACATGCACTATGTGGGATGTCTGTGGTAAGCTTGATGACACACTTAGTGGGGGGTTTTCAGAAAAGTGTATTACAGGATGTACATTGTTATCTTGGGGATTTTCCTGTATCTCACAATAATTTGTCCACGGAAGAAATACAGAGTCTTGATGAGCTTGCCAAAAATAAAGACTTGGTTATCACACAAGCTGACAAGGGTGGGGCGGTGGTGGTATTGGACAAGGTTACCTATGATAAGGAGGCTATGAGACAATTGGGGGATAAGGAATATTATATGCATATGCCTTTGGATCCTTCTCCTCATTTTCAACGTAAAATTGGACAATTTTTGACAGAAGCAGTGGAGGAGGGCATAATTACACAGTCCATAAAAGAACAACTAATGGTCCTGTCACCCAAGAAACAATACACATAAACATGCCAGTAATCCACCAGGCCGACCTATTGTTTCTGGACATGGGTCCCTTACTGAACCATTGTCTGAATATTTAACTCAGTATTTGAAAACACTACTCTTGTCTATAAGAGCTAGGATTCAAGACACTACTCAATTCTTGGACATCATTAATGAGACTCAACTTGAACCCCATTGGCTATTATGTACTTTGGACATTACCTCTCTTTATACCAATATTCCACACTGGGCAGGCTTACAAGCTTTGGACTATTGGTTGGCTAGATCTGGCTTATACCAACCTGGATTTAATACTTTTTTGGTATGTCTCACAGAATATGTGTTGACCAGCAATGTTTTTTACTATCAAAATCAATGTTTTTGGAAAACCAAGGGTACTGCTATGGGTGCGTCTTTCGCACCCATATATACGGATCTTTTTATGGCATATATTGAGGAGATCATGATTTATGACCATAATCATAACATTTACATGTGTGAGATGGATATTTGGCGTCGTTATCTGGATGATTGTTGGTTGGTGTGGAAAGCTGATGAACATTATCTTAAAGAGTTTCTGGATTACCTTAATGACAATATATGGGGCATTGAATTTAAGTTGACCTACCACAGATCAAGGATGTTATTTCTGGACGTTGAGATCAATAGAAATGAGGATGATACTTTGTCTACCACGTTATTTAGGAAATTTCCAGAATTTAACTCCTTATTACATGCTACCAGCTTCCACCCACAACATATCATCCAGAATATACCCAAATCCCAGTTTTTAAGAGCCAGAAGAATTTTTTCTAGCCAACAGTCTTATGTCCAGACTCGTGATGACCTGGCCTGTAGATTCATTGATAGAGGTTATCATCCAGGTACAGTTAATTTGGCCAAACGGTGGGCCTCAAATCTAAACAGACAGGATTTATTATCATACAAAGATAAGAATAATGACTTGGTCCAACAGCCCTTACATCTGGTTACTACCTATGGACGGAATACACAGGGCTTCATGAACATTATACAGAGACATTGGAATGTGTTGAGGGCTGATAACAAATTAAATTCTTTCCTTCAAGATAGATGTTCCTTTTCATTTAGGAGGGGACAGACTATTGGTTCTAAACTCAGTCATTATAAGAGGGTGTGTCCGGACACTATAGTTTCTACTCAACTATCTCTTACAGGTAGACCAGTTCTAGGATGTATTCCATGTGGCCACTGCTCATTTTGCACTCGTGTTTCACATACTCGGGAATTTAGCAGTAAAAACACTCCTGAGGTCTTTGATATTAAATTTTGGGCCAATTGCAGTACTGAGTGGGTCATCTATTTGGTGACCTGTACTTGTTCTGCTTTTTATGTGGGCCAGACCTCTACAGCTTTTCGTCTCAGAATTTGTGAACATTTGAGTGACATTAAGAACAAACGCCTCAGTAATGCACTATATAAACACAGTTTAAAACATGTATCAGCTTCTTATAAGTTTGTCATCATTGACTGTATTAAGGGTACATGTAAAGACAAACATCATTGGCATGAGTTACTTTGTTTTAAGGAGAGGAAATGGATTGTAAAACTTGGAGCTTTGTTTCCACCTGGTCTTAATGACCAATTTTGAATCAAGTATTCTGATTGGTTCCTATGTGGTTTTTCACTTTATATATGCATTTAAATTGGTATTTAATTACTTTGACTGTTTGAATTTCACTGATGAAGGCTCTGCTGAGCCGGAACCGGTCTGAATTTGTTATATGAGACTTATAGGGGGATTTGTCCCTCTTATGTGAATAAATACTTTTTGTATTTGGCACTTTCCAACACTTGCTGGCTTGCTTTTTTGGACTTTAAGCTTTTGCAAAGGGGCCAGCAGTGTGTGTTGTGGCTTCCACTGGCCCAGTGGGCTGCATGGATACCATCACAGTCCTAACTAGTGAATAACTGTGTAATTACTTACATACATAGCAAGGTAGTGTACTGTGCTTGTGGTGTTGTTGGGATATGTATATCCAGGCTGAGTAATGTGTGTCCACATCACAGTGCTGGATGGCAACACACATACAGTATGTTGGAATGAACACCCAGAGTGTTTCAGAAGTGTTGCCTGTGCAGAAATATCTGGCCATTACCTGTGCATCCCCCACAACACACACACATGCAACATATGGCAGAAGTAGTATAGCAGTACACATAGGTTCATAGGTTCATACTAGGCTATTTGCCCTAGGGCATTGATAAGCCTAGCAGAATGTGTTTGTCTTTTGCCACCCAATTAAAATTTATGTTGCTATGCCCTTTTCCGAGGTTAGTATACTGTGCCTCTGTCTAACAGTGACATAGAAGTGATACCCGTGGTACAACTATGATCTCCATCCACTCATCCAGATTCCTATGGAAGAGAGTCAATGAGGGACTCTGCCTAACCTGTACTGTGAGTTCATTACAGAGTGAAGGGAGCCTCTGGGTTATGAATCTGTCCCTCCAGCATGTCCTATTTATTTCAGTGCTAAGGTTCAGGTCTCTTGAGCATGTGGCTGTATGGGATTTTGATTTCCTGAGGTGCAGCATGTCCATTACTTCTGGGTTGGACATGGCTGTATATGGCAGGCACAGACTGCCTCTGAACAGGCAGTATGCCACTGAGTCCAGCTGGATTTTCTTTAACTGGGCAGCATATGGCATCTGTTTGAGCCCTTTGATCCTCTTGATGAGGTACTGTTGGGTTTTTTCCAGTTGCTGTAGGTGTCTGGTTAGGTACATCCCAAAAGGGGCATTGTACTCAATTATAGGCCTGATGATGGATGAGTAAAGAGGCACGATGACCTCCCCTGATGTACATGTGAATCCCTTCATGATTAGCTGGGCTATATAACATGTTTTCCAATCCACTTTGGCCACGTGGTTGTCAAATGACAGATTGCTATCAAGTTTGTTCCCCAGGTCCCCAATTACTTCTTCTGTACTTAATGGCTTAACACCTATGTGGTACTTTGCCACCAATGTGGAGGTGTGGGTATCTTTGATGAATATTGATACTCCCCCTCCTTTTGTTGTTTGGTCCAAGTGTTGGGGCCGACAAGAATGGTAACAGGTATAACATGGTAGTGCTGGTGTGCTCTTGGGAAACCTGAACCAGGTTTCTGTTACTGCACAGATATCGATGTCCATAATGCTAAGTAGAGTTTTGAGTGCGCGTATCTTGAGGTTTAGACTTCTGGTGTTGAGTAGCATTACTCTTAGTTCCTCATCCTTTGTGATACGTATGGATGTGGGTTTGCCTTATGAGCCTTGCCTAATAAAGGCACTATGGGTGTAGCAAGAGCCTTTGCCAAAATCCAAAAGCCCAGGGGTGACAGGTGCAAGCTGTCCCTAGCAAAGCATCGTGGCTTGTACAGCATATCATCCCAAGCTGACAGGCATTGGATCACCTTTGAATGACACCAGTACTTCAGTCAATTGTTGAAAGTGATCATCTTGCCTTGATATTGTGGCATCATTCTTGGTGAGGGTAAGATGCTACTCAAGGTCAGGGTCATACTGTCTTGGGCTACATGCTCAGAGAGCTCCTTTCTGTCTCTTTTCATGTAGTCCAGGGAGGTATGTGTCAGGTCATTCACACCAGCATGGACAATGAGTGAGTCATATTTGTACTTGCCTTGGAGTTACTTGAGTGCTTGTGTTATGTGGCGGGTCATAGTGCCCGACAGGCTGCACACTGTGACCATCTCCTCATTCAGCCTGGTGAACGTGATGTCAGTGTGCTTGATGATAGAGTCACCTATTACAAGTGTATGAGGTGTGTTGTTTACTGTTAAGGGCTGTGAGTGTTCAGCACATTGGCTTTGTGAGATATGTGTTGCACGTGTTTGGTTTTGGGGTAGCGGTTGCTTGGGTATCTGCTTTGGAGGTCTCTGCTGCTTAGGCAGATCTTTATTTTGAGCCTCCGAGTATGTTTTTGTGTGATTATGTGTTTGTTTTGCTGTCGTGGTAGGTCTATGTGAGACTGGAATTGTAGTGAGTGTGGTTTCCTTCTCCACCTGACTGGGTATGGCAGTATTGAGTAGAGAGAGCCTAGCCTCCAGTTTGGTATATGGTTGCATCACTCACATGTGTTTGAATTTGTTGTTAGGAGGGGGGGTTGTCTGTGTACATGAGGCTGTTATAACATTGCCTCTGGATTACCACACTCACCAGCTGGACTGGAGAGGAGATTGACAACTGACCTTTGGACATGCTAGAATACTATTGTGAATTCCGTAATAATTGAAAACAAGGTCCAGTGGGGAGTGAGGGTGTACTGATATTAATTTCTACTGCTGACTGATATAATAGCTTCAGTGAGCAAGTGCCAGGTGACTTAAGTGCAATGTGTTACAATTAAGTAAATGCAAAAATGACAAGCAGTCACTTTCTGTCAAGTGTAACAAGGAAATAAGTACAGTAAGCAATGCAGATATCAGTAGTGATTCACAGAAGTGCTGAGAAGCTGTGTATTATGTGGAATTAGCGTACCAGTGAAATAACAAGCTAACAAATAACAAGCATATAAACAAAGCTAGATTCAGGAGGCTTGGATGTAGTGTATGCTACAGCAAACAAAGTGTACCAATGTCAGTAAGATGCAGTTCAAATATGCAGGCACTATAAACCTTAAACCAGAAGTTCCCAGCTATGAATGGCAGAGTACAGCCTATTCTCACACAAGAGTGCAGACCACAAACCTTGTTAATGTTAAATAACTGGCCTGAAGACCAACTGCTTATACCAGAACTAATACACTTGGACACTGGGCTCTCAATCAGCAGTTCCCAACTTAGAAGGATGAAAGCTACCTGTCCTGCCACCACAGTGCTTGCCACAAACCTTCCTAATGTAAAACAACTGGTCTGAAGGCCAAGTGCTTAATCCAAAAGACTTAGAATGATAGCTACACTTTAATCAAGTTACAACCAAGCAGTAATAACTACAATTTAATACTTTATGTATAGAACGTGTACCATATATTGCTGACATACTCTGCTGATATCCTGTTTGTGTACTTTTCCAGGGAGATATGGCTCCAAAAAGGAACCCTGCCTACTCTGCTGCAGAGGACGAAGTGATCCACCAGAGCCTGGTGCAAGACTATGACATCCTGTTTTCACGCACCACCCAGAATCAGCAGGAGAGGTCTGTACTGTGGCAAAACCTTGTCAGCAGGATAAATGATGTTGGCATGCATGATAGGGCATATGAGCTGGTGAGACATCACTGCAGTGATTTGATTAGAAATGTCCGCCAGCGTGCTGCAGATATCCGCAGGCAACAGGTTGCCACAGGTGGGGGGGTGGCTACACATCCCCCCTCACCAGACAGGAGGGGACTACTGCTAAGTGTCATGGATCCAGCCCCAGAACAACAACAGCATCAGACTTGCATCATGATGGAGGTTGGATCCACACAGCAGCAAGACACTGAGCATGCAGGTAAGATGCCATATGTACATATGACTGTTCTGTACACTGTTACTTCATGCATGCATAAGGTGTGCACGTGGTATGTATCTGTCATCATGATA
Organism: Protopterus annectens; assembly: GCF_019279795.1. NCBI lineage: Eukaryota > Metazoa > Chordata > Ceratodontiformes > Protopteridae > Protopterus > Protopterus annectens. The sequence continues at coordinate 211,445,402 of NC_056726.1, forward strand.
TGTAATTGTGCAAGTGTGATACTGACATTATGAGCAGCTGATGTGTATAAGGGAACTGGTGTACTACTGTACTGTGTCATATGCAAAACAAATGGCACACTTGTGCCCACTGACATTACTTTCTTCATATTTCCAGGTCCCTCCCATCTAGCAATGAGGCAGGCCATACATGCTGGTGAGTGTGTTTATCATTACCTGAAAAACAATTTATAATACTAGTAAGACTAGTGTAACTCTGTAGTATACATGCTGGTGAGTGTGTTTAATAATACCTGCAATACTCAAGTTAATACTAGTAAGAGTAGTGTAACTCAGTACTGATGTGTGTGTGTACTGTGGGGTGTGCATGTGTGCAAGTGTGCCTGTGCCTATGTGTGCATGTGTGTGTGTGTCCATGAGTTCATGTGTCCATTTCGGAATGTGTGCATTTGTATTGAAGTGCATCACCGTAAAATATGTGTTGAGACTGTAACCTGTGTTCCCTGTTTTCCTCCCATAAGTTCTGGTGCTGCTCTGGTGACCTGCAGCAGGGAACCCGAATCTTGTGCCCCAGGTACTGATGATGATGAAATGTCTATAATGGTGCAGGAAGGTGTGTCTGGGTCCGCCATTGGTCAGCCAATTGACAGTACACAGCTGTCAACCCCTTCAATGCGCACAGTCATCCTGCCGTTACATCCTTTGTCACCATTGTCCCTAGGTGATGGATAGTATGCATTGGGCATAGATCAGGGTAATGTGGTACCTGTGGTACATGCATCCCCACAAAGCAGCCATGAGCAGGGTCCTCCAATGGTACCACGCAGACAGTCGCCCATGGGTTCTCGTGGGGGCATCCGTGGCCGTACAGCCTCTGGCCGATGTTCCCAAGGAGGTATGTCAACCTCCACTATGTTTCGGACTGTTATGCAGGCACAGGTGTGTATGGAAAGGTACACCAGACAGGGTCTCTGGGAGCTGACAGCATGTTGCACAGCCATGACAGATGGCATGCGTGACATTGCGAATGCTATTCATAATTTCACAGATGTTGTTGACAGATGTTGTGGGGACATACAACAGCTGCTCCACAACCAGATGTCCATGGGCCAGGGCGATGGTGTGCGTTTGCAGTGCCGACGTGGCCATATGCTGGCAACAGCACCAGCTGGCAGTCGCCGCGGACGACAACAGGCCCACTCACGCACCTCAAGTGCCAGCAGCAGCCCCAGTAATGCTGGGTTAGTGCTGTCATCAGGATGCCCCAGGAGACCACGTGCACGTGGCTCTGGACAGTCCCAACAGGGAACTGTGTTCAGTCAACATACACCCGCTTCCGATGACAGTACCCAGTCTGGGTTAGTACCGGATATGGTCCGTAGCACCCCTGCCAGGCACAGTTACCATGTCCGTGCCCAAAGACACTGATCTGGATGACCTGACAGGTGCAGTCTGTGGCTGTCCACAAAACCCTGTACATGGCAGCCATTATGTGGGACTGTGTGTGTGCTTACAGACATGCAGAAATTTAACACCTAGGGCAAACACATACACACACACACTGCACCAACACTGGTCCACCCTGTACTGCTGCCCCTCACAAACACACATACACACACATGTCAATTGGTGATACCAGTGGCTGGCTTGGGCATACCTAACCCACACCCTGTGCATATGATGACACTGTGCCACCTCCTGCATACTACAACATCAGTGCAGGAAAAGGTAAACACGTTGCTGATGCACAGGGTGACTACATAGATGTGTATAAGTAGCAACATGTTGGTAACTGTTCACTGTTCCACTATGATTGTGTGTATATCCCAGCATTCCTGCTGCAGTAACTGTATGAATGTCCTGAATTGTTATCTGCACTCATACTACTTACCAAAGTGTACCACCTGCACACCATCACATGCTACCATTGACTATGGGAATGTGCATCATGTGCTGTATTGTAGATTCAGCTATATGTATATGTTCTGTCACACATGCATTTACACACACCCTGCTACCCCCACACATGCACACGCTCACCTGCCATTTCCATTATTTATTACCCTACATGAGTAGCTGTTGACACATGACAGGTACACATTTGAAAAGTGCACTATTTGGATTACTACTGAATTCCCCCTCTCTACCTGTACTCACAGGGTGCAGGCAACCTCATTAGTTTAAAAGTGTAATGTGCATCAGGTACTGTGGTTCCCTGATTGCCACATCCAACATGTTTTCCATATGGAAATGCACACACAGAAACATCCCACATCCACACACTTGCCACATTCAGGTTTCAAAACACTATCTAGGTATGTTCTGGTACATGTGCATGTTACAGTAGCATGTAGCACTATACTGAGTACTGGCAGTTGTCTGTTGTCATGTTGTTTGTATAGGGTGCTGTCAACATCACTATTTGTTAAGGGAAATGTGCACCCTGCAGTGCGTAGCCCCATTTGGCAAAAGCCACATCCCACCCCCAGCATTGTGCACACACACTAAAACACATACTTTCCATTTGCAAGATTCAAAGCCCTACCTAACTGTGTTATGACACTAGAAACAGACACATTAGCAGAGTGCGCTATTTGCATTAGTGGGAGAAATCCTTTCTAATGCTGTGCTTAGAGGGTGCTGACATCATCTGTGTTTAGGAAGAGGGATGTGCACCCTGTAGTGTGTTCTCCCAGTTGGCAAAAGGCAATTTTTCTTCACAGCATTATGCACACACACAAACCCCACTCACACTAATTCACATACATTCCCTTTGCAGGATTCAACCCCCTATCTAATTATGTTATGACACTAGAGACAGACACATTAGCAGAGCGCGCTATACGAATTACTGGGGAGTTTTGATTCAGGTAATATAGTTATAGAGTGCCGACATCATCAGTGTTTCAAAAGGGGAATCTGCATCCTGTAGTGTACTTTCACAGTTGCTAATAGAGGCATTTCCCGCACACACATAGATGTGTTTGAGGTTTGCATATGTGGGGGATCCAGTACTCTAGTGTGATTAGTATATGGTTCGATTGCAACAATGAGGGATATACTTCAAGTGGTGAGCATTTTGTACTCATGTTTGTGATGATCAGGTCTAGTATATTTTCCCCTCTTGTGGGAATGTTGACTACTTGTTCCATAGCTAAAGAGTTTCTGAACTATGGGAACCCTAGAGCTTGGGTATTGTGGCTTGAGTAATGTTCACAGTCTATGTTTGGGTAGTTGAAGTCACCCAGTATGATGGTGTTTGCAGAGAAATCTATACTCTCTTGTGTCGTCATGAAGGCTGTGTGGGATTCCTGAGTTTGAGAGGGTGATGTAAGAGTTCCTCTGTGTCTCTTTCCATGTGGTCCAGGGAGGTACATCTCAGGTTGTTCACACCAGCATGGACAATGACTGCCTCATACTTATACTTGCTGTGGAGTGACCTGAGTGCTTGTGTTATGTGGCACATTCTATCACCTGACAGGTAGCTAAATGTGACCCTCACCTTGCTCAGTCTGGAGAGTGGGACATCAGTGTGTCTGACTATGGCATCACCTATTATAGGTGTGTCACACATTGTGTTTGGCCTTATGGGCTGTGCCTGTTAAGAACACTAACTTTGTGAGGTCTGTGTTGCTTGTGATATGTGTTCATGTGGGATGCAGCGTGTCTGGCCATGTCATTTCTGTCTGTGGTCTGGTAAGTATCACCTTTGGTGACATAGGTATTCATATGTCAGCTGGTGAGCATTTGCAGTGTTACCTACTGAAAGTGGTACAGCTTGTTTGTTGTACAATGGACTACATGCAGCCCTGCTTACAGTAGCTATGTTTGCATGCATGTTTCCTTGCAGTTACCCTGGAATACTGATCTGACCTGCCATGCAGAGTTACACAGCTTCTTTGGACTCCTAGTGACATCTGCATAGCTTACTATATGTATGTTCATGTCTCACTTGACAGAATGTCACTGTTTCTCCTGTTCACATGTACGTTGCCTGTGACACATTGCATATGACTTACCTGGCATCTGTCCATGTGAGCAGTCATATATGCCACTGCAGGACTCTAAACCTGATGATGCACACACTCGAAACATTCCTCAGCATGGAGAACATCGTTATCTGTGCAGTAACAGATACCGGATTCAGGGCTACCAACAGCACCCCAGCACTACCAAGTTATACCTCATACCATGCTTTTCAGGCCCAAAACTTGCACAAAACCACAAAAGGAGGGGGTGTATTGATATTCATCCAAGATACCCACACCTCCAGGTTGGTGGCAAAGCACCAAACATCAGAGACTATCCATATGCAAGTAACAATGGGTAAAACTGCCTTCCAGGTTATAGCCTGATACAGACCACCCTCACAAACACAAGAACCGCACTTGGCCTTCCTGAAAACAGTTGGAAATATGTAGGTCTGTCCATACACCATTATAGTGGGTGAGTTAAACTACCCAAACATAGACTGGGAGCATGACTGTAGCTCCAACACCCTAGCCCAAAGATTACTAGAATTTATATACCAAAATGCTATGGAACAACTTGTTACCACTCACACAAGAGGGGAAAACATACTGAACCTGATCATCACCAACATGGGGACTCTATTCTCCAGACCAGAAGTGTATCCCTCACTGGTAAGATCAGACCATAAACTAATCTCACTGGATATTCACATCCCAAGGCCACCCCCTGTACAGAAGAATACAGTCAACAACTCATGTAAAGTATGTTCACACGCCTCATAAATTATGTGGAAACCTTCAAAGCCCCCAGGCCTGTTGAAAATATGGACCAGACTGCAGATACCTGTATAAAGGCATTCTATGGACACCTTCAGGAATGCATGGATCATGCAATCCCAAATAAAAGCAAGACCCAATCCTCCAAAGGCAGACGTCCTGTGTGGTGGACACCAGCCATAAACAAACTATACAACAGAAGGTTGAAGCTACTAAATGATACAACAAACTCCAAAAATGTGAAGGCATTACTGATGAGTATTAGAAGAAAACTACAGGCACTCATAAGATTGTCTAAGGCCATCTTTGAGAGAAGATTCCACAAGACACTGAGGATAATCACAAGGCTTTCTTTAGTTATGTTAGGAACCTGGGTGGTAATTCCCAGATATGCTCAGAGGTACTCCAAGATGTCAAAAGAAATACCAAACACACAGACATTGCCAACATCCTAGTGGACAGGTTCACTGCTAACTTCTCCCCCCCTCCACACCAAAGGGGCAAATATTTCTCCCAGAAGAGTGCTGCCCCCTGACATCTCAGATGCTCAGGTAAGAGCTGCCCTCTCCATAGCAATAAACACTGCATCAATGGGACCAGACAGTGTCCCAGGCTGTGTCCTACATGAACTCCAAGAAGAGCTACACCCAGACATAACACTACTGTTCAATCCCAGCCTTACTACACGATATGTGGCCAAAGAGTGGCATACAGCAACAGTGGTCCCTCTACATGTAGGTGGTGCCTTAACGGATCCTGGACACTATCGCCCCATAAGTCTGAATAGCTTGGTCTGCAAAGCTATGGCAAGGATCATCATGAACCTCATAAATATAGATATTGGGGACCTACAGACACTGCATCATACACAGTTTGGCTTTGTTAATGGCAGACCCTGCCTCTCAAACCTGTTTGATTCCTTTGAAACAGTCACCAAGGCCACTGTCAAGGGGATACAATACCCCACTTGTGCATTCTAGGGAAGCTCACCAGTGTACATATTAACCCCTATGTCACTACAGATATTGCACAGTGGCTCAAGGGCAGAACCCTCATGGTTAGAATTGCTGGAGCCATGTCAGCCTCAAAACCAGTTACAAGTGGTGTCCCACAAGGCTCAGCCCTGGGATCTGTCTTGTTCAGTATATATTTATCAGAGGTACAGGCCAACATGGAAGGACTGTGGCTGAGCAAGTCACAGATGATTGCAAACTGGACGCCATAATCAACTCTCCAGCCAACACACGCATCCTCCAAAAGGGCCTCTTAGAAACAGACGACTTGTGCCACAGCCATGGCCTCAAGCTGAATGCCAGAAAGTGTATAGTCATCCCCTTTGGCAAAAACAAAGTGACCACAAAGTACCACATATGTGTTAATCCATTAAGTACAGATGAAGGAATTATGGACCTTGGGGTACACAAGTTGATAGCATTCTCTCATTTGACAACCACATGGCCAAAGTGGTTAGAAAAGCATTTTATATAGGCCACCTCATCATGAAGGGATTCACATGTAGATCAGGGGAGGACATTGTGCCTCTTTACTCATCCCTCATCATGCCCATAATTGACTACAATGCCCCTGTCGGCATGCACCTTACCAGACACCTGCAGCAACTGGAAAGACCACAAAAGTACCTCAACAAGAGGATCAAAGGGCTCAAACAGATGCCACATACTGTCTGGTTAAAGAAACAGCAGCTCTACTCAGTGGCATATTGCCTCTTCATAGGCAATCTGTGCCTGACATATAAAGCCATGTCAAACCCTAACTTAATGGCCATGCTGCACCTCAGAATATCCAAATCCCATCAAGCTACACGCTGGAAAGACTTGAACCTCAGGAGTGATATACATAGGACATGCTGGAGGGACACATTCATAACTCAGAGGCTCCCTTCACTCTGGAATATTATCCCAATACAGGTTAGGCAGAGTCACTCAGTGACTGTCTTCAAGAGGAATATTAATGACTGGATGGGACATTGTAGGTTTACCCTGGGTATCACTTATGTATCACTGTTAGACAGAGGCACAGTATACTAACCTTGGAAAAGGGCATAGCAAGATAGATTTACAATGCATGGTGAAAGCCACACACATTCTGGCTAGGTTTATAAATGCCCTAGGGCAGATAGCCTAGTATGAACCTATGAACCTATGTATCTTGTTCACCATTGGCCCTATGTGCTGTTAATCACCAATGCAATCTCAATACTATGGTAGCATGTGCAAAGGTCAGTTGTCAGTCACCTCTATGGTACAGTTGCCACATGTACACAGTCAACCCTATCCCCTACCCATGGATGTACAACACATGTATGAGATGAAAACACATAGCCAAACTGTGGACTAAGCACTCTGAACCCAGTACTGGCATAACCTGTCAGGTGGCATGAAATACTACAGTGACTGCAATACCAGTCTGATGTAGACCTACACTGACAGCAATACAAGCACGGGAACACACCGGGCCATTCATGGAGCCTAAGAATGGCATCCTGCCTGAGTGGCAGACACCTCTGCAGCTGGCACATAAGCATATGTTAGGCCTGAACACAGCACGCATAACACATAGTACACAAATCCTGTGTGCCAAACAAGCACAGTCTGTACAGCTATACAACACTACTGCTGCAGTTGTGTTAGGTACTTTTATTGTCCAGTACAGTGAGGTCATGCTCACCAGGCTGGACAAGGTGAAGGTCACAGTGATATGCTCATGGGGCACTATGGTCCACCACATAACGCAAGCATACAGGTCAGTCAGATGCATGGACACATATGACTCAGTCATTGTCCATGCCACTACAGCTGATGTGTGATGTCCCTCACTGGAATACATGATAGGGAACATGGAAGGGCTCACTGAGCAAGTGGCACAGGCTGGTAGAACCCTGACCTTGGTTGGCATCATACCCTCATCAGGAATGCTGACATATTACTGAATGCTAATGAATTACTGTAGCTACAACACCCTAGCTGAAAGGTTCTTAGCATGCGGTCACTGCATTGCTATGGAACAACTTCTTATCACTCCCACAACAGGTGAAAACATGCAGCACCTCTTCATCAACAACATGTAGACTATATGCCCCAGACCAGGTGTGTATCCCTCACTACTAGGTTGATAGCATCTACATCTCACACTGTATATACACATCCCACATGCAGCACCTTCACAGAAGACCACAGTCATAATGTTACCCAGTGCAAATACCATGTATTCACATGTGGCAGGCATCACACATGGCAACTATTGAAGGTCACAGGTACATATGTGTATTTGGCACACACATACATCATGTGTGCATTGCCATAACTGGTTTAATCGATGTCATGCATTATTGTGAGAAACAACCCGCACACATGGGCATTCTGTGTGAGCAAAACACACGTGACATGTCTGGAATCAAAAGCCATAAATAATTGTGATATTGTTTAGAAAGGGGTATGTGCATCCTGTAGTGTGTTTTCCCAGTTGCCAAAAGTGATGTTCTTTTCATACAGACTTACTAACCCCCCTTCACACACACTTGCTGGATTCAAACCCCTACCTAACTATGTTATAACACTAGAGAAGGACACATTAGCAGAGCGTGCTATTCGGGTCACTGGGAGAATTCTTTTCTCCTGATATACTTATAGGGTGCTGACATCATCTGTGTTTAGAAAGTCGAATGTGCATCCTGTGGTGTGTTTTCACAGGTGCCAAAAAGGATGTTCTTTTCATACACACTTACACACACACTTGCTGGATTCAAACCCCTACCTAACTATGTTATGACACTAGAAACAAACACATTAGCAGAGCATGCTATTCTGATTACTGGGAGATTTCTTTTCTCCTGATATACTTATAGGGTACTGACATCATCAGTGTTTCGAAAGGGGAATGAGCATCCTGTGGTGTGTTTTCCCAGTTGCTAAAAGGAACATTTCCCTCACACAGACTTGCACACAAACCAACCACAATCACCCACACACACACACACACACACACACACACACACACACACACTCACTCTGGATAAGCTGTCATTCCCTAGGGCAAACAGCCTAGTGTTGACCTCTACACCCATATGTTTAACTGTCAGATGCACATTATTTGGTGCTGATAGCAGTGTTTGCAGGTCTTTATTGCCATAACATTTCCTGCTTGTATGAACAACTTGTGTATCTGTGGGCGATGTTTGCATATGGGGGAAATCCGCTATATCATGTATGTCTCTAGTCATTTAAGTGTGAGCACTGGTCAGATTGCTATAATGTTATTGGTAACGGGAATAACATGTACGTATACCAGATATATGTGGCAAAATGCTAAACTGATATTTGGACTAAGTGTGTGAGCATGCCCAGTTCAGCCTTCCCATGGCATGTTGTGTGAAAGATGTCACATTTATCAAATTGTGTGAGCATGCCCAATGTGAGCTTTCCATATGTTGAACTCTGCAGCCCATCACATTTGTGGATGAGTGTGAACTTCAACAAATATCTCCTGTTTATGGTTGTGTGTTCTGTGTCATGTTATGTAGTTACTGTCCAAATGCTTTTTGTGTGAACACAACAGGGATTATACTGTGCCTGCAGGTTTTGCATGGGATACTTTGCATACAATTGTCAACATCTGTTCATACTGACCTAACACTGTAGTACTGTATAGTGTAGTGGTTCAGTACTTTCACTGTGGTGGACAGTATCCTGGGCTTTAGTCCTATCACTGCTTTACATTTCCATAGTGAACACAACAGCCTGGTTAGGGTCCAGTTGTGCACGTCTGCACAAAGGTGGTGCCTCTACGGACCCTGGTAATTACCGCCCCATAAGCTTAACAAGTCTAGTCTGCAAAGCTATGGAGAGGATCATAATGGAGCTCATAAACAAAGATATAGGGGACATGCAGACATTGGACCCGTCCCAGTTTGGCTTTGTCAAGGGCAGATCATGCCTTTTGAACTTGGTCAACTTCTTCAAAACAGTCACTAAGGCTATTGATGAGGGAAAGGCAGTCCATACAGCCTACCTTGACCTTGCAAAGGCTTTCGACACAATACCCCACTCGGGTATTGTAGAAAAACGTACCAATTTAAATGTAAACCCATATGACACAAGATGGGTTGCAAACTGGCTTAAGGACAGGACCCACAGGGTTAGAGTTGCTGGCACTATGTCAGACTTCAAGCCGGTCACAAGTGGTGTCCCACAGGGCTCGGTCCTTGGCCCCCTATTGTTCGGCATCTACTTCTCAGAAGTACAGGCCAACATGGGAGGACTTTGGCTGACAAAGTTTGCAGATGACTGCAAACTGGGCGCCATAGTGGAAAGTGCATCAGACATGGATATCCTTCAGAAGGGACTCACGGAAACTGATAGCTGGTGCCAGAGCCATGGCCTGAAGTTAAATGCCAAAAAATGTATACTCATACCCTTCGGGAAAAGCAAGGTAACCCCAAGCTACCATATAGGTTGCAATCCTCTAAATACAGAAGAGGTTATCAGGGACCTGGGGACCCATGTTGACAGTGGCCTTTCTTTTGACACTCACATTGCTAAAGTGGTTAGAAAGACCTTCTACATTGCCCACCTGATCATGAAGGGATTCACATCCAGATCTAGTGAGGTCATTGTTCCCCTGTACTCTTCACTTATCAGACCAATGATCGAGTACAATGCCCCATTCGGGATGTATCTCACCCAACATCTGCAGCAATTGGAGAGACCCCAAAAGTCCCTCACCAAAAGGATAAAGGGACTCCAACATCTGTCATATGCTGCCAGATTGAAGAAACTCCAGCTCTATTCAGTCGCATACCATCTGCTCAGAGGTGACATGTGCCTGACATATAAGGCCATGTCCAACCAGGAATTAATGGACATGCTCCAACTCAAAAACTCCAAATCCACCAGAACCACTAGGGCAAGTGACTTAAACCTTAGCAGGGATATAAATAGGACATGCTGGAGGGATAGATTTATCACTCAGAGACTCCCTATGCTGTGGAATAGAATCCCAGTCCATGTGAGGCAGAGCACCTTGCTGGCTCTGTTCAAGAGGAATCTTGACCTGTGGATGGGAGATCGTAGGTTTACCCCGGGAATCGTCTCTGTGTCACTGCTGGACAGAGGCACAACAAACTAATGGGCACAGTATTGTTTCCATATAAGGGGTGGCGTAAGCCACACAACTCTGGGCTAGGCTTATAAATGCTTTAGGGCAGATAGCCTAGTATAAACCTATGAAGCTATGAACCTATCTGACCATGTTGCATTATGTTCAGATATTAACTACTTACAACAGCCTCGTCCAACATCAGTAGTGTATTCCACAACATAGGCGTACATTGGCAAACACTACCAATGTGCCCTAGGCCATTTCTAATGCTAGTCAGAGAGTGTGTTTGTCCTTCGACACATTGTAAGTGTAGTTTGCCATGACATATGTCTTGTTTAGTATACTGTGCCTCTGTCTACCCATGACATAACAGTGATATCCAGGGTAAACCTACCATCTCCCATCCACTCATTAAGATTCCTGTTGAGGAGAATCAACGAGTGACTCTATGGATAACCTGTACTGGTAGTTTACTCATGCGTGGGGGTGGCTTTTGTGTTATGGATAATGCAGTACAGCTTGTCCTATGTATGTCATTGCTGGGGTTCAGGTCCCTCATGTGCATAGCTCACTGCCATTCAGATTGTACAAGGTGCAGCATGTTCATTGATTCCAGCTTGGACATGGCTTTCTACATCAGGCACAGCTTGCATCTGGGTGGCCAGCATGGCAGTGTGTGGAGTTTCATTCTGTTTAATCAGGCAACACATTACATCTGTTCAAGCTCTTTGATACTCCTGGTGAGGTACTGTTGTAGACTTTACAGTTGATGGAGGTGTCTGCTGAGGTACACCCCACAGGGGCTGTTGTAGTCAATTGTAATGCTGATGAAGGATAACTGCAGAACCACAATGACCTCCCCTTATCTAGATGTCATAACCTTCATGATTAGGTTGGTATATGGATTGTTTCTGTTAACACTACAGCCACATGTTTGTCCAATGCAGGATATCTATCACCTTGTGTACACAGGTCTGTCATTACATGTTAAGTATGTAATGGGTTAACACCTATGTGGTAATTGGTGGTCACTTACTGTATATCCACAGAGGTTGACTATACAGTTTTCTCCATTTAACATGCTGACATGGCTATGGCACCAGTTGTCTGTTTCTATGTGGCCCTTTTGTGGGATGCTTGTGTCAGCTGGAGTGTCAGATATGTTGGGCGGTTTGTAGTCCTCTGCAAACATGTTCAGGCACAGTCCTTACATGTTGGCCTGTACCTATGGGGCATATATACCAGAGGGGGAAGGTCCCAGGAACAAGCTTTGTGGGATACCTGTTATATGTGGTTTGTAGTCTGACATGGCTGCAGCATGTCTGACCATGTCAGTTCTGTTGTTGGTCTTGTTTGCAACCCCTCTAGTGACATAGGGGTGTATATATAAGCTGGTGAGCATAGCTATATTGAACACGTAGGGTATTGTATGGAAGGCTTTACAAGGTCTAGCTACACTGTGTGGACCACATTGCCCTCATCAGTGACCTCAATTACTGTTTCAACTGAGTCACACATGTTTAGGGGCAGGGTCTGCACTTAATAAACCCACACTGGGTAGGGTCGGGTGCCAATAGATCCCCAATATCTTTATGTCTGTGGTACATGCTGATCCTTTCCATAGCTGTGCAGACCAAGCTTCTCAGGATTTTGTGGTGGTTGTTTTTAGTATCCATTCAGGCGACACCTTTCTTAAGAACGACCACTGTTGTTGTACACTGCTGTTTGGGCACATATCCTGTGGTAAGGCTGACATAATGTCAGGGAGGCAGCAGTCTGCTGGGAAAGATATTTTGCATTATGGGGGGGGGGGTTTGCACTGCACCTGTCAGGATGTATGTTGGCAATACGTGTGTGTGTGTTTGCTATGTTGTTTGTAATATTTGTGTGATCCAGAGCATATCTGGGAATTCACAACACGCTTCCTACCATCAGTTGCAGCAGCCTTGGGGTTATCCTTAGTGTCCTGTACAATTTGTATCATAATAGGTTCATAGGTTCATACTAGGCTATCCACCCTAGGGCATTTGTAAGCCTAGCCACAGTGTGTGTGGCTTTTGCCACCCCTTGCTATGTGAATATTATGGCCATTTATGATTTACTTAGCTGTGCCTCTGTCAGGACATGACACAGTAAAGACCCCAGTGTACATCTACAATTATCCATCCATTTTGCAAACTTCCTGTTGAAGAGTGTCAGTGAGGGGCTCTGCCTAACATGTAGTGGTATTCTGTTCCAGGGTGTGGAGAGACTCAGGGTTAGGTATCTGTCCCTCCAGCACATCCTATTTGATTATGTGTTGAGGTTGACATCTCTGACTCACACAGCTCCGATGGCTTTGAGTTTTCTGGGGTGGAGCATGTCCATTACTTCTGTGTTGGACATGGACTTGTACAACAGACATACAATGCCTCTGTGTAGGCAGTATGTGACTCCATTCAGCTGTGGTGTCTACAGCCAGGCAGCATATGACATATATTTGAGACCCTTTCTGACTCTTGGTGAGGTACCTTTGAAGTCTTTCTAACTGCTGCAGGTGCCAGGTAATGTACATCCCAAATGAGGCATTGTACTACAATATGGTCTGATAAGGGGACAGTATAGGGGCACAATGACCTTTGTTGACGTAGATGTGAATCCTTTCATGATACAGTGTCCAATATAGACAGTCTTCCTAGCCAAATTGGCAATGTGACTGTCACATAACAGGTTACTGTCCACTTGTGTCACTAGGTCCCTGATTACTCCTTCCACACATAATGGTTTACCACCTATGTGGTAATTTGTGTGTACCTTGTTTTGTATTTGATGGTACATTCATACTGTCCACTGTCTTCAGGACAGTGGGGTGGGGTTCCTGTGTGTGAGAGTGTGGTCTGTAGCATGCTACAGACTGTACAGCAGTCTTGCCTATGGTTAATTGCACATGGGTGGACTGCAATCACATAAGCATTGTCAGTTAACTGGACGTATAGGTGTCTGTGCTGAATATGGATACTCACCCTCATTTTATGTTTTTTTTTCCAGGTTTTGTGGCCATAACACATGATATATGGTATTACCTGGTAGTGCTGGTGTGCTGTCACGAGGCTTGCAGCAGGTTTCTATCACTAGACAGACATCAATGTTCTCCATACTGGGGAGGGCCTCAGGAGCATGCATATTGAGGTTTACACATCTGGCATTGATCAGCATTACCCTTCTGTTTCTTTCCAGTTTTGTTTTCTATGGTGGTGGGTTAGTCTTTTCAGCATTGCCTATGAAAGGATCTCTGTAGGTTGCAAAAGCCTTAGGCAATATCCAGACGCTCATGGGTAACAGGTACAAGCCATCCCTGGAACAGCAGCATCTCTCACTATGGAGTCACCTATTACAACTGTATCAGGCATGTTGTTTCTCCTTCTGTCCTGTGACTGTTTGGCACACCAGCTTTGTGTACTGTGTGTTACATGTGCTATGTCTGGAGGTTGTTTTATTGGGTGTCTGCATTGGAGGCGTGTGTTGGTGTTGTGTGTTTGTAATTAGGGCTTCTGGGAATGTTTTTGTGTTTATGTGTTTGGTTTACAGTCGTTGTAGGTCTATGTGGGACTGGGTTTGTGGTGTATGTGGTTACCTTGTCCTCCTGACTAGTGTTGACAGTACTGATTTGGGGGTGCTCAGGCTCCGGTTTGGCTACCTGTTTGCGTCTATCACATATATTTGTATTTATTGGGGTGAGTTGTTGTTGTGTGTGTACTTGGGACAGGTGTCACATTGCCACTGGATTCACAGATTCTACTTGTTTTGCCTGGCCTTAGTGGATTGTATGTGTGGACACATTTTATTGCCATACTAGTGATCACTGATTACTTCACTTTTTATGTTTGATCTATCATGTGGTAGCTTCCTCATTCTCTTCAATGGTTTAGTAATTGCTGGAGTCCAGCATGCCAGATGCCTGGATGTATGGCATTGTGTCTTGTTGTTATTTGTGATTGCAGACTCCAAGCACTCTTGGCTGTGTTCATGGTATGCCTGTATAACATGTTCTGCAGTGTGTCCCATATTCTGGACTTGCATAGGGCCTTTCATGGATTCCACATTGGTTTGTAGGGGTGCAAGCTATGCTTTATACATGTGTTTCACTGTGGTATTCTGGCCAGGGACTGGGGTCGGGATGTGTAACTACAGTGTGATTACTCTATGGTCTGGTCTTACCAGTGAGGGATACACTTCTCATCTTGACATCCAGTACACATATTTCTGATTATCACATCCAGTATGCTTACCCCTCTTGTGGAAGTGTTACATTTTGCATGTCCATTTTGTTTGATGGATTCTGGGAAATTGTCTACAAATGTGTCGGTGCTAGTATAATACAAAGAGTATAGTGACAAACGTCTCAAAAGCTGACTTCACACTTCTTCAGACTGAGATGGTATCCTTTAAGCCCACTGGGCCAGTGGAAACCACAACACACAATGGTGACTCCTTCACAGACGCTTTCTACAGACATCTCCAAGAAAGCATGGACCATGCAATCACAAATAAAACCAAGACCCTCTCCACCAAGGGAAAGTGGCCTGTCTGATGGACCCCAGCCATAAACAAACTGTATAACAAATGAAGGATACTAATGCAAGACAAAGCTACATCTCCTAAAGGGAAGGCAGCTGTGATCAGCACTAGTAAAAAGCTACATTCTCTCATAAGGACATCCAAGGTCAACGTTGAGACAAAAATCACCAAAGACAATTAAGATAACCACAATGCCTTCTTCAGTTATGTCAGTCACCTGGTTGGGAACCCTCATATATGCTCAGAGTTGGTACACAACAACATATATTTCAGTGACCTGACAGATATTGGCAACATTCTGGCAGACAGGTTCAGTGCAATTTTCCCCCTCCCTCACCCCCAAAAGAAGATAGTTATCACAGCTGAATGTAACCTCACTGTCATCTCAGATGTCCATGTGAGAGCCGCACTCAGCAAAGACAAAAACACAGCATCAATGGGACCTGATGGTATCCCCAGTTGTGTGCTATGTGAACTCCAGAAGGAGCTAAACCCGTATATAGAAATGCTATTTAACCTTAGCCTTGCTACAGGATATGTACCTGAACACTGGCGTACAGCAACAGTGGTCCCACTCCACAAAGGAGATGCCTCCACAGACCCTGGGAACTACCACCACACAAGCTTAACCAGCCATGTCTGCAAAGCTATGGAAAGAGTCATTATGGAGCTCTTAAACAGAGACATTGGTGACCTACAGACCCTTGATCCCACCCAGTTCAGCTTTGTACAGGGCAGATCCTGCCTTTTGCACCTAGTTGACTATTTTGAAACTGTCAGTAGGGCCATTGATGAGGGCTAAGCGGTCCACACAGCCTACCTGCACTTGGCTAAGGCCTTTGACATAATACCCCACTCAGGCATCATAGACAAGCTCAACAGCTGAAATATAAAACCATATGTCACAGGATAGGTTGCAAAATGGCTAAGAAACAGAACCCATAAAGTCAACATTGCAGGTGCCTTGTCAGATTCAAAGCCAGTCACAAGTGGTGTCCCACAATGATCTGTCCTGGGACCCCTCTTATTTGGCATTTACTTTTCAGATGTGAAAGCAAACATAGGAGGGTTGTGGCTGACAAAGTTTGCAGATGACTGCAACCTAGGCACCATAGTGAATACATCTGCCGGCGCACACATCCTACAGAATGCCCTCACAAAAACAAATAGCTGGTGCCGGAATCATGGCCTGAAACTGAATGTAACTGATGTGTAGTCATCCCCTTTGGGAGGAACAAAGTACCCACAAATCAATACATAGACAGCAACCCACTGAGCACAGAAAACAAATCAGACACCTGGGGACCCATGTAGATAGTGACCTCTTGTTTGACACCCATGTTGCCAAAGTGGTTAGAAAGACTTTCTATCTTGCCCACCTTATCATGAAGGGTTTTCCATCCAGATCAAAGGAGGTCATTGTACCCCTATACTTCTCCCTTATCAGGCCCATGATTGAATACAAAGCCCCATTTGGTATGTACCTCACCCAGCACTTGCAACAGCTGGAGAGACCCCAAAAGTACCTTACCAAGAGGATCAAGGGTCTACAACACATGTCATATGCTTCCAGACTAAATGAAATCCAGCTTTATTCAGTAGCATACCGCCTACTTACAGGTGACCTATGCCTGACATACAAGACCATGTCCAATCAGGATTTGGTGGACATGCTCCACTGCAAGCAATTCAAATCCACCAGAACCATGACAGCTAAAGATTTGAACCTCAGTACATACATGTATAGGACATGCTGGAGGGACAGAGTCATAACTCAGAGGCTTCTCACACTCTAGCAAAGAATCCCAGTTCATGTTAGACAGAGTCCCTCACTGACTCTCTTCAAGAGAAATCTGGACAAGTGGATGTGAGATTGTAGGTTTACCCCAGGGTCCTCCTGTGTCACTACTAGACAGAGGCACAGTCAAGTTATTCGATTAAGTAAGGGGGTCATAATGTGTCACTACTAAGTCAGAGGCACAATATTCAGAATCTATTCTGTACACTTATTACCACTATAAGGGGTGGCAATAGCCACATCACTATGGCTAGGCTTATAAATGCACTAGGGCAGATAGCCTAGTAGTAAACTATGAAACTATGAAACTATGATGTATGTGTAGGTATTTTCAGTCAAGCAATATAATGTGGTTTGGGGGGCTTGATATCTTCCTGTATTCCAACATAGGCCTGGTGCAGTTCCTGCTATTAGGACAGTGGTCTGCAGCAAGCTATATAGTAGTAGGCAGTTTTAGCCATTGGTATTTGACCATGGCTAATCCATGCTGCTTCTTGTTGTGGTACCAACATGGGGATGTGGTTATCCATGACATTTATTGCTAGTCACCCTCGTTTTGTAGCTTGTTCCATGTTTTTGCAGCTGTACATCACTGTATGAGGTATGACCTGGTAGTGTTAGGGTGCTGATGTGGGTTTGACCCAGTTTCCATTACAGCACTGATATCTACATTCTCTATACTGTGTGCGTTTACACTGCACGCATCTTGCTGTTTATACTTCTGGCATTGGGTAGCATTACATCTAGGTTCCTATCCCTTGTGGTACCTATGAAGGTGGGTTTGTGTTTTTGTGGTTTATGATTGGTGAGGGTGGATGTTAGTCAGGGTCCTCAGGTGTGCATATGGTACATGGTGTTACATTACTTAACACATGGCATTCATGCCTCAGGTGGTGCTTCAGGGCTGCCTCTGTCGGATGCACATACTACACTCCCTGTACATGTTTGGAAGCAGGTTGTGTCATGTTAGGCGTCCCTGTTACTATATGAGTGAGTCGGAGGGGGTATCAGTCCCAGTGTTCCTACTGAGCCAGTGTATGTGCTATGCATTGCCTCTTTGCCAAGGCCAGGGCATACTGGACATGCCTCCTTCTGCCTACTGGGGCAAGGTCAGGTTGTTCCTCCTCCGAGTCACCCTCTGCCTGTGGTGGCCTTGACAACGGTGGGGGTATGTTTGGCCCAGCCCTATGCTGGTCCTGCTACAGCTGTTTCTGCAGGATCATATTATGTAGCATAGCACATATCATGATCATTTGGGTACATGTAGTTGGTGTGTACTGCAAGGCTCCACCAGATGTGTCCAGACACCGGAACCGTGACTTGAGCAGCCCAAACACACGCTCTATGACATTACGTGTTTGTGCGTGTGCCTCATTATGGCGTTCCCGTTCAGGTGTGTGCGCATTTCTGATGGGTGTCATCAGCCACGGCTCAAGTGCATAACCGGCATCCTCCACTAGGTGTCCATGTGGGAAGTCCCCACTGGCAAATGATTGGTACAGCTGCGTCAGATGCCAGATGTGGGAATCATAGTAGCTCCCAGGGCAGCCAGCACACACATTCATTATTATGCCCTGGGCATCACACATGACCTGGCAGTTGATGGAGGGGAATCCCTTGCGGTTAATATAGGCTCTACCCCGCTCACCGGCTGGTGCTTTGATGTGTATATGCGTGCAGTCTATTGCACCCAGTACCTCAGAGTATCACGCTATTTGCTGGAAGAGACGCATATTGCTGGCCAATACCTCATGGGCATTGGGGAAATATACATGATCACCGACATGTGCTGACATGGCATCCAGGAACTGGTGTAGTACCCTGGAGGCTGATGCCTGTGATATCCCCATCATATCACCAGTTGGTCTCTGGAAGGTACCTGTTGCTAGTATTCTTAGGCCAACACATACCTTGGTTTCCACTGGGATGGGTTCCCCTCTGTTGGTTCTGTGTGTGAGGCGTGGCCTGCACAGCTCAACAATCTGCTGCAGGAGGTCTCTGTCCACTCTATAGCGCTCTACTATCTCCAGCTCATGTAACCCATGGTAGGTGACCCTGGGCCTGTATACTCTTCTCCTTCTCCTCACTCTGGGTTGTCTGTCAGCATCTGCATTGTCACCACCCTCAGCAATTCGCCTATGCCTGATTATAACAGCTATGGCAGCCCCTAGCATTTCTGCTCTGAGTTCAGCTTTTTCAGTTTTCAATTCTGATAGCTTACTCCTTTCTTGCAGTATCTCTTGAGAGAAACACCCTGCACTGCTGTTTGCAGTGTTTTAAGTGCTGGGTTGGGCTTCTAGTCTGCCTGTGTAATTGCCTGCTTCCAATTGTTATCACCAATTAACTCCAGCAGTATCCTCTGGCAGCTTCCTTGTATTCTGGTTGTTTCCTTTTTCCTCTCTGTTTCCTCAGGGGGAGCAATGTGCACACCAGCTTAAGCATGCTCACAGTTGCTTAAACGCGCGCACACATCCTTACACGGTGTGGACTTGGCTGATTCATGGTAAAACGCGAGCACATTGCCTTATACACGTGCATGCCCGCGCAAACCGTTGTAAATGGTTTGCAACACGCTCCCACATGTTGAACCTGCCTTACACGTGCGCACACACGTGCATGCACGTATATCAAGAAAGTTTGAGTGTAGGGATAGTGTGCACCCTCTATTTCTTGACTTTCCTAGTGTTCTGTTGGGACTCACCTCTCTCCCTGATGTCTGTCTGTCATCTGTCACGTTACACTGCCCTCCAATGTGATACATTTATTTCTATCATTCCCCCCCGTGATGTCACCTACCTCTTACTCTATTCCTCCCCCTTCTGTAACTCTTACACTACTTGGAAAGTGCTCATTACCTATGTGGCAGTGTGATTCAGTATTGTAACCCTCATTTACATAGGATTGCCTAGTAATGCTTAGTTACATCTCTTACACTGAGCTTCCCCCCCTTGGCAACCACTACACAGTGGCCATATTGTTTTTGGTCTGCCATTGTCATTCCATGTAATACATAACACCCACAATTGTGGGCTTATAAGCTTCGGTTTTCACTTTTAGGCAGCGCACCCCATTTGCGCGGGTGTGCGCTGCAGTTAAACATCAAAATCCCCCGAAAAAAAAAAAGTTATTTTAAATAATTTTGCATCAATTTTTAATGCCAATGGCCACATATTTGGCCATTGGCATGCTAGATGACACATATGCACCCTTTATTTGGAGCTGACATAGCTCCATTGTCAATTTTTCAGAAATGTACTCAGTTGTCAGCTGAGTACATTTCTGCAGCTAAAACGTCTGTTACATGGACTGCTTTGGGCTTCCTGGATTGCTCAAATACCTCATTTGCATATCTTTGAGCTGCAAATGAGATATTGAGCATTTCCACACCCAGTCCGTGTAAGTGCCGTTTTAGCTGTCTCTTACACGGAGGTTTGGGCTGTTCCTGGATCGGGAGGCTTACACGGAGGCTTACACTACTCTTAAACTCCGTGTAAGCCTTCGTGAATCCTGCTAATTATCTATAGCTCAAACACAGGAAGTAAAAGAATTCATATTCAGAAATAAGGGCATATTCTACAAATGGCCAAGTGGAGCCACTTTAATCCAGCCCAATATAGAAACCATGCTTGGTGAAAATGTATATTAAAACCATACTGGATTCCAGAGTCAAAGTGACAAACATTTCTGGGAATGTACAGAAAAATGCATAAACTTGGATAAAAAAAACAACAAAGTGAGAGTAACAGTCTCATTGCAATGGTTTCCATACCTGATGGGTTTAAAATGTCTGAAATGATCTTAGGAAGTTGAATAGCACTTCCAAGTCTGATTCATATCCCATGTCATGAGTGGACAGATTGGTTGAAAGACTGAGCAGTTTGAGATATCTGTCCACCACAGATTTAACGAAAAGCTATTGTCAAATTCAACTAAGTCCAGAAGCTTATGAAAAAGAAAGCATTCTCTACCCCTGATGGACTCTTCCATTATAAAGTATCACCTTTCAGTGTCCATAGAGCATCTTCAACCTTTTAGAGGTTGATAGATAAAATTCTAAGACTTTATGTCACATATGATGCAGCCTATCTGAATGATGTTGGGAGATGCTCTGAAGACTTGGGAAGTTATTTCTTGAAGAGTCCCCATTCTAAATGTTTTGCAGTAAGCTTGGTTGACAACTAACTCAGCTAAATGCAATATGGGCATGTCAGTAGTTTATTATTTGGAGAATATTATTAGAGGTTTTTGAATCCCTAAGCTCACAAAGTTGCAACCATCCAGGACTTAGCAAAGCCCTCTACAAAAAGCAGGTAAGCACTGTTAGGTTTGACCATTTGTGCTGCACTTTGCTATGAAACACTTGCTCCCTGTCTACATTAAGCAAAGGCAGGGCTTCATTAAAAAATATAATGGTCAAATAAAGCCAAACAGGCCTTCAAAAAAATTAAAACATGTTAAGCCAGTGTTAATGCAGGATAAAGTGAATGTTTGTGTGAAAGTGCTAATGATAGGCTGAATAAAGCAGATTGTATTCTTTTTTTCCCTCTGTCTCTCTTCTGTTTCTGTCATGTTTACCTGCAATATACATTCTTCTAGTAAACACTTTTGTTTGTCCCAATGTGAAAGGATAAAGAGAGGTACTAGTTACTGAGAGTCACTACTTCTCAGGCAACAAAAAAGGATAAAATGGCATTGGAATGCAATGGCTATTGGAACTTTTTAAGATTCAACTGAGAATCAAGTCAAAAGGAAACTGATGTAGAGGTGTTTTGACAAACTCTTCGCTGTCATGTTGGGGATGGGTCTAGCTGGTTTATGACCTGTCTTTTGCAAGGTTTTCTTTCCAGAAAGTACTTTTTCTTCCCTGCAATCTAATACTAAACACTCCACATACAGAAAAAGCATCATTTAATAATTATGTTTGACTTTCTTTCATGCATTTGTCTCAATTTGTGCATCTGTGAATAACTTTATCAAAAGAAATCTTATTTTTTTCAATTATTTACCAACATATTACCTGTCAGAAGTTCTGTTACCAGTTACAGACTGAAGCAGCTATGAGTCACTCGAAGACATCTCTACAAGACAGCACTATGAAAAAGGAACTTCAAATAATAATCAACAGCATTCAAGACCTTTCTATAAAGATGGATAATTTAGAAAAGATTATGGAAAATATGAAGAAAGAAAGAAAGCAAAAAAAAAACAAATTGATGACTTAAGGGAAATTATTACTACTCACTCTGACCAAATAACAGTTATAGAAGAATCAGTAAGTGAAATAGATGGCAGGCAAATGGAAAATGACAACCAGATAAACTTTTACCAAAACAAAATAACCAGTTACTAGAAAAGGTGGAAGACCTAGAGTTTAGATCCAGAAGAAACAACATTAGGATCTATGGAGTTCCAGAGAAAATGGAAAGAAATAATATGATTCTCTTCCTAAAGGGGTTGGGAGGGTGGCCTAATGGTTAAGGTGTTTGCCTTACAAACACAAGGTGTAAGGTTTGAGTCTCACAAGGGATAATTGGCTAGGCTTAAAATGGCTCACAAGGGCAGTTAGCTTAGTACTAACCTATGAACTATGAACTATAAATGATTGGCTTCCAAAAATACTAAACCTCCCGAAGCTTGGAATCGAGAGAGCCCACAGGTCCCTGGCATATACATCTGCATCAAAAAATTCAACAGCTGTGAGATCTATCATTGTAAAATTCCTATCTACACAAGACCAAGACTTAATACTAAGAACTGCATAATCAGGAAATCCAGTCCAAGTTGATGGGAAAAATATAAGATTTTACAATTATTACACTTCCACTGTAATCACAAAGAGAAAAACGTGTTTCCCACTTATTAAAGACTTAAAAAAAAGCCAACATTAAAGCCCAGATAATGTTTCCAGCCAGAATCAAAATTACCCTCTCGGATGATCAAAAAATATTCAATTATTTTGAAGAAGCATCAGCCTTCGTGAGGAAAAGCAAGTTACTCGAAAAAGTAGAAGAAATGGACCTTTCTTTGCCCAGTCTAAAAAGACAAGCTGCTAATGGTAAAATAACCACAGCTGACAAATCTAGTAAGAAGCTTAATGGGAAATAGTATAAAAACCATCACTCTCAAAACTTATTAACAAACAATACATCTGAAAACACAGGATATAAATGGAATCATAAGGTACATGTTAGAGTGTATTTAACAGTGAATAAAAGGTTGAATAGAGTTTAGTAATATGTGATTAGAATCCATACTAAAATGGCCCTGGCCTGAAAAATAAGGAATTTGCTTAATGGACATGTTTTCCTACAGAATCAGTATGCATTTCACACTGTCAGGAAGAAAGCTGGCCTCTTACAGGCTTAGCAATAATATAAAAAACAGGATGTATGCATTTCACATTGTCAGTAACAAAACTAACCTGGTTCCTTAAAAAAATGGACAATGGGAAAACAATCTGTACGTTTCTATCATATGAGACTGTTAAGCAAGGAAGCTTGAATGGATACAGACAATACCAGCATTATTTCTCTACAGGATGAAAACATATTTTTCTGCAAACAGCAGCAAAGAGATGTTTTCATACAAAAACCTTTTGAATACCAAGGAGAAAAACAGGATGTAAAACCACTATAAAGAGACTATAGCAAATGAAATTGTTAGGAGAAGTATTTTGTACAGGAAAGGTATCATTTATGCTGAACAAGATGTAAAAAGTGGTACAGTTTAACTAAAGCTGCAACAGTAGTACGTGTGGTTTGTTATAAAAAGCTATTTATTAATTACTGCATCAATGTAATACTGCATCAGTATATAAGTGACAGTTGAGTGCTGCATCAGTGTATATTCTACAAGTTTCTGTGGACAACAGATTGTGATAACTAGACTTTGATTTCAGCAGAATCCAGCCATCAATGTAATACTGCATCAGTATATAAGTGACAGTTAGGTGATGCATTAGTGCATATTCTACATGTTTCTGTGAGCAACTAGATCCGGCAGCATGACCTTAGTGTCTTAAGAAGACTCTGGATCCATCACAGTAAGCAGCACCTTATTAATTAATTTTTCAGTACAAACTTTCTACTTATTTAGTAAATATATACATACTTAAGCCTGCTTTCTTCTATATTACCTTTATTTCTCAATATTGCTCTCTTTTGTCTTTCTTTTGTTTTTCATTCCTTTCCTTTTATTTTGCATAATAATATATACAGTTGCTAAGTATTTCAATATTAACAAACTTGTTTAAATATTTACTTAAAAATAAGCTGCAGTAATATAAACACCTTACAGCAAACATTTATTATGCGGGCTATGCATTACATCAATTGTAAAATAATATTGCTACCCAGCACTTATTGATTTTTTTTCCTCTCTTTCCTATCCATTCAAACTGTTCTATTAATCTCACAGACACAGTCAGCAAATGACAATAGTCTTCAAACAACAGCTTCACACAGTATGCAAATGATTCACATTACTTCCATTTAAACGTATTGCAATTAACACACTATACCCATCATATAAAGTTATAATAAGATTTCTATACAAAGTATACATCTGCTGTGACCATACAAACATTCTACACAGACTTTTGGCTCTATAAATTAATACGAGCTAGATAGCAGAAAGTTTTATTTAATATGTAAATAGTGCTAATTTTATATTTAAAAAGTATATTAAACCTGAGGGAAGTTGAAGAGGAAAGAGGGCTTTACAATGTAGAGATTTACTGTTCAAAAAGAAGTATTTTAAGCATTTTACTGTATGATTTGTTAACTCTCTCTGCCTGTTTTTTTGTTTTTTTTTTGCTATGCATGAGAGCCATACAACATTCTGGAGCACAATCTACTTGTTTAAATTACCTTTGTGCTGTATTTAACCAGTGAAAAATCAAAAAGCTTCAAAATAACTCTTTATCCAGCCTAGAACACTTCCTGCTTGTTTGTAAACTGATTATATCACTGTAACAGCATGAATAGACATGCAGCATGACCTTTGACCTCTCAGCATCCACAGATGATGTTATCTGAGGAGAATAAGGAAGTTAATGCCACTGAATTGCTGAGAACAAAAGGACTATTAAGAAATGAAAGACTTTGCTTTAAGTAAGTGCTAAATGCTGCACATTGTTATAGAAACTTTTTTAAATGGTAAATGATATTTTGACTTTGTTAAAATGCATATTCAATGTTTTAATTACTTGTAACAATGCAGATATTTAAACAAGCTTTTAACTGAAGTTCACAGATAGGTTTGCAGAAAGGCTTCTGTGTGTTCAGTTAATGAAAATATTTAGCGTACGGAAATATTTTTTTTTTTATTTGTCTGTTTCTCTCCTTTTCTCTTTATGATACTTATTGTGCTTTCCTCAGTTTAACTGACTTATTTATATTCCCAGTTTGATGAAAGTAAGATACGTACGCTTTTAAAATACCAAGATTCTTATTTAACTTGTTTGTGTCTTTTGGCTTTTCCCGGTTAGGGGTCGCCACAGCAGAACTCCGG
Source organism: Protopterus annectens (assembly GCF_019279795.1). Taxonomy (NCBI): domain Eukaryota; kingdom Metazoa; phylum Chordata; order Ceratodontiformes; family Protopteridae; genus Protopterus; species Protopterus annectens. The sequence goes on from NC_056726.1 coordinate 211,471,112, forward strand.
TCCGCTAATGATTGGTAGTTGATTTTTATGTACCAGCTTACCAGGCCTGATGCACAACCTTCAACGAAGGTACGCCCATTCACGCATGTCTCCATGCAGAAGATGCTCTATCTGAGAATTGAACCGGACAGCGTCTTACTGTGAGGTGACAATGCTACCGCAGCACCACCACTGCGGGTACCAAGGTTCTTATTTAACTACAATCTGTAAAAAAAGTACCAGCTCTCATAAATTTATAGAGACAGTTACTTACCAGTTTCTAGATACCTGTTTGGTTATCTAACTTTAATAACTAACCTTTTTGAATATAGCTTATTCTAAGATATATATCCACAGGGCAGTAATCATGAACTTTGGTATACATTTGTAGTTCATATGCATTGTTCTATGTAGGTATACATAGGCATAGCTCTATATGACTAACACACAACCACCCTTAAAATATGTACCTAGATATGTGAACTCTTTCCATTTTGTTGTGATCACCCTTGCACATATATTGAGACATTTTTATTGCTGACAGCAATTTTGCAACCCGTTACATTATGTTTGCATAACAGTATATAGGGGTCTGAGGTATTCAAACCTACTTTGTCTGTGTATCTATAGCTTTTGCTGTTCAACTGTTGCATATTACTGTGCTGTCTGTGCCATTTATACATGTGCATGTTTATAGTTGTCCCTAGCATAATATGTACAGAAGTCAGATATTAGTAATTTCTTCATTTGTTATTGCCAGGACTTGCAATACATGTTCTTATTAATTTACAGAGAAAGTTACTTACTAGTTTTTGGATAGCTATTGTGCTCTCTAATTTAAATCTTAATAGCGTTTATTTAAAATTGTTGATAGTTCCATGTTTTTATTAACTCTATCTGGAAAACTTTTTAGACTCATAGCTAAAATAAGCTACCTAAAGTCATTACTATTTTCCTACTCTGGTAACAATACACTAGGTCGGTTCTTTTAAAATTACTCTCTGATTTGGTTGTATAAAGATAATTACTTCTAATATACATAATTATCACAAATAACGTATTAACTTTAATTTCACACACTTTGATATTTCACTACTCAAATCAGTAACAATTCTAAGGAGTAGCCTTTTATTTTTCTCACTTCTTATTACATTCTATACAGTTATTGTAATGGCAGTAGCACAGAACAGACATAGATTACTGTTCTTAGGATGGATGAAGGTGGTTTTGAGGAACTTCTCATTAAACCAGGAATTAAATATTCCATGTTTATACTTGTAAATAGTTTTAAATGTTTTACAGTTATACTCAGTGTTCATGTTATGTTCATAACAGAATCATTACTATCTAACACAATCTATAGGAATTGTTTTCATATAAATGTTTGTCCTTAAATGTAAATGGACTCAACAATCCTATAAAGAGAGGAAGCTCAACCAAATATTTGAAAAATAAGAAAGTAGATATTGCATTCTTGCAAGGAACTCATATAATAGAAGAAGATTTGAATAGGATGTCTTTTAATAGCTACTCTGTACTTGCAAAATCTCATTTTCGGACCAAAAGAAGAGGCGCCATGATATTGTGGAGGAAAACACTACCAGTACCTAAAATAATCGACATGTATTCAGACAAAAATGGCATGTTCTGTTTAATTATTCTAGAAATAAATAAAAAACTAACCACATTAGCCAATATTTATTGGATACCCGATGTCAGTGCTACAACAGTGAATAAATTTCTTCACTTACTTGCAATCAAATCTAAGGGAGAAATAATATATGCAGGTGATTTTAACTGTATTTTCTCCAGAAGTGACACTACTAAATGTGATAAGTTTAAGATATCTGCACCTGCTAAAAGATTGAACAACTTCATCAATAATTCATATATAAGAGATATTTATGAAAAAATAGAACCCAAATCCCTAAAATACACACATTACTCATACAGATTCGGTACTCAAACTACCATCGATAAGGTATTGGTTACAGATTATTTATTCTCAAAAATTCAGGAAGTTTTCATTAGCTCCTGTCCAATGTCCAACCACAATGCTATTTTCTTTAAAATCCACATGAAATCTAGTCATCTAGTATATTGGCAAAGCATACCAGCATACATTGTTAAGATAACCGGGTTTAAGAAATGGTTACTGAAAGAAATCAAAATATTTCTAGACATAAATGACAATGATAGTACTTCTAAAGCTATTGTCTGGGATATGCTGAAATCTTATATTTTTGGTAAAATCAAAACCTGGTACCTAAACAAACGAAAGGAATGGGATAATACGATATCGAGAATACAATAAAAAATTGATGAACTAAACAGAAATCTAAATAATAAAGACATAAACACAAATACAGAACTGAAACAATTAAACCTTGATTACATGGAAATTCTTAATCACAAAGTGGCAATACATTTGGAAAGAATCAAATTGCAGTCTTACTCTGTTAACCCAAAAAACATGCATAGATTTGCTGTGAAATCAAAAAACTTAACAAATGTTAAACATATAAGGGAAATTGTTGATGAATCTAAAAATAAAACTAAAATTGTAAAATATTTAAAAGATATTCTTGAGACTTTCAGAAAACATCACAAAATAATAAAAAACACAAATCCAAATATTAATAACAACATCCCAAAAGATGACTTCTTAAATGAGAACATAGGCAGGCAACAAACTATCAATAGAACAGAATACCAAACTTCTCAAACCAATAACATTAAGTGAACTAAAAGAGAAGATTCAAAGCCTTAAGAACAATAAAGCCCCAGGATTAGATGGATTAATAGGAGAAATTTATGAAGTACTCACAGATGATATATTAAAGCTTTTGAGGAATTCAGAAAAAAGACAATCTAATTCCCCTCCTAGAAATATGCCATGATTTCCCCATCCTAAAACAGGACAAAGACCCCAAAATAGTAACTTTGTGTCATCCCATTTCACTATTAAATGTGGACTATAAAATTTTTACATCAATATTGGTTAACAGATTTTAATCAATTGATGTCTAACATAATAGGTGATGATCAAGCAGGTTTCATCCTAAATAGAAGAATACAAGACAATGTTATCAGGCTCCTTTCCTTAGTAGATCATGCTAACAGGAAAAAAAAAGAACTATCAGTTATTAGCCTAAACTTAAACAAGGATTTTGACTCTATAAATTGGTCCTATTTATTTAAAGTATTAGAAGTATATAACTTATCCCCTGACTTTATCAATATAATTAACAGATTATATGTTAACTCAATATCATACATCAAAAGTGGCACTTTTTATCAGTTCCACTCAACATCCTAAAAGGCACTAAACAAGACTGCTTACTCTCCCCCTTATTATTTGGCCTATCAGTAGAACCTCTAGCTAACTTCATAAGAGCAAATCCTAATATAAGGGGATTTTCAGTTAGTCCAAGCTACATTTCTAAAATACAACTTTTTGCGGACGGTGTCATGCTAATAATTGGAAATATAGATTATTTTATAGATCATATAACAAATTCCCTGCAAGGTTTTGAAGAGGTTTCAGGCCTAAGCTTTAATCACACCAAAACAGAAACATTATTAATAAATAAAAAAGTAAACACTTTACTAAGAAAACACAACAGTTTTAACTAGACAAATGACACCATTAAGTACTTAGGAATATACATAAAGTCAAACTGGAATAATACTTTAAAAACAAATTACAAATACCTATTGTCCACAGTTAATGAATTGTTTAAATATATGGAATAAAATGTATTTCATGATAGAAGAAAGACTGTCATTAATAAAAATGATCATATTACCCCGAATTTTGTTTTACTTCCAAACTTTAATTGCCACTCCATCCAAAAAGTTAATGAAGCAACTAAATTCTATGTTAATAAATTTCCTATGGTTTCCTCAAAAGCCAAGAATCAGCCATGCTACATGATACAGAAGCTGGAAAGATGGGGGAATAGCATTCCCAAATTTAGAACTTTATGTGGAATCAACCATACTTAATGTGACAAGCCAATGGTTAAACTCCAAATATAGCTTTAATTGGAAAAATCTCCATGTAAGTATCTTATTATCTGACATAGACACAAATATTGACAATAATATGTTCTCAGAAAATAAAAATATCTTCCTTGTTGTCAAAGAACATTTCTACAATACCAATAAGAATAAAAAAATTATCTTTTCACTAATTATATATTAGATAATTTTGAAAAGATAATAAACACAAATGATACGACAAAAAACTTAATATTTTTAATATTTCCCATAGCATACACAAAGACATGTCTGGACTCTTTCAACGTATCGAAAATAAAAGTAATGGAAGGAAATGGCTTAGTTTTCTAGCACCAGTTTCTCTGCAATAATAATATCCACAAACCATGTTCTCTTATGGGCAGGTATAACATAAAGCACAACAAATGGTTAAACATACAAATATTTACAGAATACATAGTTAATGAATTCAAAATATGTCATATCACCAGCACAACACATTTACCTAAAATACTTTCTCTTCTTTGTAAAATAAACACTTTGCGCGTTAATAATATTCTATCATTGTCAAGTATATATATAAATCTTTAAGAACCAATATGCAAATCCCAGTGGACTCCTTATGGAATTTCACGCAGGGAATAAATAAATCCATTTTTTTAGATAGTGATAAAGAATTAGTACTTAAATCAATTAGTATCACAATGTCATCCCCTTCTTGGAAAATGTTCACATGGAAATACATCCATAGGAGATTTATTACCCTACATAAGATGGACTTGATATCAAAAAATAATCTTAATAAATGGAGATGTGAGGAAATACTTTGTGCAGATTGGGTACACATGTTTCTTACATGTAAAATAGTAACTGCATTCTGAATAGAGTTCAGAAATTTCATAAAAGCATTCTGGTCAGACAAGTGTGAAGTATTTGACTCATTATTACTGTTTATTGCACTGATACCAGCACATATCCCCAAAATACAGGTGCACCTTCTTTTATCCTTTCTTGCAATTGCAAGAAAAATCATTACGTCAAATTGGAAGTGTAAAAAAATCCTATCATTTACAGATTTTTTTATTATTAGCGAAACTTGTATGTAGTAGGGAGTTGCAAACTATTTCAGAAAGAACTACTATGATAACACATAAGAAATTAACTTGGTTGAAGCTTGAAAAACTACTAGATAAAATGCAATCACAACTATTATATATCTGTTATGGACATTGCAAATAGTTAATGTTCCATGTTATGATGTTTTTAAGACATATATTGTGCATATTTATATATCATATTTCTTGCATTATTTTATTTAATGAAAATCAATAAAAAAATGTTTAAAAAAAAGAAATGCACACACACCATCTGAAGAACACTACAATAAGGCACATGCTCAATCAAAAAAATACAACCAGGAGGCAGTCACTAGAAACAAACTCCAACTTTTAATGGTGCTTCTGGTACCTCAGCAAACAACCTTCAAGGAATGACATAAGCCACCAGCCATTCCCATTTTATGTCAAACTGCTCCAATTACACAATCATCTTATCACCCAATAATCTACTACAAGAACCTGCTTAAACAAGTATACACTTAAAAAGGGGTAAAATATTTGTACATATACAATAAGTTACAAAACATCATATATAAATATTATAACTTATACATTTAAATTCATAACTAGATTTATACATTTAGGTTTTAAAGTATTACAATTTAGAATGAACCTGGTTTCCATTTTTAACAAACTAGCTAAAAAAAAATCCCAACCCTAGCAAGAAAAGGTGCAGCCAGCACACTAAAGAAGAAACTAACATCAGATCCCCCATGTGATTAATAAAGTGTTCAACTACTGGGCTATCCAAATTTCTATTTCTAATATGTCCCAGATGTTCAAGAATTCTAACTTTTACCATACATTTTGTCTGTCCAACATACCACCTCAAAGGAGTACACCCACACCCTACAATATAAACCATCCCACAAGAAACACATGAAAACCTTCCCATGGAACAAAATAATTTACCATTAATTTTTTTCTCCCTGAAATATTCTTAATCCTAGAACATACCTTACATCTTCCACAAAGAAAGGAACCCATATTAGTCCCCTGGAAAGAAACCTTCTTGAAACCTAACAACTCCCATAAATTTAAATACCTCTGATAAGAAAATGCAACATGTGAAGAGAACAAATGCTTTAGTTGCTTATCTTCACATACCACTCACCACAAATCTTTCACTGACCTCCTCAAAATCCTTATCCTTAGCTTTTAGCCAGTAAACATGCACCCATTGCATCTTATGGAAGCATTGCCTATGGATGAATTTGAAAGGATTTGTGAGAATATGTCTGATAAGAATTTGGTGGAAGAAGAGTTTGTGAAGGTGGAACAGAAATTGTCGCAAAGGGGTTATTCTAGTGTTTGAAAAAAAAAGCTAAGAATAGTGTGTTGAAGGTGGGAGCAGCAGCTGTGGTAGAAGACATAATAGTTATGATGGTTTTAAAAGGTGTTGTTCAGATCAGGAAATTGATAGGCAGGACAAAGTATTGTTTTTGTTACCAGATTTTCTAAGTAGGTGATAAGAGACAGAGTATAGCTGGAGTTTTTGAGTCTGTCCATATAGGGCATGTGTCCTAAGGCCTAAGATCCTCTTAATGAGGTATTCTTGTGGCCTGTCCAGTTGTAGGTGTCTAGTGAGGTAACTGCCAAATGGGGTGTTGTATTCTATAATAGGTCTAATGAGGGACGAGTAGAGAGGGGTTATTATACAATTAAAAACTCAAACCTACCACCCTTGCTGCAGACAACTTACCAGCCAACTTCTTAAAAATAGCAGCTGACTCCCTATCATACCCTGTATCCATACTTGTAAACTGCTCCATACAGGAATAATTACCCAAACTCCACTCCACACACCTTCAGATAGAAACAACTCTGATCCAAAACAGTACCAAAACAGCAAAATCTTCAGAAGTCAGGAATCGAAAAACAGGAACCAAAGTCAGATCCAAAAGCAAACTCTTTATTCTCCAGCGCCTCGGTGTAACCACCTTTCAAGAGTATACATTCTCACTGAAAGAATGGATATATATATATATATATATATATATACTCATAGCAATTAATTAAACAATTAATTAAACAACTATGTTCAAAAATGTTTAAAGCAGACACCTCCAGTTTATTTCATAATTCAATCCACAGGGTGTCATTGTATTGTATTTCAAAATAAAAATACTTTCCTTATATTGTAAGTTATATTTCAAAGCATTTTCATCATTACAAAGACATTTCACACTTTCTAAAACTGTTCCTGTTAAAAATGAAGCATCACTATTATGATAAACACTAAAATGTGTGGCAATAAATTTATTTTTCCCTTTTATGTCTTATGTCTCTAATGTGCTCACCTAACCTAATAAGAAACTCTCTTTTAGTTTCACCTATATAATATAATCCACAGGGACAGTATAAAGCATACACAACTCCCTTGCTTCTACAGGTAAAACTATCTCTTACTGTGAACCTAATGTTGTTAATATAATTAAATGTTCTAATTATATTCCTACAAACACTGCATCTACTGCAACATCTTGTACCAAATTCACTTAGTGGTCTTGGTAAACAAAATTTTGGCATTACAAATTTACCATGTACCACCATATCTTTCAAATTTCTTCCCCTTTTATAGGAGAATAAAGGTTTTTGTGGCAAAATGTGCATCAACACCTTGTCTTTCACTAAAAATTTCCAAAAATGTTAAACTACATCCTTTATGTCTCCACTTTTTACATTATATGTAGAGACAAAATAAATATCCTTACAAGTTTTATCACTGGTTGCCAGATGATATTTCTTATAATGGTGATGTTCACCCTTATTACATTTATTCCTTACCATATTATTCTCCTTTTTTACCTTCATAAGGGCATTTTCTAAAATATTCACACTGTACCCTCTTTTCAAAAACATATTATATGTGATATCCCATTCCCTTTGTAGATTTTCTTGTGTGTTACATAATCTAGATACCCTTGCCAATTCCCCATAAGGGAGAGCTTCCAAAATATGTACAGGATGGCAACTAGATGCATAAAGATATTTCTAATATGTCCCAGATGTTCAAGAATTCTAACTTTTACCATACATTTTGTCTGTCCAACATACCACCTCAAAGGAGTACACCCACACCCTACAATATAAACCATCCCACGAGAAACACATGAAAACCTTCCCATGGAACAAAATGATTTACCATTAATTTTTTTCTCCCTGAAATATTCTTAATCCTAGAACATACCTTACATCTTCCACAAAGAAAGGAACCCATATTAGTCCCCTGGAAAGAAACCTTCTTGAAACCTAACAACTCCCATAAATTTAAATACCTCTGATAAGAAAATGTAACATGTGAAGAGAACAAATGCTTTAGTTGCTTATCTTCACATACCACTCACCACAAATCTTTCACTGACCTCCTCAAAATCCTTATCCTTAGCTTTTAGCCAGTAAACATGCACCCATTGCATCTTATGGAAGCATTGCCTATGGATGAATTTGAAAGGATTTGTGAGAATATGTCTGATAAGAATTTGGTGGAAGAAGAGTTTGTGAAGGTGGAACAGAAATTGTCACAAAGGGGTTATTCTAGTGTTTGAAAAAAAAAGCTAAGAATAGTGTGTTGAAGGTGGGGAGCAGCAGCTGTGGTAGAAGACATAATAGTTATGATGGTTTTAAAAGGTGTTGTTCAGATCAGGAAATTGATAGGCAGGACAAAGTATTGTTTTTTGTTACCAGATTTTCTAAGTAGGTGATAAGAGACAGAGTATAGCTGGAGTTTTTGAGTCTGTCCATATAGGGCATGTGTCCTAAGGCCTAAGATCCTCTTAATGAGGTATTCTTGTGGCCTGTCCAGTTGTAGGTGTCTAGTGAGGTAACTGCCAAATGGGGTGTTGTATTCTATAATAGGTCTAATGAGGGACGAGTAGAGAGGGGTTATTATACAATTAAAAAACTCAAACCTACCACCCTTGCTGCAGACAACTTACCAGCCAACTTCTTAAAAATAGCAGCTGACTCCCTATCATACCCTGTATCCATACTTGTAAACTGCTCCATACAGGAATAATTACCCAAACTCCACTCCACACACCTTCAGATAGAAACAACTCTGATCCAAAACAGTACCAAAACAGCAAAATCTTCAGAAGTCAGGAATCGAAAAACAGGAACCAAAGTCAGATCCAAAAGCAAACTCTTTATTCTCCAGCGCCTCGGTGTAACCACCTTTCAAGAGTATACATTCTCACTGAAAGAATGGATATATATATATATATATATATATATATATATATATATATATATATATACTCATAGCAATTAATTAAACAATTAATTAAACAACTATGTTCAAAAATGTTTAAAGCAGACACCTCCAGTTTATTTCATTATTCAATCCACAGGGTGTCATTGTATTGTATTTCAAAATAAAAATACTTTCCTTATATTGTAAGTTATATTTCAAAGCATTTTCATCATTACAAAGACATTTCACACTTTCTAAAACTGTTCCTGTTAAAAATGAGGCATCACTATTATGATAAACACTAAAATGTGTGGCAATAAATTTATTTTTCCCTTTTATGTCTTATGTCTCTAATGTGCTCACCTAACCTAATAAGAAACTCTCTTTTAGTTTCACCTATATAATATAATCCACAGGGACAGTATAAAGCATACACAACTCCCTTGCTTCTACAGGTAAAACTATCTCTTACTGTGAACCTAATGTTGTTAATATAATTAAATGTTCTAATTATATTCCTACAAACACTGCATCTACTGCAACATCTTGTACCAAATTCACTTAGTGGTCTTGGTAAACAAAATTTTGGCATTACAAATTTACCATGTACCACCATATCTTTCAAATTTCTTCCCTTTTATAGGAGAATAAAGGTTTTTGTGGCAAAATGTGCATCAACACCTTGTCTTTCACTAAAAATTTCCAAAAATGTTCCACTACATCCTTTATGTCTCCACTTTTTACATTATATGTAGAGACAAAATAAATATCCTTACAAGTTTTATCACTGGTTGCCAGATGATATTTTTTATAATGGTGATGTTCACCCTTATTACATTTATTCCTTACCATATTATTCTCCTTTTTACCTTCATAAGGGCATTTTCTAAAATATTCACACTGTACCCTCTTTTCAAAAACATATTATATGTGATATCCCATTCCCTTTGTAGATTTTCTTGTGTGTTACATAATCTAGATACCCTTGCCAATTCCCCATAAGGGAGAGCTTCCAAAATATGTACAGGATGGCAACTAGATGCATGAAGGTATTGATTACCATCTATAAACTTCCTATGTATATTTGATATAATTTTACCATGTTCTTTACCCTCCAAAACAAGATCCAAGAATATTACTTTGCTTCCCTTCTGTATTCCATCAAATTCTAACCCAAATGGGTTACCATGTAAGTCTGTCAAAAATTCATTAACTGAATCAAAACCACCATCACAAATAAAAATCAAGTCATCTATGTAACGAAAATAAAATAACACATTACATTTCATAAAATTTAACTCAAATAGAAATTTCCTTTCAAAAAAATTCATAAACAAATTGGCATACATGGGGGCAAAAGCTGCCCCCATTGCTGTACCTTGTTTCTGCCGATACAAAACATCATTAAAAATAAAATAATTATTCTTTAAACAGAAATCCAACAAATATACTATGAAATCAACAGAAGGGTTGTCTTTTAAAGAAGATCTCACTGCATTGAGGCCATCATCATGTCTAATAGAGGTATATAGACTTTTAACATCCATAACCAACCAATACATTTTGTTGTTCCAAGAAATAGAGGATATTTTGTTTAAAAATTCCATACTATCTTTGATGTAAACTGGAGATTTAACTACATATGGTAAAAATATTCTATGTAAAATCAAACCAGTGTTATGTAGGAAATAGTTGCAGGCTGAAATAATGGGTCGACCTGGGGGGGGGTTATGTAAGTTCTTATGTATTTTTGTAAACAAAAGAATACAGCTAGGTCCTTTCTATCATTGTCTAACCTATTTCTCACATCCTTCTCTGTAAAAAACCCCAGCCTGACTCCCCTGTCCAACATGTGTTTAAATTTTGTAACAGCATTTTGATAATGAATCATATTGCTTCTTTCATATGTTGTTTCATCCTGCAAATGATTCATACCCATCTCAAAATATTGCACAACACTCATTATAACAATTTTATTTTCCTTATTGGAAGGTTTGATAATAATAACCTTCCTGTCACATAATTCTTTTAAAGCACTCCATTCTTTATAAGTTAAGTTATATAAACTATTACATCTATTCAATTTCATATTTCTACATATATTCTCACATTCAAATTTAATCATGGAGACATAATGAATTGCTCTCTGGTTAATAAAAGGCTGAATAAATTTGTTAGAAGAAGCTACATAAGACATATATATTGCATTGCCAACAATAGGAAATTGCACATCATCATTACTTATACATTCATCGCATGAATAAAAACTATCCTCAGATTCACATGAAGAAAAGCCTCCATGTGCAGAATTAGAACATCCTTGGTCCCTGCTAAAATAAACTTTCAAATGTATCTTCCTAAGAAATTTAAAGATATCTTGCTGTATCAAATATTCTTTAGGAAAAACAGTAGGTATAAACTTGTAGGTATAAACTTTAAACCTAAACATAACACAGCAAACTGTTCATCAGACAAATCACAACCAGATAAATTAAGAACAATACTTTTATCATTAAAGTCATTACTGTTTAAATTTCTTGTTGTTATATTGTTGTCCATACCTCCGATTCTGACGAAAATTGTCAGGTTGATTGAATTTCTGAACAGAGACATCTTCTTGCTCATAACTTCTCAGGCGTTTCTGTCCCTGTTGAAATGTTCATTCCTGGTGCTGCAAGCCTCCATTGTTAAACTCCTGTTGCATCCTACGTGGTTGTGCTGGTCTAGGTAATTCCGGAAATTCCATACTGGTGTCCGACCTAAACTCTTCCCCTGAAGAAGCAAAAGAAGAAGACAACAGTGCATCAGTGAATCTTACCCTCCTACGTTGTTTCCGCTTATGTTCTGTCCAATTAGGAGGGTAAGAAAATGCAGTCCCTGCTTCATATTCATTGATATCACGTATTAATTTTGTTTTCTTTTGTTTTACAAGTTCATTCTCTAGATTATTCAGTCTCTCATTAGTCTTCTCCATGAAAGACTTCATATTTTCTAGACTCACAGATGAACTAATACTATGTAAAAGGGAAACCAGCTCCTGTTTAAGAGACTGATGTTTGAGCTGGTCCCTTTCCAACAGAATGTGAAGCCACTCTATTACACACTTGTGTGCTGCTATGAACCAGCATTCCTTAAATTTCTTATCAGCAGCACAATTCAAGTCAAATGGTGTACTAGGATTCTTTACGAATCTAAGACCTCTAGGTGTAATATTCAAGCTAATATATTTTTGCAAACCTAAAATGTTAAAGTGCACCCTTGTCTCTTTCTCAATCAACCTGTCATATTTTTGATACAGTTCTCTGATTTCTGGAGACACACTTTGAAATTTATGTCCCACAGAAACAAAAGGGTCAAGCACTCTTTTATTTCTTTCTTGCAAAAATTGATCAAAAAATTGACAGTCTCTCACTTCAGGTTGACGTGCATCCACAGGAACATGTGCAGAAACATTTACAGCAGGTCTAGAACCTGAAAAAAACTGCTCAATAGTTCTCTGTTGAGCAGAATAAATCATAGAGCTTTCAGCCCCTACAGTACCTTGTTGCAAAGCTGTGTTCTCCCGAAAAACCCTGGGAATATCCAAATTAGGATCAGTCGTCATCCCTGGATAATTACACAAACTCCACTCCACACACCTTCAGATAAAAACAACTCTGATCCAAAACAGTACCAAAACAGCAAAATCTTCAGAAGTCAGGAATCGAAAAACAGGAACCAAAGTCAGATCCAAAAGCAAACTCTTTATTCTCCAGCGCCTTGGTGTAACCACCTTTCAAGAGTATACATTCTCACTGAAAGAATATATACTCATATCATTAATTAAACAATTAATTAAACAATTATGTTCAAAAATGTTTAAAGCAGACACCTCCAGTTTATTTCATTATTCAATCCACAGGGTGTCATTGTATTGTATTTCAAAATAAAAATACTTTCCTTATATTGTAAGTTATATTTCAAAGCATTTTCATCATTACAAAGACATTTCACACTTTCTAAAACTGTTCCTGTTAAAAATGAAGCATCACTATTATGATAAACACTAAAATGTGTGGCAATAAATTTATTTTCCCTTTTATGTCTTATGTCTCTAATGTGCTCAGCTAACCTAATACGAAACTCTCTTTTAGTTTCACCTATATAATATAATCCACAGGGACAGTGTAAAGCATACACAACTCCCTTGCTTCTACAGGGAAAACTATCTATTACTGTGAACCTAATGTTGTTAATATAATTAAATGTTCTAGCTATATTCCTACAAACACTGCATTTACTGCAACATCTTGTACCAAATTCACTTAGTGGTCTTGGTAAACAAATTTTTGGCATTACAAATTTACCATGTACCACCATATCTTTCAAATTTCTTCCCCATATTAGACATAAGACATAAAAGGGAAAATAAATTTATTGCCACACATTTTAGTGTTTACCATAATAGTGATGCTTCATTTTTAACAGGAACAGTTTTAGAAAGTGTGAAATGTCTTTGTAATGATGAAAATGCTTTGAAATATAACTTACAATATAATTAAAGTATTTTTATTTTGAAATACAATACAATGACACCCTGTGGATTGAATAATGAAATAAACTGGAGGTCTCTGCTTTAAACTTTTTTGAACATAATTGTTTAATTAATTGTTTAATTAATTGCTATGAGTATATATATATATATCCATTCTTTCAGTGAGAATGTATACTCTTGAAAGGTGGTTACACCGAGGTGCTGGAGAATAAAGAGTTTGCTTTTGGATCTGACTTTGGTTCCTGTTTTTCGATTCCTGACTTCTGAAGATTTTGCTGTTTTGGTACTGTTTTGGATCAGAGTTGTTTCTATCTGCTCCATACAGGAAGCCTACATCCCACAGTTATGGAAAGTATCATATATCATCCCTCTTCACAAAGGAGGAAACTCTTACAACTTCTCTAACTACCATCCCATAGCCATCCTACTCCCCTTATCTAAAATACTTGAGAGGTGTATTCACTCCCAAGTTATGCAATTTCTGAACTCTAACAATCTCCTTTCACCCACACAGCATGGCTTCCGACAACACCATAGCACTACAACTGCTCTCCTGTCTTTTACAAATACAGTTAACCTACACAGGAACAACAACAACTTTATATCAGCAATATTCTTAGACCTATCCAAGGCATTTGACATGGTGTCCCACACCAAGCTACTGGAATCCATGATCTCCCTATCTTTTGCCTCTTCCACTATAGCATGGTATAAAAGCTATTTGTCAGACAGACAGCAATCTGTCCAATGGCAAAACACATTATCTCTGCTACTTCCAACCACTATAGGAGTCCTACAAGGTTCAATATTGGGACCTCTACTTTTCTCCATATTTACTAACAGCCTCCATACCTCCACCCAACATGCCACACCCATACAGTATGCAGATGACTCAACTCTCATCTACTGCACAACATCACTCACTACCCTTGAAAAACTTACTCAGGAATCCTTTACCTCAGTGGAAAACTGGATTACCCAAATCCAACTCATCCTCAATCCCAACAAGACCAAATTACTCATATTCGCTCCCAACAAAACTAAAACTACCCATCAACCTTTTACAATCACATCCAAGAATGGTACTAACATCTCCCCCACTGATCACACCAAACTCCTGGGCATAGAAATCAACAACAAACTACTGTTTGATGTCCATATCTCACAAACAATCAAAAAGCGCCACAACAAATGGGTACATTATATAGACACAGAAAATTTCTATCTGATCAGGCACAAATTACACTAGCCCAAACACACCTACTATCCACCCTTATGTATGCTGCACCAATCCTTACCCACACAAGAAAACAGGACCTGGAACGACTTCAGTTGTGATGCAATAAAATTGCCAGATTTGCTAATAAATCCACTTTCAAAACCCACCACTGTCAGGCATTATGAAAACTTAAATGGCTAGAACTTCCTCAGCTACTCAGCTATCATCAATGAATACTTACCTACAATATTTTGAATTATCCTTACAAAACCCCATCTCTAAACCAACTACTAACCCAGTACGTATCAAATCGCCCCCTACTCTCTTCTGAAAAATCTCTTGTCTGTATCTCTAAAGCCAATAACTCTGCAGGGAAAGCTCTGTTCTCCCACAACATAGCTAGAAATTGGAACAACCTTCCCCCTACTCTAACCTCTGCTCCTTCAATCACCATGTTCAAAAACTCTCTTAAAGTGCACCTAATAAATCAATGGCTATGCATATGCATCACATAAAACCCTTATCTCATTTTATAACAAATAACTAGCTATTTAGATTTCTGACAATCTTCTGCAGATTCAGGAATTCCCACTGCAAACCTTAAAATGTATTTTTTTTCTCTATGCTCTAATTTAAGACTTGCTGTTTTTCTATATAATCCTACTTTATGCTGTTATGGATTGTGTAACATATACTTGATGTGTTAACTATATTGTAATTTGTACGGAGCTTTTCTCCCCGGGCCTCCACTGTAAATGGACCTGTGTCCATTCAGACTATCCCAGTAAACAAATATAAAATAAAATAAAAAAAATAAAATTATGACCTCTTTCTTCCTGGAAGAGAAACCTTTTGTAATGAGATGTGCCACATAGAAGGACTTTCTGACTACAGTGGCAATGTGGTTATCAAAGGAGAGGTAGCTGTCAACCTATGTCCCCAGGTCTCTTATCACACTTTTGGTGTTTAGTGGATTACCACCTATGTGGTAATTTCTGGGCACCAAATTTTTCCCAAAGGGAATGACAATGCACATTTTGGAATTGAGCTTAAGGCTATGGTTCTGGCACCAGTCATTGGTGTCAGTGAGGCCTTTTTGTAGAATGTCTGCATCAGTTGGAGAATCAGTAATGGCTCCCAGTTTGCAATCATCTGTGAACTTGATCAGCCAGAGTCCCTTTGTGTTGGCTTGAACGTCAGAGAAGTAGATGCCAAACAGGAGAGGACCTAGGACTGATCTCTGTGGGACACCACTTGTAACTGGTCAGTAGTCAGATTTGGAGTCTGCTACTTTCACAGTGTGGGTTCTATCAGTGAGCCAGTTGGCAACCCATCTTATGACATAGGGGTTTATGCCTAGTTTAATGAGTCTATCTATGATTCCTTAGTGAGGGATGGTGTTGAAGGCAAGATCTGTTTAGCTGTGTGAACTACCTTGCCCTCATCCAAAGCTCTGGTGACAGACTCAAAGAAGTTTATCAGGTTGAGCAGGCATGATGTACCTTTCACAAACACAAAATGCATTGGGTCCAGAGTTTGGAGATTCCCTATGTCCTTATTTATAAGGTCCACGATGATGCGCTCCAAAGCCTTACATATCAGACTTGTCAGACTAATGGGGTGGTAGTTCCCATGGTCTGTAGTTGCTCCCCCTTTGTGGAGTGGGATGACCATAGCAGTGCACTATGCACTATTCGGTAGGAACAAAGCCTGAAATGAGGCTGTGATTGAACAAGGTACTCAGGTGTGGTGCCAGTTCACTTTGTGATTCATGTAGAACACAGCCAGGGATATTATCAGGTCCCATGGAAACTGTATTCTTGGCTTTGGAAAGTGCAGTTTTTACCTGTGTAGCTGTGATAATAGGGACTTGGCATTCCTTGGGTACTGTGATAGGCCCTTTAGGGGGTGAAAGGGGGGTAAAGTTCACATTCAACCTGTCGGCCAATATGTTGGCAATTTCAGTTGGTTCTGTATATGTATTGTCATTGTGCTGTAACTCAGAGCAGATCTGAGTATTGCCTTGTAGATTCTTGACATAACTATAGAATGCCTTGTGGCTGTCTTTAGAATTTGCAACAATTTTGTTTTCATAGCTAGCTTTAGAGAATTTGATGATGGATCTCAATTTTTTGCTGAGGCTAATAAGGGAGTTTTTCCAGTCTTAGGAATTCACCCTTTTTTGCAACAGTTTTTTCCTTCTGTTGTAGAGTTTGTTTATGCTGGGGGACCACCAGATTGGCTTCCTTTTTTGGAGGAGAGCATCTTGGTTCTGTTTGGTATGGCCCATTCCATGCACTTGTGTATGTGGTCATACAGTGCATTGGTGTATGATTCAGCAGTCATGCACCTATTTTCCATTTGCATGGGTGTCGTGAAGTTAGCCACCTCTGGTTTCAGAAGCCCAAAATTGGCTTTGGAGAAGTTTATTTACGGTGGTTTCCTTTAGGGGGTAAGGGTGGGATGTAGATATCCATGATGATTAGCTTGTGGTCAGATCTGACCAGGGAGGAGTTGATTACTGGTGTAGAGCAATGGTTGCCCATGTTAGTAATGACCAGGTCAAGGATGTTTTTACCCCTGGTGGGGGTAAGAATGAGTTGGTCCAGAGTGTTGGAATGAATGAATTCCAGAAAACATTGAGCAAGTGTGTTGGTACATGAGTAATTTCCCAGTTAATGGAGGGATAGTCAAAGTCTCCCAGTATAAGGGTATTGGGTAGTACCTTAATATTTTCCAGTGTGTTGAGGAATGTGGAGTGGGAGTCTTGGGACATGGTGGGGAATCTATAGCAAGCTACAACCTGGATTGCAGTTTTAGCCAGTGTTAGTTGTACCTGAAGTATCTATGATGCGTTACCCATGCAATGGCTGTGTACTACTGACATCAGACAGAGTCAGTCACAAATTAAAAGTCTTGCAACTGTCAAACTTCCAAGGTAAGTGTTGAATGTGGAATAGAAAAATAAATGTGTAATAACACAAATAAATGGCAAATCCCTGCATACTGTTGTTTGCTAATGTGAGGAAGTAGATGGTGTGTGATGTAAGGCTGTTGAATTTGCATCATATCACACTGAGACACAAACCAATCTTCAGGCCAAAACTAGGAATACAAATGGAGTACTGTACTGTCTACCATGGAAATAACAGGGTGACTACACAATTGGAAGAGCAAAACTTCTGAAACACACTTGTTCTGTGGCAACACACAAATGGTACTTGGCTCCCCCCTAACAATGACAGTTTCAAAATCCAAGGGATACCACATAATCCACTTCTTATAAGTTCTTTCCACACAATTCTCATAAATGTGTGTGCATATAAAACAGAAAAGTCAATTGTATACCATTGCCAGTCACCCCTCACTGTGCCCAGCACTCCCCTGAAGGTGTCCATGGGCCATCTTAGAAGCATAACACTGCTGTGTCATTGACGATATAGTACTGTACACTTCCATGAAATAATATAGAAGACAATTAGATAACCTGTTTTAACAATAACACTTGTAATGACAGTTAATAAGGCGGTCTGTGAATGCCTGCAAAAATAATTTTGCCTATGCCAAGAGTAAAATATAATTAGTGCAAATAGATAAAAGTCTTCAATTTCTGATGCATATAGATAAAATATTTTTGTAATGTGAAGAAATCTAGCATATACTTGAAAAATGCAATAATATCTTAGAAACTTCATAAGCCTTCTGTGCTGATAAATCAGAAGGAATATCCATCCTCTGTGTTCTCCATATACACAATTTCCCCTCACTTTCAAGTTCCCTTGCTACACAATTATATTCTTTTGGTGTAGATTCAGGAGTCTGAGCACAGTGAAGATACAAATGAGGTGTGAACTCATTAGAATTGCTTAATCCCAAACTTTTGTCTTTGTGTAGCAGATATAAATAGTGTAGGCATTACCTCAGTATTTGCTGCTAATGGATTGCAAATGTGAATGGTTAGTGGGGGGAGATGGAATATATAACAATGCAGATTCCCTACCTGCAGTGGGTGTCAGCCAGGTTATACTTACAAAGTGTAGAAGTAATTGTATCAAGGTTTGAAATGGAAGTGAGCAGCACACATTTCTCAGTTTCTGTTCACTAATATACAAACTCCCTTGCCTTTGTTGAAAACAGTATATTATTGCCATTTAATATTCTCATACATTTTTAAGGAGACTGATACAAAATGCCTTACAGACTGCATGTCTGAGATTACTGTTCAGATAAGAGAAGAATGAACACAATACAAAGATAAGATAAAGTTGCATTAGTGCAAACAATAGTCATAAATGTTTGTGTGATCACTCATTGCACTAACTCTGTATGAACACATGTACAAACAACTGAATTTGTTCAAGTGTGATAAGTCTTGCTAATACTGTGGATGATGTGGGACTTGCTTGTATGCACAATGATTATCATTCCTGATGTAAAGCTGTTTCTGTGACAATGAAGCATAAGACACCCTTACTGTGTTTTGTAGGTTCATTGGTGTGACAGTTTAAATCCAAACTTGAGTAAAATTCTTTAATGTATACTAACTTTTCTTTTGCAATGTTCTGTTTTTTCCTTTTGATTTAATTTTTTAATATCACTATTTGTGCAGCATGCCACTTAGTTCAAACATGGGGAAATGGGTAAATCCAATAAATATCTTGCAATGTACTATCATAAGGGCTATATAAACTACACCTGTATATCATGTGTGTGTAGAACACCTGATAAACCCAAGGAAACACACAGTTTATAGTATCTGTAGATCACAGTTAAAGCCCTATGTTTGTCTTTTAAGGATAAAATCTAGAAAACATTGATCACAAGGATAAAACAAGATGAGCTTTGTTTGTTGTGGTTGGGTGTCACTTAACTTCAGGTAAACCTAAACTAATGGCCTACACATGAAACAGACAGAGCACCTACAGATAGGAAGCAAACATTCTCAATTACAAAAAGGATGCATTGTTGCATCTTTTGCTTTACACAGTGCAAAAATGCTAAGTGGCATTGCACAGTGGTTAACAACTTTCCTCAACACCTGCAGGTCTAGAACACTTGCAGGCAGGAAGCAGACAGTAGACAATTTCATAACGGATACATTGTATCCTCAATGGTTTGCCACTGCACAAACATGCTAAGCAACATTGTACAACAGTCAGCACACATTACTTAATAATGAATATGAAAATATACAGCTGTCCCTTATCTGTTACTGTGACAGCAGATGTAAGTGTAGGGCTACAGTACAGGTAAGCCTGGGTTCTAATCCATCAAAGTCCAAAGTTTTATTCCCGTTCTAGTTTATTTTATATTTAAATTAACATGAAAACAATAATCAAACATATAAATAACTATCTCCACCAGGTGCATTGAGCATACACAGGATATCAGATAGATATTAAATGTGTTATTGTGGGTATCAGTAGAATTCTGGTTTACAACTACACATTTATGTTCTGAACTGTCTTGCCAAACACATACATGTTTAAACACTCAACTCTTTAATGTATATGTATAAGTAATGAGCAGGTCTGACAAAATGAGCACTGTGCACAGCAATCACTGTAAAAATGCACTTATAGTGCAACTTTCCCTGGGGCAACTGGTATATGTTAAGACTCACAATACAGATAAGCCAGAGTTCTAATCTAGCACCCTCCCAGTTTTATTAATGCTTGCCCATTCAATTTAAAAAAAGAAATAAAAAAATGTAAACATAAAAATAAGTATGCATAGCAATGGTGCTTGCATGAATTATATGCGTGACCGAAGTCATACTGAATATTCTATTTCTGAAATTATACTTGTCTTCTCTGACCTTGGATGGCCTTCAGACATGAATGATAGTCAAACACACATGAATGTATAAACCTGGACTTTGTCAGATCACACATATACATGGTTAACCCCTCACTCTGTTGTGGGTATTTATATATAATTAATGAATATATCCAACAAGCACTGCTTCAGTGGCAAGAATGAAAAGTCACCTATGTAGAAGAATATGTTTTGTCTCTAATGCATAGGTTTGAATCCCACATTGTACACATTATTGTGTAAAGCCACAAAAAAAAGTGTCAGGTCATAAAATTTATGCCCCCAATACATACCTGCAAAGTTGAATCACCTAACAATTACAGCAGCAACTAGCCCATAAACTAATGCTAACTGTCAGATTAACCTTCCTATTTTAAAAACTGCTTTCCTCTATTTTTGGTACTGTTGCTGTCTGCTTAATGTTGAACAAATGCGATTGGCATGGTTGTTTGGATTTGCACATTAGCAGTAAACGCAATAACATGAATTGGCAGGAAAACACTATCTGTTGCTGTTTGCCCTGATCAGACATGTCTGGAGGTAGAAGGCAAGGTGTTTAATTTAGGACACAAATGTGGGGTGTTGAGGAGTCCAGAATCTTAATTGTACTCTTTGTAAGGTGCCACAGCCGAAGGGTCTTCTAGCGGGACTATACCAACTCCCAGTACAAGTCTGAAGCATGGAATAGTCTGGCCAAGGCTGTCTGCAGTGCAACTGACATTCCACTCACTGGTGGAAGAGTGCAGGCACCAATTTAATGACTTCAAAAGGTGCAAGCATGATACACTCAACTAGTGGTTGGCTGAGTTTAGGACTGCTGACATCATACAGTTGGGTATGCAAAAGGATAAAGAGAATTAAAACTAGATAGGCAGCTGCATATAGACAAGACTGATATGTGTAATGCACCTCTCTTGTTCTATTCTTTTCATTCCACAGCCAACCAGGAGAGAATGGTAAGCAGGGAAGCCCATGCTTAGCATTTGGAAAGACTGAGGGAAGCAAGGGTTATGTATGTAGTACAACATAACTACTATTTTATCTAAAGTAGTGTTCTTTTATACAGTAGTAGCAAATTAAGCATGCATATCCTAACTGTAAAATCAAGCACACATGTTTCAGTCTGTAGCCCAAGCCAACTGTAGGAGTCAGTTCTAATACTGTAGTCAGGCATTGTGGTTTCAAATACCACAAGTAACAAGTACATAGTAACATTATTTAAAACTATTACATAATAATTTCAACAAGAAGTATACTTAAATGTAAAAGTAGAAATAAATATTTGATTATTGTGAAAATGCGTTATATGTTACATATTATGGTACTAATTAGCTCTTTTTTTCTCTTACCCAACCATTATCCCTCTTTTTTATTTTTATATGTGTGGTCAAAACGTTTCTATGTCATCTATTTCTGACAACTCACAAAATGCTTTACAGCACAGTGAGGTAGGCCAACCACTATGGCCCAGCCTGCTCCTACTCCATCAGCTCCTCCACTGATACCCAGAACATCTGGGACCCAACCTGGCAGTACTGCCTCTGCTGCCCTTGCACAACCTGGGCTCTCCACATCAGGTAGCATTACCCTGGTAGGTGGTGCTGTGGCATCCTCAAAGAGTAGTGGCAGAGGTGTGGAGTTTGTTTTCCACCAGGAGTTGCCAGGATTGGTGCATAGGGTCAAACAAAGCACCATTGGTGCATGCCTGTGCTGATGGAAAGGATGCTCTCTTTTGTTATCCACAGGAGAAGACGTCAAGCACTCCAACATCCAGCAGAAAAAGGGGACAATGACACTAGTCCTGTGAGTGAGGACTAGATTGTCACTGTCCCCATGTTTGATTGGCATGTATATCCAATGTCTCCTCCCTATCCTTAATTATGGTGTCCCCCAACTTGTTGTGTCCCTCACCATCCCTGTGTCTTGTCTTATTTGTCCTGCTTGTCTGCATCTGTTTTCTCACCTACTTCATTTACCTGACCCCGAAATACATATGTCCCTTATCCAACATTCTCTCTTAATGAAGTAAAAAAATTAAAAATAGACACCTGTCCCATAAAAAGTATTGTACCATACATAGTTCTGCACTTTGCATAGGTGTCTTCTTGAGACAAATGATTCATCCAATTGGCTGTACAACATGATTGCGTTGTTAAAAAGAAGTAAACAGTCTAGCCACACTAAAGTCGGCTATTAATTGATTTATTATAAAAAATCCATGCACAAGTGCTTTCACCCTGACACAATGCAGGGCATTTTCAAGTTAATAAAAAAAGCTCCATAAACATACATTTAAATATCCTTGTTCCCCAAAAAGGCACCAAGGATTTAATTAAATGTTGATCGCATTTTACAATGTTTTTGTAATTTTTAAATGTTTTGTATTTAAAGTGGTGAAAATAATATGTAATGTTTTTACTTAAGAAATATGTTAGTAATACAAGGTTGTTATAGTCATTGTACTAATTAATGGAAGTGTGTATGCCTTTAAAATTCCGTGGTGCCTTTTTGGGGAACTTTTTTTATTCACTTGAAAAAGCCTTGCATTGTGTCACGGTGAAAGCGCTTGTTTATGGATTTTTATAATAAATCAATTAATAGCCGACTTCAGTGTGTCTAGACTGTTTACTTCTTTTTAGTTACTGGTGTTCCACAGTCTTTTTCAACTTTTTGTTCATGATTGCGTTGTTGTCATCTTTTTTCGTTCAGGTTACAGTCCAAATTTAGCCAATATTCTATATATATTTTCATTTTACACTGTTGAGGAAGTGGATAGTTGTGGTTCTTTACTACCTCTATCCTGAACATTCCTATATTGCTTTTCCTTTGTTCTTCCCTCTGTTTGCCCCCCCCCATTTCACCACTTTTCTATCTACTCCATTTTAACATCTTTAATCTAGTCAAAAATAGAATCATACAACACACACACATAAGTGAAAACAACCCAATGAAGCACTTCACTTTTTGTCCTCAGTGTCTGTACGGAGTTTGGCATCTAGCATCAATGCTGAGCCATGCTGAATGACTCTCCAACAGTGTGGTTACCTCTGCACAATGCTGCTCAAACATGGTGCACTAAGTTAACACACAGTGAAAGTAGGATAAAAAATTATTTCATTACATTCTAGATACATATTTAAAACTATTAGATACACCTGGATTCGAACCCTGTATCATCTGGGCTCAAAAGGAAATCACTCAATGCATTCACACCTGCTGCCACAGAGTCAGCTAAACACCAGGTGTGTTTCTGACTATCCACTGTGCTGACTGCCACTTGACTCCACTTAATGTGTTTGCACGGAAGTAAACAAACCAATATAACTAAATGAAAAGTATACCAGCAACTAGGATAAACAGCTTGTTTGAAATCTAACTGGTAAATCCCACAAATGCGTAAAGAACAAGCTGAAACACAGTCAGCGTAATTGCATTTATTAAGGTAATTGCTTTTGCAGGTAGATTCCCTGCTTCTTCACACCAAACAAATCAAAAAACAATATAACTGTCATGATGTTATCAAGAAGCAGAGGCCCACTTTTGCTCATCACTTAACTATTAGCAAACAGAGAAAGCAGTATAAATGTGTATCGTGCATGTGCAAACACTTTGCTATCAATCATGCAAACCAGCTGCTCACTGGTGTACTATGGAAAGTGCACAACAGCATGAATTACTTATGTACTGCCCATTTTGTCTTCATCCCATAAAAGTTCATGCAAACACATAACAAAAGGGAAGGCACTTTTTAAGGAAATAACACATATGTACACTGTAGCCTTGTATCTTGAGAACCAGAGTCTTAAGCTTCTCACTAAAGATACAATGGAAGGAATCTCTTGCTCCGAGGGTCAGCTGTTAGGGAAGAACAAGGTGAAAAAGGTATGACTGGAATCTCCTACTGTCCAGACTCTGCCAGGTGTTTCTCCCGAGTTTGTTACAAACCTGGACATTCACCTGACTGTGTTGTGAGGTTACTCTACAGTGACCATGTAGGAGGCTGGTGAGGGTCTGACTGGCAGCACGTCTGGAGAGATTTTGCAGTCTTCCATTTTGGATGTTCAGGGGGAACCACTGCTGATTTTGTTCTGAGAGACCTAGGGGAGTTCATCTGTCTTTAGGTGGGGAAGAACTTTCTACTACAGTTTTGAATGCTGTCCCAGGTCTGAGCCTTCTCATTTTTTGGAGAGGAAATTCCTTTTAAAAAAAAAAAACTTAAACATGTTTCTTCTGCTCCTAGGGATCCACAAAGTGAGTGGTAGGTCTTAACTCAGGGGATATTTACTGCTTTAATGTCCTTAAACACTCCTCAAAGGGGTTGGGTTCCTGCTCATCCTTGTTCCTCTACTCCCCTTAAAAGGCTTAGAGAACAGGATTCTTCTGAGGATAAGTTGGATTCTAACAATGAATCCCTGATTTATTCTACTCAAATTCCTTCTCTTTGGACTTTGGGTCCAAAGAGAAGGAATCTATTAGTCCAGATGTCCTTTTGAGGAAATTTTCTTTGGAGGCACATTCTCTAGGATGATGGAATTTTTAAGTGGGATTGTGCTCATGTCTCTGTATCCATAAGAGGTATTATGAATTGCTACAGTTGGAATCTTCTAAACCTGCAGCTATTCCTCCTGTTTTGGTTGTTTGCTGGATGCTTTTTCCAATGCTTCTCATGCACCTGATTCCCTGCTTCCTGTCCCCAAGAATCCTGACAGGTTTTATAGGGTGGTTGAGGATTGTTCTTTCCTATATAAATGTCCTGCTGCTGACCCCTCTGTAGTATCTGTGGCCTCTGATTAGCAGTCTTAATTGCTTCCTTTTCCAAAGTTATTGCCTTCTAACAAGGACAGCAGAACTATGGAAAGGTTGGGTAAGAAGGTTTACACTTCTGCTGCCCTAGCTTTTAGTGCTATTAATTATCCGACCCATATGTCTAGGCTTGTGTTGGCTCTTCTTTCTCAGGTTTGTCAACTTATTTCTGAATTTCCAGACTCTGAGGGTAAAACTTCTGACCTATTCTAGACCTCCCTCATCTAAATGCTTTTCTAAAAGTGCCTTTCCTTTCGGATGTTGTCCCTTCAGGTTCTGTTTCCTGTCTTGCTCCCTCAGGCCTACATGGAGTCTCTTGATCTCAAGGATGCTTATCTCCATATTCCGATCCATCCTCTTTTCTGAAAGTTTTGCATTACTCTGTTGCTTCCTGGCATTTTCAGTTCTCTGCTTTGCCCTTTGGCCATTCTACTGCCCCATAGGTGTTCATCAAATGCCTTGCTCATATGATTGCTTTTTGCAGGCTTTGAGGGATCCATATATTTCCTTACTTAGATGATCTGTTGATTCAGGCATCCTCTCTAGAGACCCTTTCGCAAAACCTTAATTTTGTGGTTTCCCTTCTTCAGAGCCTGGGGTTCACTATACATTTCAAAACGTCTTCTCTGATCTTTCTCAGGATCATGTTTCTCTGGGTTGCAGGACTCAGACAGTGCAAATGCTTGCATCCCTGCACCCTTCAAAGACCTTAATTCTCATTTATTTCTTTCACACTCTTCTTCCACTGACTTCCATAACCACCAGGGAGTTTCTGAGAGCTTTGGATTTCATGGCATTCATCATACTGATGTTCCCTCAGGCCAAACTTTACATGAGAAAGTTTTTGTGGTTTCTGAAGTCAGTGTGGCTGCAACATGCTCATCCTGAAGACTTTGTAGTTCCTCTTCTTCCTTGTCTCAGACAAGAACTTCACTGATGGATTCAGCAATTGCCTCTGAATCCAGAGATTCTGTTTCATCTCCCTCTTCCCCCTCAGGAATTATTCACAGATGCTTCAGGCATTGGATTGGGGGCAACAATTGGCTCCCTGAAGGTACTGGGGGTGTGGTCATCTCATCAGCAGAAGGAGCACATGAATGCCAAAGAGATGAGAGCTCTTCTGCTGGCTCTTCAGGCCTTTCATGCTCTTTTCTCTCCAGGGCCTCTCAAGGTTTTCACAGACAATACAACAGTGATGTGGTATATCAACAAATATGGAGGAAGAAGATCTTATCTTCTTTGCAGGTTGGCACTTCTGGTATATTATCAAGTGACTCTTCAAGCAGTTTATATCCCTTCTGGTCAAAACATTGCAGCAGACACCTTGAGCAGGTCCTTAATTCAGTCCCAAGAATGGATGCTTCACAGGGATGTGGGGTACTCCTCAAGTGGATGTTTTTGCCTCCCCTCTGAACAGACAACTTCATCCCAGGTCCTCTGGTATGGAAGGTGGATGCCCTCTTTTTTCTTAGAAGGGGATGTTTCTTTATGCATTCCCTCCCCTTCCTCTCATTCCAAAAGTCCTGTTCAAAATTCAACAGGATGCTCCCAAAATCTTGTTGGTGACTTCCTTATGGCCATGACAGCTCTGGTTCCCTCTTCTTCTGCATCTAGCCAAGGGCAATCATTACAAGTTATCTCACAGGGTGGATCTAATCACACAAGACAAGGGATCTCTCATCCATTTCCACCTGTCTACACTTCAACCAACACTGTCTGTGATAGGATTTAGATTTTTCATAGACACCTGTTTTCAGAGGATGTGCTGCGAGTCCTGTAGGAGGGCAGGAAACCTACTACTGGGAAAACCTACTTATCCAAATTGAAGAGGTTTTCTATTTGTTGTCTCTCTCTCTCTCTCTCTCTCTCTCTCTCTCAACCTGGGCCCGTTTACTGTGGATGTTCCTTTGGTTCTCTCTTATTTGTGTGAGTTGCTCAATGCTGATTTGGCCTATTCTTCTATTAAGGCCCACTTATCAGCTATCTCTGCTTGTTTGTTCCTCCTCTAGCTTCTAGATTTGAGGTGAAACAATTTCTAAAAGGTGTCCTTAATATTAGACCTCCCAGGAGGCCTGTTCCTCCTCCCTGGGATCTTACCTTTGTTTTGGAGAAGTTAACTCGGGCTCTTTTGAGCCTGCTGCTTCAGCCTCCTTGCATCATTGTTCCTGGAAGACTGCTCTTTTGTTAGCTCTTACTTCTGCCAGATGGGTCCTCCTTTTTTGGTCATTCATGAGGACAGGGTGTCCTTGCGCACTAACCCTTCATTTATGCCTAAGGTGGTAAATGAGCTATCACTGAATCAGTCTATTAATCTGCCTACTTTTTTCCCGTTTGCAATCTGACAGAGAGAGGATCCTGCATACTTTGGATGTGCATAGGCAACTCAGGGTTTATTTGGATAAGACTAAGACTATTAAAAAATCTGATCAGATATTTGTTTCTTTTCATCCTAGATCTTTGGGACTTGCTGTATCCAAGCAAACTATTTATTCTTGGACTTCTAAGGCTATTTCCTTTTGTTTCACTTTTCATGGCAAGAGCCTTCCTTCGTCAGTTAAGGCTCATTTTACTAAAGCTGTGGCTTCTTTTGGTGCTTTTGTAAGGCCTTAGATAGTAATTTTATTCCTGAAGCAGCTACCTGGACTTATGTACATACCTTTACCAAGCACTACAAGTTAGATGGTATCTCTAGACCTAGGGCTGGTTTTGCTACTGCTGTTCTTCATGCCCTTTTAGGGGGAATCTTCTGCTCCTTCCCCCTCCCCAATTCCTTCTTGAGTTTTGGCACTCTCCCATATGGTAAAGAATACTACAGCAGTGAATGTAAGAACATAGTACAGTAACGTAAAATCTTGCCATAACTATAGATGTCCTTGCCTTCACTGCTGCAATATTTGCTCCCTCCACCCCCTAGTCTCTTGCCTTCCTTGATGTACAAATTACCTCTTGAGTTCCTTGAACTGGTGTTCATACTAGGGCAATCAGTTCTGTTTATGGTTGGCCTGAATGTCACCTTTATACCCTATGCTACACAAGCAATGTTTGGGTGATGTTCAGCGTACCTTTTAAATAAGCAACAAGTAGTCTTTGATAGACAGGCTAGCTGTTCGGGCTTCTTTGGCAGGGAATCCCCATATGGTAAAGAATACTGTAGCAGTGAAGGCAGGGACATATACCATTGTGGTAAGATTTTATACAACTGTACTTTACTTTGAAAAGAACAGTTCACTCAGCTACATTTTAAGCCTGTTATTCAAACATTCAACTGCAACAGAGATGGCCACTAATGAAAACCAAAGGAAGCAAAGTAATTAAAAATGTGGATTGGTGCTGACAGTGCAAAGTAAGCTGTCACAGCAATGTTGTCAACTGATGACAGAGAAAACTACAGTAAATGATCCCCTCATCATAAGATTTCCTTCTTTTCCCTCTTAACATGACATCAGGAAGATAAAGGCATTGACTGTAAAACAAAATAACGCTGGCCATGGCAGTCTCCTTCAGGTCATTTCCAGGTATAAAAAATTAGAAAATAACAATAACCATTTACTTTGATAGAGAGATATTAGCAATGCAGAAAAGTTCAAGATTTGCTGAAAAACGTGTTTTTTTCAGGTTTTGAGTGCAGTTATCCTTTAATAACCGTGCCATTCTTAGTAGCTGTTGTGATGTAACAGATGAGACGAAGGCAGGAAAGAAAACAAACATAATTATTAAATTATGTTTTTTCTGTATCTGGAGAGTTTATTCTTGGATTACAAGGAAGGAAAAGTACTTTCTGGAAATAAAAACTTGACTTTTGGGTGGAGTTCTCCTTTAATGGTAACTGTAGTGAAAAACAGCATATCATCCCTGAAATATTTGAACCCATTACCCTATTCATGGTATTTTCATATACACCGCTTTAATTAGATGAACTATTGCAAGAGTCATAGTAAAGGAGTCATGGAAAAATAGATTAGAGGAATGTTACACAACAACAGAGCAGAAGCAGGAATCAAAATACAGGCCTCCTGAATCCAGAAGTCCTTCCAATGATAGCTTCATACATATAGTATTAATTAGGTGAGCTTTTGCACCGGTTCTGTTGATATGGTTAGGGAAGCACACATCAGGGAAATGTTACACAACAAGAGACAGAAGGAAGTAATTAAAATACAGATCTCAAGGGAATTGAGCTCAAGACTTTTCACCTGCGATAGTTTCATGCATACAATGCTAACTAGATGAGATATTGCAGCAGTCATACAAAAGATGTTAGGGGAAAAACATATGAGGCGCATGTTAAACATGGACAGAGTGGAGGCAGAAAAATATATATGTATGTATATATATATATATATATATATATATATATATATATATATATATGTGTGTGTGTGTGTGTGTGTGTGTGTGTGTGTGTATGCATATGACTAGAACACCTCGCTCTGTGTATTGACATTCTGCAAAGCAAGATAGTAACAAGCTGAGTTATGGCAGCAGTCAGAAAAAAGGCATAAGCATTACTGCTTTCATGCTCAACAACTGCTGGACAATGGAGTTCAGCTCATTTGCATGACCAATGGCACAATTTGTAGCGCATTACACAGATTGTTCTTCATTTTTGCTATGTAATAAGAAGTACCATTTCTTGTTGGTTTGATATCAGAATCAATAGTGTTCTCAACAATATGTTATGCAATGTATGACAACAAAAATGATTGTTGTGTAAGCACTTTTGGGGCATTTGCATAGTTTATTTATTAAATATCTTACCACATTAAAGGTTGAAAAGGAGAGTGTTGGGCAGAGATAGAAAGTGGAAACAAGAAGAGGAAAGAAGAGAAGTTAAGTAAACAAGGAATAAGCAAGATGGAGGTGGGGTAAGAGGAATAATCTTATTTTTTTTGTTAGACAGATATTTATTTTTTAAGAAAAAGGAAAGTTGAGGAAGGATGTGAAGTAAGAGGAAGGGAAGATGGGTGGGATAGGAAAAGACAGACTAGAGCAACAGTAACAGGGTATGGAATAACACCGTGATAAAGGGGGGACACAATGGTGAAGAAGACATCAGACAGAGGTGAGACAATGGTGAGGTGAGGATTGTTAAACCAACAGGGGTGTGCCTGGACACAAAAGAATGGGAACACCAGGTAGGGGTATAGGACTGAACATTTGCAGATGCCAGCTGAGAAACAGGGGGAAAAGCACTCATCTCTCCAGGTACTGTTGCCACTGGGTCCTGGATCTGAAGGCAGAGTCAGAGGTGGACAGGGACGTGTCTCAATAAGTTACCATACCATAGTCTCCATGTGACTATCTGGACACCCAACCTCCTGTTGATATCCCCCAGAATGTGTAACCTCCACTCACATGTACTGGCGGGAGCCACAGCACCAGCTCTGGTGTAGGATTACCTGATGCAGGTGAAGCAAGTTAAAATGGAAGTGTGGAGAGAACTGTGGCAAGCTGGGACCCAGATGTGTTGCATGAATCCATTGGTAATAGTAGGGGTTGTGACACTGTTGCTGCTGCCACATGTGCCAGTCTGCGAGCTTTGCCAATGGGATGGTTGCAGTTACTGTGCTACTGCATATAACAGTAAAACAAAACAAATAAAATATAAATATATATATATGCAAGTGTCTGGGGGAAGAAAAATGCAAATACAATGAAAACTGCATTAGAACTATTGCTGCTAATGATACAATTAAACAGAATACACTTTGCAAACCATTACAGAGTCATGGATATTAAAAGCCTGATATATATATATATATATATATATATATATATATATATATATATATATATATATATATATATATATATATGGATTCACTTCATAACATTGAAATATCAAAATACTGAAACTCAAAACACTGAAACCAAAATACTGAAAGCTCAAAATACTGAATACTCAAAATACTGAAACTCAAAATACTGAAAACACATATTATGCGTAAACTCAGCTTAAACAACATAAATCATAACAATTTTTACCAAATATATGCAGGGGCAAGCCCCTGCACCCATGGGCTGTGCCCCCCACACCCCCTGCTAATTAAATATATCAACTCCAAGATTGCACATAAGTGCAATCTTGAAGTAGATATATATAATTAGCAGGGGTGCAGGGCTTGCCCCTGCATATTTGGTAGAAATTGTTATGATTTATGTTGTTTGCTGAGTTACACATAATATGTGTTTTCAGTATTTTGAGTTTCAGTATTTTGAGTATTCAGTATTTTGAGCTTTCAGTATTTTGGTCTTCAGTATTATGAAGTTTTGTCATTTTCAGTATTTTGAAGTTTCAGTGTTATGAAGTGAATCCATATATATATATATATATATATATATATATATATATATATATATATATATATATATATATATATATATACATATATATATATATATATATATATATATATATATATCTATAAGTACTTTGAAATATCAAACATTAATACATTGATCCCAACAGATCGAAACTGAAAAAACAAAAAAGAAAGACAACACAACTCATGTTATTTGCAGGGGCAAGCCCCTCCTTTACACCTCCTAATTAAACTGGTCTAATTATACTGCAAACTATATATATATATATATATATATATATATATATATATATATATATATATATATATATATATAGATAGATAGATATCAACCCTGAGATCTCACAACAGTAGGGAAAGGGCAAATTCCCACTCCCAACTGATCTGTGACCTCTATGGCAGAAACAATCATTTGATTATTCAGTCACTTCTGTTGGCATTAAAGGTGTTCAATATTACAAACGAGAGAGAGAGAGAATAAAGAGAGAGAGAGAGAGAGAGAGAAAGAGATGCTCAAACAACTCTAGCACCAAATCCAAAATAATGCAACTACTTTATTGGAATGCCATAGTACACGGTTTTGCTCCAATGGACTTTAGTAATGCGTTACACACTCACACACTTCCTTGTTAAAGATGTGTACCCCTGTACTCCTTTGTTCATCTATGCGAATGATGATAACTGTGCCCTGCCCTTTTATTCTGTAACTTGGGTTGATTACATGTGATGCACAACATGTCTAGCCTATATGTGGCTAAGCACAGTCTTGTATTTTTGCATGTGTCACTTTTACTGTAGTGTATCTGCTTAGATCTTGTATAGTTAAGATTTAAAGCTATTTGCAATCTGCTGCTTTTTGCTAGTGCAATGGCTTACTGTGCTCACCTCCATCTGGCATGATCACTCCCTCCTGCTGGTTCTTTCTCTGACTCTTCATATGTCACAGCTCTCAGTACAGATTATGCTGGGAACTGCTGGCCCTCCAAGTAGGCACACTGTTTAACTGCTTCCTGACTATAATATTGTGTGACATAGAACATACGGTCAATATTTTTGTACACATAGTAGCGTCATATTGCAGGGCACTCCCGGATGAATACAGGCAGTGAAAGTGTGCTTTCATCAGCCGAAACCCATGCATTATAATGTTTCTGACAATGGTGTAAGGTTGTACCACTAGTCAGTTTGATTCTGCAAATTTCTGATGGGTGCTATGATCCAGGGATCCTTGGCACATCTAGCATCACTGAAAAGATGCCTGTATAGGAAGCCATCCTTTGCAAACCTTTGGTAGAGTTCATATATTTGGCAGATATTGAGTCATAGAAACTGCCCATGTGGCATCCACACACTGCAGATGATACCCTGTGCATTAAAGGCCTCCTGACAGATGAACTGATACCCTTTGTTGTTCTGGTACCTTCCTCCCAGTTCACCAGGTGAGGCATTTATGTCAATGAGGGTACAGAGTATGGCCCCAAAGACCTGAGGGATATGTTTATATCATAGCATTAGCTCTCCCCTCTGGGCTACATGGGAATCACACCTGCTCTTCCACATGATAAAGCATGGCATTGTGGAGCTGATAGAGTATTTTTGAGGCAGAGGCCTTAGATATCCCCACCGTGCACTCAGTAGTTCACTGAAAGTTCCTTGTAGCTAATATGTGTGAAGCAACACATACCTTGCTATTCATTGGGGCTACAGATGAGGCTGATACATTTCCACGACTTCTTGCATGGTGACTCTGTGCGCTGTCAGTGTTATAGATTGCATGAAATGTTAAGCATGTTCAAAGAGCCTTTTGTCTGCTGGGATGATGTTGCACACCACTGGGCAATGCAGCTGCAATGACAGCCTTCTGGAAATAGACATTTTCAGTGCCTGTGGCAATCCCAACCATGCAGGTTCATAGGTAAGTACTGGGCTAGCTGCCCTTGTGGGACATTTTAAGCCTATGCAAATTTCCCCTACAAAGGTGGGAATCAAACCCTGTACCTTGTGATTGTAAGGTAAAAACCTTCAGCATTATACCAACACCCAACCCTGCTGTGTGATATTTGTTAGAGATTATGAATATATGGCTGAAATTAATTCTGTTGTAAATATGCTGAAAGATAAAGCATAGAATAAAAAGTTTGCTTGAATATATGTATACAGTTTAGCTATGTAAAATGTACATTCATACTATATGTATAACAGGCTTCTCTTCACAGCATCAAGAAAAGCCTAACAAAGCAATATTGGAAAGCAAGTTCATAGGTTTATAGGTTCATACTAGGCTATCTGCCCTAGGGCATTTATAAGCCTAGCCAGAGTGTCTTTGGCTTTCGCCACCCATTTTAAATTAATTTTGCTATGCCCTTTTTCGAGGTTAGTATACTGTGCCTCTGTCTAACAGTGACACAGAAGTGACACCCGGGGTAAACCTACGATCTCCCATCCACTCATCAAGATTCCTCTTGAAGAGAGTCAATGAGGGACTCTGCCTAACCTGGACTGGGATTTTATTCCAGAGTGAAGGGAGCCTCTGGGTTATGAATCTGTCCCTCCAGCATGTCCTATTTATTTCAGTGCTGAGGTTCAAGTCTCTCGAGCGTGTAGCTCGATGGGATTTGGATTTTCTGAGGTGCAACATGTCCATTAATTCCGGGTTGGACATAGCTTTATACGTCAGGCACAGATCGCCTCTGAGCAGGCGGTATGCCACTGAGTAGAGCTGGAATTTCTTTAACTGGGCAGCATATGGCATCTGTTTGAGCCCTTTGATTCTCTTGGTGAGGTACTTTTGGGGTCTTTCCAGTTGCTGCAGGTGTCTGGTAAGGTACATCCCAAATAGGGCATTGCACTCAATTATGGGCCTGATGAGGGATGAGTAAAGAGGCACGATGACCTCCCCTGATCTAGATGTGAATCCCTTCATAATTAGGTGGGTTATATAAAATGTTTTTCTAACCACTTTAGCCATGTGGTTGTCAAATGAGAGATTGCTATCAACTTGGGTCCCCAGGTCCCTAATTACTTCTTCTGTACTTAATGGATTACCACCTATGTGGTAATTTGTGGGCACTTTGATTTTGCCAAAGGGGATGACTATACACTTTTTGGCATTTAGCTTGAGGCCATGGCTCTTGCACCAGTTGTCTGTTTCTATGAGGCCCTTTTGGAGGATGCTTGTGTTGGCTGGAGAGTCTATTATGGCGCCTTGTTTGCAGTCATCTGCGGACTTGGTCAGCCACAGTCCTTCCGTGTTGGCCTGTACCTCTGAGAAATATATACCGAGCAAGAGAGGTCCCAGGACTGAGCCTTGTGAGATGCCACTTGTAACTGGTTTGGAGTCTGACATGGCTCCAGCAATTCTAACCATGCGGATTCTGTCCTTGAGCCAGTTTGCAACCCATATAGTGACATAGGGGTTTATATTTAAGCTGGTGAGCTTATCTATAATGCTCAAGTGGGGTATTGTATCGAAGGCTTTTGCAAGGTCCAGGTAGGCTGTGTGGACCAGCTTCCCCACGTCAATGGCCTTGGTGACTGTTTCAAAGAAATTGACCAGGTTTAAGAGGCAGGATCTGCCCTTAACAAAGCCGAACGGGGTAGGATCCAGTGTCTGTAGGTCCCCAATATCTTTATTTATGAGGTCCATGATGATCCTTTCCATAGCTTTGCAGACCAAGATAGTCAGGCTTATGGGGTGATAGTTTCCAGGATCCGTTGAGACACCACCTTTGTGGAGAGGGACCACTGTTGCTGTATGCAACTCTTTGGGTACATATCCTGTAGTAAGGCTGAGACTGAACAGTAGTTTTAGGTTTGGGTTTAGCTCTTCTTGGAGTTCATGTAGGACGCAGCCTGGGACACCGTCTGGTCCCATTGATGCTGTGTTTTTTGCGTTGGAGCGGGCGGCTCTTACCTGAGCATCTGAGATGTCAGGGGGGCAGCACTCTGCTGGGATAGATATTTGCCCTTTTGGTGGGGGGGGGTGTTTGCGCTGAACCTGTCAGCTAGGATGTTGGCAATGTCTGTGGGTTCGGTGTATTTTTTGTCATTTTGGACTAATTCTGAGCATATCTGGGAATTCCCACCCAGGTTCCTAACATAACTAAAGAAAGCCTTGTGATTATCCTTAGTGTCCTGTGCAATTTTTCTCTCGAAGCTGGCCTTAGACGATTTAATGAGTGCCCGTAGTTTTTTGCTAATACTGATCAGAGATGCCTTCCCTTTTTGGGATTTTGCTCTATCATGTAGTAGCTTCCTCCTTCTATTGTATAGTTTGTTTATGGCTGCGGTCCACCAGACAGGATGTCTGCCTTTGGAGGATTGGGTCTTGATTTTATTTGGGATTGCATGATCCATGCATTCCTGAAGGTGTTCATAGAATGCATTTATAAAGGATTCTGCTGTCTGGGCCGTATTTTCCACAGGCCCAGGGGCTTTGAAGGATTCCACCTTGGTTTTGAGGAGTGTGAAATTTGCTTTAGAGAAGTTTTTCACTGTGGTTTTTCTGGGCAGGGGGTGGGGACGGGATGTGAAATTCCAGGGAGATTAGTTTATGATCTGATCTTACCAGTGAGGGATACACTTCTGGTCTGGAGCATAGAGCCCCCATGTTGGTGATGATCAGGTCCAGTATATTTTCCCCTCTTGTGGGAGTGGTAACAAGTTGTTCCATAGCATTTGAGTTTATAAATTCTAGGAACCTTTTGGCTAGGGTGTTGGAGCTAGAGTAATGCTCCCAGTCGATGTTTGGGTAGTTGAAGTCACCCAATATAATGGTGTTTGGAGAGACCTTCATATTTTTCAGTGTTCTCAGGAAGGCCGAGTGGGGTTCCTGAGTTTGGGAGGGTGCTCTGTAGCAAGCCATAAACTGGTAGGCAGTTTTACCCACTGTTAGCTGTACATGGATAGTCTCTGATGCTTTGTGCTGTGCCACCAACCTGGAGGTGTGGGTATCTTTGACGAATATTGATACTCCCCCTCCTTTTGTGGTTCGGTCCAAGTTTTGGGGCCGAAAAGCATGGTATGAGGTATAACCTGGTAGTGCTGGGGTGCTCTCAGGAGCCTTGAACCAGGTTTCTGTTACTGCACAGATATTGATGTTCTCCATGCTTAGGAGAGTTTCAAGTGCGTGCATCTTGAGGTTTAGACTTCTGGCATTGAGTAGCATTACTCTTAGTTTCTTATCCCTTGTGATACCTATGGAGGTGGGTTTGTCCTTTGAGCCTTGCCTAAAAAAGGCACTATGGGGGTAGCAAGAGCCTTTACCAATATCCGAAAGCCCAGGGGTGACAGGTGCAAGCCATCCCTAGCGAAGCATCGTGGATTGTCGAGCATGTCATCCCAGGCTGATAGGCATTGGATCCCCTTTGAATGACACCAATACTTAAGCCAATTGTTGAAATTGATCATCTTATCTTCATATTGTGGCATCATTCTTGGTGAGGGTAAGATGCTACTCAAGGTCAGGGTCATACCGGCCTGGGCTACATGCTCATAGAGCTCCTCTATATCTCTTTTCATGTAGTCCAGGGAGGTACATCTCAGGTCATTCAGACCAGCATGGACAATGACTGAGTCATATTTGTACTTGCCTTGGAGTGACCTGAGTGCTTGTGTTATGTGGCGGATCGTAGCGCCCGACAGGCAGCTCACCGTGACCTTCTCCTTGTTCAGCCTGGTGAGCAGGACGTCAGTGTGCCTAACGACAGAGTCACCTATTACAAGTGTATCAGGTGTGTTGTTTAGCCTTAAGGGCTGTGACTGTTTGGCACACTGGCTTTGTGAGCTATGTGTTGTACATGTTTTGTTTTGGGGTAGCAGTTGCTTGGGTGCCTGCTTTGGAGGTCTCTGCTGCTTAGGCAGATTTTTATTTAGAGCGTCCGAGTATGTTTTTGTGTGTTTATGTGTTTGGTTTGCTGTCGTGGTAGGTCTATGTGAGACTGGAATTGTAGTGAGTGTGGTTTCCTTCTCCTCCTGACTGGTTACGCCAGTACTGAGTTGAGAGAGTTTAGCCTCCAGTTTGGCTATATGGTTGCATCTCTCACATGTGTTGGAATTTGTTGGGAGGAGGAGAGGGTTGTCTGTGTGCATGAGGCAGTTGTAACATTGCCTCAAGATTCCCAGATTCACCAGCTGGACTGGAGAGGAGATTGACAACTGACCTTTGGACATGCTAGAATAGTATTGGGAATTTCTTTATAATTGAAAAAAAGGGCCATGTGGAACAAGGTACTCAAGGGGAGTTTGTGAGGGTGTAGTGTTTTCAATTTTTTAGTGCTGACTTGTATAATTGCTTTAGTGAGCAAGTGCCAGGTAACTTAAATGCAATGTGTTACAGGTAACTTAAATGCAAAAACGACAAACAGTAACTTTCTTTCAAGTGAAACAAGGAAATAAGTACAGTAAGCAATGCAGATATCACTAGGGATCCACAGAAGCGCTGAAAAGCTGCATTTTAGGTGGAATTAGCGTTTCAGGGAAATAACAAGCAAACAAACAACAAGCATACTAACAAAGCTAGATTCAGCAGGCCTGGATCTAGTCTATGCTACAGCAAACAAGGTGTACCAATTTCAGTAAGTATCACATGCTTTTCTCATGTTTGCAGAATAAATATCTAAACTCAGCAATACATGATGTTATTTCAGTAGGAACAGAACAGATGTTTCCTTTCATACTTCTGTTATTCTGATTGCATGCATTTGTGCATTTTCACATCAGCAGAACTGCTGACAGGACAATAGAAAAGTCTAAAAACAGACATTATGTGACTTCCCACAGAAGGCCAAAAAGATACCAAGAGGAAATAACAAAATCTATGTGCACAACTAGCACTCTATATAACAACTGTAAGTAATTTAGTTATGTGAGAGAGGGACAGAGAGAGGTATTTTGTAGAAGTCATCATTCATATTTGTAATGAAGAAAAGCTTTGTAAATATATGCTACAATCTGACAGAAAGAGTACATGTGGTTTATTATAAAATAAGTTATCTGTAACTGTGCTTATAGCTGCAAAATATATTTCTTTATCAGTGCACAATTTGAAAGGCTTGGTGCTTTACACAAACTACAGATGGAGTCATGCAAAGCTCTGTGACTTTGATTTCAGCAGTAAACAGCCAGCAAGATTTTGTGTCTTAAGAAGTCTTTAAGTCCAGTCCAGCAAATTCTTCACAGCAAAGAAGCAGCTACATACATAAAATACATTTTTCAATGGTGACCCTAATGAACGTCCCTAGCCTGTATCCAAAAACAGGGGGGTGAGTGAGTAATGCCTTGTATAAGGTCACTCCTGTAAAAGCACAGTGACTAACATCTATGTGAAATACTTCAGATTTCTACAGTTTTCTACAGTTTTCTACAGTTTGCAGCAATAATACAGTTCATTAGATGTCTAAATCCGGAGTGATACAGCAGTGCAGGAAGGTGAGCAGTGCCATAAATTCTCCAAAAAGGTGCAATACAAAGTTGTAAGACTGAAACTGCTAGTTTTGCTGTACCAACTTCACGAGTGACTACAGAGACTGTTCAACCATCTACAGTAAAGCAGCTTGGCCATCTGCCTCTCTACTGACTGGTAAGAAATTTTTTCTGTGTTACATACAGTATGAATGCCATAAAGGTAATAATAATAATAATAATAATAATAACAGAATGAATGTATATACAGCATATTAGCAAATGTAAAACCTTATTAGGGCAAGTTAATATTAAGGCATTATGCAAATGGATTACAATATTTGACTGGTATCTGAAACAAAATCATGTGTGGTATAAAAATGTTTATTGTGTGTACAATGTCATAAAATACAGTGCATGCCACTATTCAAAGGTTAGACTGTACAGACAAAAATGTTAATGATAAAGAACCGAGAAAAGTTAATATGCTGACATTATATTCAGATGTTAGACAGTTATGTTCTGTCACCAGATGTAAAAGGTTTATTTCAGAGTTGCAACAACAGTCAAATCAGTTACTGATAACACCTCTAGTATATTCTGTTACAAAATAATGTAATAAACATCTAAAAGATGGACACAATGAGTTCAGGAAACTTTGACAAGTTATATATACATCTTTTCAAAAGTGCTTAGGAGTTTCAGATTCAGCAGAACAGGTTACTGAAAAATATCAGAAATACCATGCAACATTACAGGAAACTCTTCAACAGCAGTTGCAGGATAAAGGAAATAAATTAGCTGACAGAGACTGGGGACTTCCTGCATACACAGTTAATCTGTGCAAAAGAAATATATTTTGTAATATGTTTGTGTTTTGAAAATGGTTAAGCATACATGCTAAGATCTGATGTCTGGACAAATCATTCTCAAATGTTTAAAACTTTCATTCAGTTAAAGCAAGACATTTATCAGTACTACAGTAAAGTAGAACATATGACTGCCATTCTTAACATAGTCAAAAGGTATACGAAACAATTCTAGTGCATAAAATTAAATGAAAGTAGTTAATAATAAGAGTAACGATTTAAAGTCACAAGACTGACATGCTTAAATAAAGATATAAAGATACAAGACTGACATGCATGTATTTTCTTTTCATCTAAAATACTGTTACAATGCACAAGAATAAAAGGCAGACAACAACAAATATAAATAATGTAAATATAAATGTGTTAGTTAAGCTAATATCTATTTTGTTTTTATAATTTGTATAATTGTATAGCAACACCACACCTAAAGTTCTGAATTAAAAAAAACAAAATCACAGATTGTATTAGTCAAACAGTTTTTGTAAAATTAATGGTAGGGCAGTTAAATAAATAACAAAATACTGAAATCCATGCAAGCTAATTGTAAAATAATGTCTATCTATGTAGTGTTATTAAATTGCAAGTGTATTAAAAATAATGCTAAAATAGTTAACTATAGTTTATAGAGTGTAAAATGTGACTAGATGAATAGTTACAGGAAATGTTGGAAAGATAAGATAAACAACAAGACTGATTGCCAGACAAGTAGCTTGAGTTTTTCTAAAGCATTATTGTTATTAAAACATAATTGTTAAATGATTCACATGCAACATTATTTGGTAATGTAATAAAAAGTCACAATTGTGCATATATATCACTAATAATCTGTTTGCAAGTAAATGTTAAAAGTAAAAAACTTAGTTGCATCAAGTACAGCCAGCAGATGGGCTATAGTATACATACAGTTCAAATCAATTATGCAAAAAGGTATAAATACCTACTAGTGGTAATAAACAGCAAAAGCGTTATAAAAATTATCAAATCTGACAAAGGTCCATCATTTGTTAGTAACCTAATAAAGCAAATGTATAATCAAAGTATTGGGCTGGTATACATTCTATTCTCACAGCATAAAGCAACTAAACAATATTGCAGTATACTACAGGGCGAGGGGCACTCTCAGTTTTACACTGACTGTATAAGCAGTACTGCAAAAGGGTCTGAAATAGAGCTACAGGAAGAAATAATATTTCATTCCTTCTTGACTATACTCTTTTAGGGGGGAGGAAAAAACAGGTATCATTGCATAAGAAACACTGGTAAACAGATTAAATCTGAAAGTCCAAGAAACTATAAAGCTATACACAAGATGATTTAAAATTAGCAATGAATATGTGTAGAGAAAAACATGGGTCCAGGGTACCTACTATATTGAAATGCATGAATAGCAAACAGTCTGTCTAAATACATACTGTAAAGGATACACTGTAATAAGTTCAAAAGTAATTTGTCAAGTTGTAATATTATCACTGGTTTTAAGTTGGAGTCTCATTACTGGTTTTTGGGCCATAATTTATCTGTACTAGTATTGGTTATCGCAGTTAAAAAAATTATATTAAAATATTGTATTCATACAGCTAATGGACTAATATGTAAATAGCACTCTTCAGTGTGTATATAAATGCTTGCAGTAGCACATGGTTTTTATTGCTTATAGTTAATTCAACAGTTGCAAAGAGTTAATGGAACAGTACTAAGTCATACATTAAATTCTGTAATTGCAAAAGTATAAATTAATCAAGTTAAAAAATAAAATTAAAGCAGACACAGCTCATTATTGATGAAATATTTTCACAGAATGGTCTGCAAAAGAAATCGTTGTTAAATACATTCAGTTTTAGTAGTAATACTTGATATAATTGTATTAACTATGTAAAATTGCATTTTGACTTGTATCAAAAGAAGACTAAAGGTTTTGTTTCTTAATGTGTTTTCTATATAATGTAATCAAAAAATACATATCAGTATAAAGTGTTTTGAGTATGTTTAAAAAAGAGGGAATTGTTAGAGATTATGAATATAAGGCTGAAATTCATTCTGTTGTAAATATGCTGAAAGATAAAGCATAGAATAAAAAGTTTGCTTGAATATATGTATGGAGTTTAGCAATGTAAAATGTGCATTCATACTATATGTATAACAGGCTTCTCTTTACAGCATCAAGAAAAGCCTAACAAAGCAATATTGGAAAGGAAGTATCACATGCTTTTCTCATGTTTGCAGAACAAATATCTAAACTCAGCAATACGTGATGTTTTTTCAGTAGGAACAGAACAGACATTTCCTTTCATACTTCTGTTATTCTGATTGTGTGCATTTGCGCATTTTCACATCAGCAGAACTGCTGACAGGACAATAGAAAAGTCTAAAAACAGACATTATGTGACTTCCCACAGAAGGCCAAAAAAGATACCAAGAGGAAATAACAAAATCTATGTGCGTGACTAGCACTCTATATAACAACTGTAAGTAATTCAGTTATGTGAGAGAGGGACAGAGAGAGGTATTTTGTAGAAGTCATCATTCATATCTGTAATGAAGAAAAACTTTGTAAATATATGCTACAATCTGACAGAAAGAGTGGGTGTGGTTTATTATAAAATAAGTTATCTGTAACTGTGCTTATAGCTGAACAATATATTTCTTTATCAGTGTGCAATTTGAAAGGCTTGGTGCTTTAAACAGACTACAGATGATGTCATACAAAGCTCTGTGACTTTGATTTCAGCAGTAAACAGCTAGCAAGACTTTGTGTCTTAAGAAGACTTTAAGTCCAGTCCAGCAAATTCTTCACAGCAAAGAAGCAGCTACATACATACAATAAATTTTTCAATATTCTCCGTCTGAACACAGGCATATGTCCGAATTCAAATCTAAAATGACAGTAGTGTTGTTACACAACATTTACACCTTTCTTAATTGTGCCACCATCTTGTTTTGCCTCATTATACAGTGTTTAGCATATAACACTGCTGGCCACATTATTTGGCCTAGCCATGCCATGTAGCTGGGTTCTCTGAATTGTATCCACCATGTGTGTAGCCAGTCATCACACAAATTCACTTAGCATAAGACAGCAACGTTTTCTGAATCTGGACCATTATTTTTAATTCTTTCTGGGAACTGTTATGAGGACAGCACATTTTTAATTATTTGATGTCTGACTCCTCCAAGAGTGACCATAACAAAGAGCACAAAGCTTTTCCTGTGAGGGAGAAGTTATGAAAGTGCCACAGAAGGATCTATAAAGGAAGTCCAACAATGGACAAACTGCCAACACATGAAGGTGGCCAGTCCTTGTCACTATGGGTGATGTTCCCAAGATGTACTGGCCAACCGATGCATATGTACAGGAAAGGGAGTATGAGAAGGTTGGCTATACCATGTTATCTGAAGCAGTCAATGTGTGTCACATATGTGTCATCTGCTATAGAACTCCACCCTGCTATTCAAACATATAAAATGAGTGGTTTAATTGCCAAGATGCAGATGTAAATAACTTCAAGTTCAGGAATGGCAGCCATGCCCATGGCATGTCATGTCACTGTCCAGCACATGCTCAACATAGTACCC
The DNA here is from genome assembly GCF_019279795.1 of Protopterus annectens. Lineage (NCBI taxonomy): Eukaryota > Metazoa > Chordata > Ceratodontiformes > Protopteridae > Protopterus > Protopterus annectens. The sequence continues at coordinate 211,514,948 of NC_056726.1, forward strand.
CTTGTCACATCAGTATAGTAGACCCTCCTGCTAGCCACACTCCTGCCCCTATTGATGTTGTCATGGTTATACTGTACATATCCTGTATAGTCAAGTCCCCTTTTGTGCTGCAGTTATCTTTCAGGCATGCTTCACTACTCCTGGGAAGACCCCACCTGGCTAATACTTTCTCTACTGTGCTTGCATATCTGTTGTCCAGTAAAGTAGGGGCAGATATCATCTTCTGTGTTTGCTGATGATGAGGTCCTTCAGCATTCTTGTGTTGTTGGGCTATCTTTAGTCTGGTTGCCTGTTGTCCTCCGAAGAAAAAATCCACTACAAAATATTAGTATGTCTGAATGAACTCCGTTATAATGATGGTCTGGAAAATATTCTGTTACCAAACAGGACATTGAAGGCCAGGCACTTATAAGCTACCTCTGCCCATAAGGAATATGGGTGCCAAGCCTGGTGTAAATTTCCTATTCCCCATCCACTGGTCTAGGTTGCACTAAAAATAGGTAATAGACAAACACAGTTTCACATGGATGGGAAGCCTGTTCCATAGGAAGGGAAGTCTCTGGTACCATATCTGTCTTTCCAGCATGTTCTGTCAAAGACAAAATTCAGTTCCTTAGACCTTGTATTTTTGGTACTGTTTGACTTATGAATATGCAGGAGATTCGTAAGTGTGGGGTTTGTGTTGCCTTGTAAGCCAGGCATAGATCACCCCTTAGCAATCTATAGGAGACTAAATAGAGGGAAAAAGCTTTAAGGCAGTCTGCATAAGACAAATTAATTATGCATTGTATTTTTTTTGCATGGAACCTCTGAGGTTGCTCTAGTTGCTGTATATGCCTGGTCAGGTACATACCGAAGGGAGCATTGTACTCTATGATTGATCTGATAAGGGCAAAGTACAGTGGGATAATGACTTCTTTGGACCTAGATGTCATGCCCTTACTTATAAGTTGTGCAACATTAAATTATTTGCTCACCACTCTGGCCACATAGTGGTCGAAGCTAAGGCTACTGCCTATGTGTGTACCCAGATTCCTGACCACTGCGTCGACTCTTAGGGGTGTATTATCAACATGGTAATTAGCCATGATGGTTGACTTCCCAAAGGGTACAATTATGCATTTCTTTGCACTGAGTTTAAGACCACGGCTTTGTCTCCATTTGTTAGTCAGAGATAGACCTTTTTGAAGAATGCTAATGTCTGCAGGGCAGTTGATGATAACCCCCAGCTTGTAAATATCTGAACACTTAGTCAGCCATAAACCTTCAGCATTTGCTTCTACTTGAGAGAAATAGATGCCAAAATGTAGCAGGCCCAGTACCGAGACCTGGGGAACTCCACTAGTGACTGACCTTGTGGTGGAGGTGGTCTCACCTATTTTGGCATCCTGTGTGTTATCAGTGAGACAATTGGCTATTGAGTGGGTGATAAAAGGGTTTATACCTAATCTAGTAAGCTTGTCTATGATGTCTGAATGGGGTATTGTATCAAAACCTTGTCCTGGTTGAGGTAAGCAGTATGCACAGTCTTGCCCTCATCTATTGCTTTGGTGACCCTGTCAAAGAAATCCCCCAGATTAAATATCCATGACCTTCCTTTAACATAGCTGAACTGTTATGGGTCCAGTCTTTGCAGGTTACCTATGTCCTCATTTATCATGTCCATGATGTCTATCCATGGTCTTACATATGAGGCTGGGCAGTCTTATGGTTCTGTAGCTACCTGGATTGGTAGTTAGACATCCTTTGTGCAGAGGAATGACTGTAACCATCTTCCATTCCTTGGGCACAAAACCTGACTGAAGGCTCCAGTTAAAAAGTGATTCAAGTGGACCAGAGAGGGCATGTTTCATGCTATTTATTAAGCATCCCCAGATGTTATTGATCCTCATCAATGCAGTGTTTTTGGCCTTGGAAAGTGCATTGAAGATCTGTTCCTTAGTAATGGTTGGGGGATTATGGTATGTGTTATTTCCTTTAGACTATCAGGGGGATGGGTGATAGGAAGTATTTGAGCCGAACCTGTCAGTCAAAAGGATGGCAATGGCCTCTGGCTTAGTATGGGTAATGCCATTTACCATACGTTATGTGCATTGTTGTATATTTCCCTTGAAATTACAGACATAGCTGTCAAAAGCTTTGTGGCTGCCCTTTGCCTGAGAAGCTATTTTTCTATCAAAGTTAGCCTTTTACGTATTAATTAACCTTCTTAGCTGTCTGTTTAGACTGGTCAGAGGTTTTTTAGTATGTTGGGCTTTGTTCCTCCTATGCTTGGCCAAGATTTTTTCTTTTGTTGTATACTGATTGATATTATGATTCCACCATGGTGGCTTGTCTTTTGAGTTTGTCTTACTCTTAATATGAGTGGGCACAGCTTGCTATATGCAGCTATCAATATAGCTGTACAGGGATATTATAAATAGTTTCAGCATATGCTATGGTGTTTACTGGGTTTCAGGGTGTATGGAATTTAGCCAAGGTGTTGCTTAGTACAGAGAGGTTATATTTGGAATAGTTCCTAAAGGTCTTTGCATTTGCTGGGTCCCTGGATTTAATTTTTATTTTGAGCAATACTGCCTCTGACCAGCAAAGGTTATTACATTAGGTGAGGTGCATAATTCCCCCATGTTTGTGAGTACAAGGTCAAGGATGTTTGTACCTGTAATGATAGGAGGTACTGTCAGCTATGCCAGGATAAGTAGGACAGCGAATGTGTAACATATGCCAGCACAGCTACCTGGAATTTAGTAAAGAACAATATGTCATTTGTGTATCAAACTGATTTGTACAGATGCTTGTGTTCAAAAATGTCTTTGTAAAGTTGCTTGTGTTAAAATGTATCAACAGTGTACCCTGCTGGAAAGAAAAGAAATGTACATGTATTATTATAACTGAGATAAATGTATATGTTGTAACAGATGATACTTGAAGAGAAGAGGTTAATCACAATCTAGCTGCAGCAAACTTTGAAAAATAGTTGAAATTAAATTAGGCCATAAAGATTGTATCTTACAGTTCTGAGTGCAGCCAGAGACAAAATGTCTGCAGTAAGCATGTCTTAGTAGCTCTATAGGAGGAGTAGAAGTGTTACAATGGTTGTATGACTTCCAGCAGCTTCACCAGATCCAAGCAATGTTCTTGTGTGTGTATTATTGACATGCAGGTGCTAAAATCCTGGCAGTTTTTAATGTTGGTGATAGTGTGGGAACCAGAAGTCAGATGACTAGGTGTGTTTGATGTCATTTTGTAATTTACTTTGAAATAATATTTAGATATTGCAGAACAGAAAGAACTCCCTCAGTCAGACTGAGCAGTCTGTTCTTAGAACCTGACAAAAGAAGGAGACCACTCATCCACTTCATCTTGCCTTGCACTAATAAGTGACCAGAGACTAGTACTTTTTAGATTAATCAGGAAAATATAGGGATAATAGTTAAGTATTGTTTTTCTGTAAGTGTGTGAGTCTTTCCAGCTGTGTTATTTTTTAATATTTCCTATGATTGAAACTCTGGTGTTTTCTGTAAATAGATTTAATGTTCTTTTATTATTTCATGTTAAATATATTTTAACTTTTCATTGTGACTGGTCCTTCAAGAAAATATTTAAGTTCTGAGAGTACTTGCACATATTTATTTGGTGATAACTCTGGCAACTCCTTAAAGCCTTGCCGTTTGGTCAACATTACCATCTGTATTAATATTAACTAGACTCAGCATAATTAGATACTCTTTTAAGAGCCTTATAGTAACTGACTGGTGGCAGTGAATCTACCTTATAGTCTAGGCAGAGATGTTAGAGTGGGTAATCTGTGCCAGCCTTTCCCAGGTGTGTGTGTGTGTGTGTGTGTGTGTGTGTGTGTGTGTGTGTGTGTGTGTGTGTGTGTGTGTGTGTGTGTGTGTGTGTGTGCATGTGTGGGTGTGTGTGGGTGTGTGTGTGTGCAAATCAAATCTCAAAAGAGTGTGTGTGTCAGCTACTTGGAGTAGGGATATGCAGCACTGGTTTCAGAGAGAGGGTGCTGAAGGACTTGATTTGGACACTCAGCTGAGGACTTAACCCTACAGCTGTGCCAGTGGGGAGCCTTATTGGAGACCTGGGGAGAGACAGAGAAAGAAACTCAGACCCCCGCCTGAGTGTGTTCCCTGTGTGTTCTTAAGAAAAATTGTACTTGGTGCAGAGAGGTCTGCATCTGGAAATACTGTGTGCATCCATTTGCATTCCAAGTGAATGCCCCTCTCCAATGTCAGTGGTAAGGAATGAGGCTCCTTGATTACTGGCCCATAGTGGGGATGTTGCAGTATCCCTGCTAGGAAAATGGGCCAACTGTTGCAGGATGTTGGTATTAATGAACTTTGGGAATTGCTGGGCTTGTGCATTAGAAGTAGTGTAGGATTTCCAGTCTGTAGAGGGATAGTTGAGATCCCCCTTGAATATCATATTGGGTTGAATGATGAGGGACTCTAGTACATTTAGAGAATTAGTATGGGTTTCCATGGACATGGAGGGGGACTTGTAGGTTGCAAGGATATGGTAGGAGACTGTGAGTTGCACATGTATGAGTTCCAGTGTGTCATACACTTTAACCTGTCTGGATGTGAGGTTGTTTTTAATATAGACTGAAACTCCTCCACTTTTAGTTTCCTCCTGTGCAATAGCTGGTCTAAAGGTTTGAAAGACATTATAGCCTTGCGCTGTCATGGTACTCTCCATGACCTGAAACCACTCTCCAAGGAAAGGAATTCTTGCAGTGAGTGGAGTTTGTTGTTAAGACTTCTAACATTGAGCAGTGCCACCTTCAGATATTCCTTTATAGGTTCAGTTAAGTCAGGAGTTAATTTGAAAAATAAAATAGATGATGATGATAAAATCATCATCTGTATCTTAACATTATCCATGCCTTACATGTTCATTAAGTGTCTTTCAATATAGACTCGGACTGAAACTTCCAGTGAACATAGTCTGGATAACGATGACAAATTTAAGAGATAACTGAGGAATAAATAGTAATAGGGAAGAAGGTGGCAATATATGAATAACTTCTTCGTCTGCATTAGGAGTGTCATATTGCAACAAAATGATACTTGCAATATTTATTAGAATATAATAAAGATTTCATCAATTAGTGTCATCTGTGTAATGAAAACAATTTACAGAAATGGAAAAAAGTAGGCAATAATGTTTAAGAGTGACCAAAGAAAATATGGGAAAATAATTTAATTACCTACAGGCAGACCAACCTTTTGACTTTATACTTTTTTGAGAGTAAAACCTAATGCCAGCCACAAATTTATGTATATTATCAAGCTGTATCCAGGACTGTTTGCAAGCTTCTGAGCCCCCCCCCCCAAGCCTTTCTGTGTTGGAGTGAAGTCTTCTAGCTTATCAGTGGGAGTGGTAAGCACTAGGTAGCCTATCTACCACAAGAGGAGTGGTTTCTAGCCCAGAAATTATAATTTATTGGCAGTTTGGGCAGTTTTCTCATCCCTTTCAACTTTCTGATTTAAAAGCACACATTTGCACACATTTGTACTTGTTTAAGCTCTGTGGATCCAGTTTTGGCATCCTGCATACTGTAAGAGCATTAGGAAGGAGAAAGAGATACTCTAATTGCCTCCATTTTGATTTTTTTCCTAATTTATTGCTTTCTGCAATTTTAATTGTTTTTTTAATTTAATTGCATTTATTTAAACTGTATTTGCTTTAATATTGCTACACACTCAAGTGTGCTAGCTTGCACTGCATTTGAATTGCTTTTACTACTGTTTTAGCTGGTTTTATTTAAAAAAAAAAACAAACAAAAAAAGTTCTAAGCTTGTTTCTCATCTTTCCTGTAACTAGTCTAATCCAGATACAGATTTGCTGTAGCCAGGACTGTTTGTAAGATTCTGAGCCCCCAAGCCTTTCTCTGTTGGAGGGAAGCCTTCTAGCATATCAGGTGGGAGTGGTAACCACTAGGTAGCCTATCTACCACAAGATGAGTGGTTTCTGGCCCATAAATTGTAGGTTATTGGCTGTTTGGGCAGTTTTTCCATCCCTTTCAACTTTCTGGTTTAAAAGCCCATGTTTGCATGGGTTTGTGCTTGTTTAAGCTCCACGCAGCGGCCCCAAGCTGGGGTAAACTATTACTGGTTCCAGAAAGACTGCTCTTCAGTTTTTCCCTTAGATCTTGCTAGTTCTTTCTCTCTCTCTCTTGCACTTCAAATAGCTTAATCACTTTGCACTTCAACAGGTTTTTGTAGCAATTATTGTAGCACACCTACTTGCCATTAGCAGTAGCACTAGTCGTTCTTCATGGAAAAAGCTCAAGTACTTAGTAGTTAGTAGTTATGACCACCCCTCCTCATGGCATGATTAAAGAGCAGTTCCCTGTGCTTTCTCCTATTAATCTGGTGCACTTGGGCATTCTGAGGCAGTGTAGCAACTGCCTCATGTACACAGACAATGCTCTCCTGTTACCTCCCAACACTCAGACTTGTGAGAGATGCACTTATATCACCAAATTGGAAGCCATGCACTCTCCGGCCAAGAATGGACCAGCTGGTCAAGAGGAGAAGGTCAGCACCTACACCACACCACATGGAACACATAACCCTCCCAAACACCCACCATCACAACTCTCACATGAAAACCCAAACCACACACCCACCTTCAAGGATGGTCTCAACAGAAATTTACACAAACAGCAGAGACATCCAAGACAGAAATGCACTCAACCACCACAACACAGCACAAACCACAGGACGCATAGATCATCTCCACAGTGTGCCCCTCAACCCAAGACCCTGAGGCTTAACACCTTGCCCAATACACTAATCATAGGTGACTCAATAGTGAGGTACACAGATGTCCCACTCACTAGGTTGAATAAGGAAAAGGCAACAGTCAGATGTCTACCAGGTGCCAGAATCCGACACATAACTCACTTAAGTCACTCCACAACAAGCACAAGTATGACTCTGTCATTGTCCATGTGGGTGTGAATGACCTGAGACGCACCTCCTTGGACTACATGAAAAGAGACATGGTGGAGCTCTCAGATTATGTGGCCCAGGCAGGTATGAGCCTAGCCCTCAGCAGTATCCTACCATCACCCAGAATTATACCACAGTACAAACAAAAATTGATTGACTTCAACAATTGGCTAAGTTTCTGGTGTCATTCTAAGGGGATCCAGTATCTGTCTGCTTGGGATGACATGATTGACAGACCTCGCTGCTTGCCAAAGATGGCTTGCATCTGTCATCCTTGAGTTTCTGGGTATTGGCTAAGGCTCTTGTCACCCCTATAGTGCCTTTTTAGGCTGTGTTCCAAAGACCAAAAACCACCATAACAGTTATAAATAAATGCAATATGAGGGTTATGCTGCTCAATGCTAGAAGTCTAAATCAAACGATGCATTTGCTCAAAGCACTCCTCAAAATGGAAAACATCAACATTTGTGCTGTAATGGAGACCTGGTTTAAAGTGGCAGAAAGCACCCCTGTGCTGCCAGGCTATAACTCATTCCACACCTTTCAGCCCTGAAACATGGGCCGAAGCTCCAAAGGCAGTGGTGTCTCCATACTCATAATGGATATGCACACCTCCAGATTTGTAGCCTAGCATAATGCATCTGAGATACTTCAGATACAACTAACATTGGGTAAGATGGTGATCTGGGTCATAGCCTGCTATAGGTCACCAACCATGTCCCTAGACTTTCACTTCACATTCCTAAGCACTCTGGAATCTATCAAGGTCCAACTGAACACTCTCATACTAGGAGACTTCAATTACTCCTGCACCAATACACTGGCCCAACGCTTCCTGCAATTCATTAATTCCAATGCCCTGGACCAGCTCATTCTGAACCTCACTAGCGGAAGCAACAGCCTTTACCTAGTTACTACTAACATGGGTGACCATTGCTCTACACCAGTAGTCAATCTCTCCCTGGTCAGATTTGACCATAAACTAATCACCATGGAAAGCCGCATCTCACCCCCCCCCCCCCTGTAAAGGTGACCACCTTGAAAAACTTCTCCAAAGCTGACTTTGGGCTCCTAAAAACAGAGATGGCTAACTTCACGGCACCCATGCCAATGGAAAATAGCTGCATGACTGCCGAATCATACACCAATGCACTGTACGAACATGTACATAAACGCATGGAACTAGCCATACCCAGCAGAACCAAGATGCTCTCCTCCAAAAAAGGGAAGCCAATCTGGTGGTCCACTGCCATTAATAAACTCTACAACAGAAGGAAGAAACTGTTGCAGAAAAAGGTGAAGTCCCAAGACTGGAAAAACTTCCTTATTAACCTCAACAAAAAGTTGAGATCCCTAATCAAATCCTCCAAAGCCAGCTATGAAGGCAGAATTGTGGCAGACACTAAAAACAATCACAAAACCTTCTACAGTTATATCAAGAACCTCCATGGCAATACCCAGATTTGCTCTGAGTTACTGCACAATGGTACCTCCTATACTGAGCCAACAGATATTGCCAACATACTGGCCAACATATTCAGTGCCAACTTTACCCCTTCCCCCCCAAAAGACCATTCACAATACCGGAAGAATGCCAGGCACCCAGCATTACTGCAGCACAGATTAAAGCTGCACTGTCCAAGGTCAAGAATGCAGCTTTCATGGGACCCGATAATATACCTGGCTGTGTTCTACATGAACTACAAAGTGAACTGGCACCACATCTGTGTGCCCTGTTCAGTCACAGCTTCACTTCAGGCTTTGTCCCTATGGAATGGCGCACTGCTACAGGCATCCCTCTCCATAAAGGGGGAGTGACTACAGACCCTTGGAATTATCACCCTATTAGCCTGACAAGTGTAAAGGTATGGAACACATCATCATGGACCTGATTAAGAAAGATATAGGAAATCTCCAAACTCTAGACCCCACACAATTTGGTTTTGTGAAAGGGTGATCATGCCTAATCAAACTGCTTGACTTCTTTGAGTCAGTCACCAAGGCTGTGGATGAAGGTAAGGCAGTGCATACAGCCTACCTCAATCTGGCCAAGGTCTTTGATAACATTCCTCACTTGGGAATTATTGATAAACTCACCAAACTAGGCATCAACCCCTATATCACTAGGTGGGTTGCAAACTGACTCACAGATAGAACATACCGTGTGAAAGTAGCAGACTCCAAGTCAGACTGCCAACCAGTCACTAGTGGAGTCCCACAGGGATCGATCCTGGGTCCTCTCCTGTTTGGCATCTACTTCTCAGATGTCCAAGCCAACACAAAGGGACTCTGGCTGACCATGTTCACAGATGACTGCAAGCTGGGAGCCATTATTAACTCCCAAAGTGATGCAGACGTCCTACAGAAAGGCCACACTGAGACCAATGACTGGTGTTGAAACCATGGCCTTAAGCCTAATGCCAAAAAAATGCATTGTCATCCCCTTTGGTAAAAACTCAGTTCCCACTAATTACCACACCGATGGGAGCCCACTGAACACTGAAGGCATTATAAGAGATCTGGGGATGCAGGTTGACAGCAACCTCTCCTTCAACCACCACATTGCCACTGTGGTCAGAAAGTCCTTCTATGTGGCACATCTCATTACCAAGGGTTTTGCATCCAGGAAGAAAGAGGTCATTATCTCTCCCTACTCCTCCCTCATTAGACCAGTCATTGAGTATAATGCTCCGTTTGGCATGCACCTCACTAGACACATGCAACAGCTGGAGAGGCCACAGAAGTACCTCGCGAAGAGGATCCTAGGCATTAAACACATGTCCTACATGGACAGGCTCAAAAGACTCCAGCTATTCTCTGTCTCATATTGCCTACTTAGAGGCAATCTCTGCTTGACTTACAAAGCCATGTGTGACCCAGCTCTGTTAGAAATGCTACATCTAAAGAAATCCCTCCATACCACACGCTCCAGAGACCTCAACCTCATTACCACAATCAACAGTACATGGTGGAGGGACAGGTTCCTCCCCCAGAGACTGCCCATGCTCTGGAATAGACTTCTTGTACATTTCAAGCAGAGCACCTCACTATCCCTCTTCAAGAGAAATCTTTATGAGTGGATGGGTAATAGAAAGTTCACCCCGGAGATCACTCCAGTGGTTCTACTTGATAGAGGCACTAGGAACTAACGTTGGTCATCACAATGCCAGGGCATTTCTATGGGCTATGCTTGTAAAGGCTCCAGGGCCATTAGCTTAGTACACACCTATGAACCTATGAAAATGCATAAACTACACAGAAAATTGTCATTTCCTATTGATTTTGCTTGTACATGGTCTCAGTAAAACCTCCTTCAGAATTAATTCTTTGGCTGGATTACTTTTCAGTTTTAAGATGTATCAACATTTAATGCTCTCTGCTATTGTTCAAAAAAGTTAAATCATGTCTTGTATAATTTCAATGTGCCTAATGTATTTTCTTAATGAAAACAAGTGTTCCATGCTGTAGAAACAGAGCCATATATCAGCTGGCATAGAAAATACACGTGTTAGCAACATTCCCTTAAGTATGCCAGATATAACTTTGTCAGTGACATTTCAACAATAAAAATGAAACATTTCATCAGAAAGAAATGATGGTAGCTCAACATTTGATTTTGAACTAATAATGTATAAGGCTGCTGCTAATGCACATACAAAGGTTTGAAATCATATATTGACGTGCAGGTTACTCGTTACTGACAATGTTTTGAGGGCCAGTAGGAAGAGATAAGAACTAAACCCACTCTTGGAGAAACAGTGTGTAACAGAAAAGAATCAGAAGTTCTTTAAAACTTAATTGCTTCCACCAAGCAAATCGGTTCTAAACTAAGCCAGGAAGAATGGAACTTGTCATCTATATATCTGGTGCACACTGACATTTTTTTTTCAATAAACATTTTTTATTATTTTTCACAACCATATTACAAATTCACACATTATATACAATATATACAAGATGCTTCCATTGGTTAATTTCACATATATATCAACCTCATGTATTGATCAAAGATACAGCAATAACAATCAAAAGGAAAATAATAAAAATCCAACATTAACTTAATCAAAGCCAACAATCTGTCTTTTCTGTACATTTTCTATCTAATCTAAGGTTGATTTAGACTATACTCTGGTTCCTGAGAATAAGTGGATAGTAACCTCTAAGCCAAAACAATATTAAAAATTTGCTCCCATATTTGTATATTATTGATATTTTTTTTGTGGTCACTAATTAACAGTTTATGCGCTAAGATGTGTTTTATTGCCAATAATCTGAAATTTTCCCACGATGTCTGGGCTGGGTTCAACCAATTTGTGGCTATATATAATTTCATTAATAGGCAAATATTCATAATTACAATCGTTTTTGATTTATCTAGATTCTCCGGGGGAATATGAAGAATCATAAACTCCCAAGAGAGTGTTGAATTTTGGTAACCCGTTTTTTGTAACTGCAATTTTAATGAATTCCACAATTTATAAATGCACTTACAACTCCAAAACATGTGAAGTAAATCTGCTGTCTGATCTAAGCATTTTGGACATATGGGTGAATTCTTCGCATCAAATTTGTGCAAAGTGAGACGAGTATAGTATGCATTGTTAAATATCATCAGCTGCGTAAATACCAGTTTCTGAAGGGATACGGACTTTAATGTTAACTCAAATGCCTTTAAGATCTTATTGTCATCTGGCAATATCAATTTCTCTCTCCAGTAACTCGATAAAAGAATATAATTATTATACTTCCTCTCTTTTATCTATTTATATGCTGCGGTGATATATTTTTTATCCTGCAACAGCGCTTCCCATAAATTACGAGAAATGGTTAAATCCTCCTCTTTCATGTCAAAGTTATTAAAATAGTTTATAACCAAGTCTTTTAGCTGTCTTACTATAGTTAAATAGAAAATAGGAAGTTCTATTTCTTTTAGAATATCATGTACTGGTACTCCTAGAAAAGGATATAAATCGAGTACAGTTAACTTCATGATTAAAGGGAATTTCTTTAGATCAATCAATTGACCACCAATTGTTAAATTTGGGTTCCTATGAAACAGTTGAAAAACCATCATATATTTTAGTAAATTTAAGGAAGCGAAAAGAGTTTGAATTGCCATTACATAGCTTTTGATGTGCTCCATTAACTTATATTTACTCATTGTCCAATTATTTAAAAAGGGTAATGCTTTAGCATTGACTCACACTTCATTTATATACTTGTACATTAAGAGCACCCATTTGGGTGCCCATTTTCTAGTATTACTATCGAAGTAAGACGTCTTTAAAATCCTGTTGGCCTGAATCACTAAATAGTACATTTTGAAATCTGGTAATTCCAGCCCCCCTTTATTTTTTGGAGCCATCAATTTTTCATATGATATTCTCGTCTTCCTAGGTTCCCAAAGAAATCTTCCCAATCTTACATGAAGCTGTTTGAAGAATGTTTTGGTAATTCTGAGTTGTGCAGCTCTAAAAATATACAACACTCTAGGAAGAACGTTCATTCTTATAATAGCTGCTCTTGCCATCATTGGTAACTTCAGTCTACTCCATCTTTCCAGATCCAGTGCTATTTGATCTGTAGTTGACTTTACATTGTTTATAAAAAAATCTCTATTTTCAGTTGAGAAGACAATCCCCAGATATTTTATCTTTTCTTATGTCATTACTTGTCCTATCAAAGGAAGCATTGAAAAGGGTGTGGGTGTCTTTAATAGGGAATATTTTAGATTTTTTAAAATTTAGCTTGTAGTTGGAAATTCTCTCAAAGATTTCTATTGCAGCTAATATTTTTTCAGTATCGGAAACAGGTGTGGTACAATATATGTTTAAATCATCTGCATAGGCAGCCATCCTAACCTTTATTCCATACAGTACAGGAGAATTATAAAAACCATTTTGCTTAAAGTGTAAAAATAAGGGCTCCAAGTAAAGATTAAATAAGATGGGAGATAATGGGCAGCCCTGTCGGGTACCATTTTTGATTTTTATCCTATTCGAGCATTCATGATTTATAAATAAATTTGTATATGCATTTTTATATAGTATCCTTAACGTTGAGATAAACTCCTGCGGTATATTAAAATAAGGTAATGTATCAAATAAATAATCCAAATTAACTCTATCAAATGCTTTCTGAGCATCAATAATTAGGGCGTACAAATTCAGGTTTTTATATTTCGCATAAGAGATTAAGGTATGGAGCGTTAAAGTGTTATCCGTGGTCTGTCTCCATCCATAAACCCCACCTGTTCCTCTGATATTATTGGGTTTATTACCTTTTTCAGTCTACTCACCAGAATTGATGTCATGATTTTCATGTCCATATTCAAAAGTGATATAGGCCTGTAATTATCAGGATTTTTGGAATCACCTTTCTCCTTTAATATCAGAACTGTCCTTGAGGCATTAAAATGAGGATCATTAATTCTATTTAGAATGATATAATTAAAAGTCTGTGACAATACACTACTCAGAATCTCACTAAAAGATTTGTAGAATTCCGAGGTCAAACCATCTGGGCCTGGGGCTTTGTGAGACTTTAGTTTCTTGATTGTCTCGAACACCTCCTCAACTGTAATCAGTTTGATTAAATCTCTATGAAATTCCTTATCAATATTGGGGAAAGTGATTTTCTGTAGAAAATCTTTTCTGTCTTTATCTTGCAAAAGTGTCTGCTTCTCACCATAAATCTGATTAAAAATATTTTCAAAGGTCTTCATGATATCTGTCTTGTCAGTATATGTAGTATTGTTATAGTGTATTTCAGTAATTAATCGTGTAGATTTCATCTGGTTAATAATACGAGCTAATGCTTTAGAGGGGGTTTGAATATGATTTGCATATTTAACTAAATTTCTTTGTTCATAAAGTGACAAATTTCTATTATGAAGTAAAAATAGTTCTTTTTGACATTGTAATAGTTCAGTTTCTGTCTGTTCATTATAGTTCCTCATCAAATCTTGGTCCAATAACTGAATTTTAGTTTCCAAATCCAATTGAGTCTTCTTTTGCAATTTTTTATAATATGCAGCTTTTTGGATAAATAGTCCTCTTAGCTGCGTTTTAGTTGTAGCCCATTCTATATCTATTGGGGTGTCTATTTTGGGAAATATTATTTAGTGACTGTTTAAGTATCTCCTTGACTTCCATTAATATATCCTCCTTGGTTAGTAAATATGGGTTTAAGGACCAATTATACCCTCGAAGCCTCTTAGCATTCATATTACTGCTATTTAAGGTTAAAGTTATCTTTGAATGGTCTGAGAGTTGTCTGACTTGATTAGAAACACTAGGGTCAGCTGAGATAAGCACCTCTGAAATTAAGAAAAAGTCAATTCTCGACCACATCTTATGGCAGGATGAATAAAAAGTAAAATTCTCTGCTTTCCCTTGTGAGTGTGTATGTTTAAAAGGGTCATAGAGTTGTGAAATCCATTTTCAATTCTTTCAATGCTACCATTGCCTGTTTATTAAACGCTGGAGAAGCACCCAACTTGTCTAATTTAGGATCTTGATAAGAGTTCCAATCACCTCCCAACACTATATAGCAATTATTATATGACTGTAAAATGGAATAGATTGAAGCTATGAAATGATGCTGATTAACATTAGGGGCATATACACATATTAATACTATAGGTTTATCATACCCTTTGGATGAGAGAAGGGCCAAACACCATCTACCCTCCTGATCCATTTTCACATCCATAATATCTCCCTGAAAATGATTCTTAATTAAAATTGCCACCCCTGCACTATTTGTTGTTCCTTCTGCTGACACAATCTTCCTAACCCATTTCTTATCCTTCACTGAGTCCCACTGGTCATTAGTCATATGTGTTTCTTGTAATAAAATACAGCATGCTGATGATTTGAGAAACAAATGAAAAAACAGCTTTCTTTTTTTCATGTTCTGGAGTCCTTTGACATTCCAAGATTCTACTCTCCACATTTAACGTTCATTAGAAATGTAAATCGATGTCTAATCTCTTTAAGCAACCTTAGAATAACATAAGTTGGCATATCATCAATTATATGGAAGCAAAACTGCCATCCCATCCCAACCCAGTGCCTATCCACTATTCCTCTGGACCAGGATGAACATAGGTTTTTCACATTACTGGAAACCATCTGAGTAACTAACCTACTAATTCTATTATTTAACAATAAAACCCCATGCAAAAAACCTACAACAACTACTTCTACGTCTACAAAGCCTAATTCTGACATTCCCTACTAAACACTACTTATGGGTAACTACAGCTCTGTACATATTTATGGACATACAAATAAACTAATTGTACCCTAAGATTCTAAAGTACTTTGGTTCACTTCAGCTTCATATTCAGCAATAGCATATAACATTCTAATTTATTGTTCTATACAGTATTAAGTATCAGTTGACATAGAAAGCAGACAATTATTTAACATTTCCCAACACCTTGCATCTACTGAATAAAATGATCTAGCTACTTTAATCTGCTTTGTTCTTCCCCTACAAATTAGCTACAAACATATTAATATTGAAAATCAATGCAGTTAAAAATAAAACTATAATGGCACTTTCATTTGTAGTAACCATATGTAAATAAAAGATGAACCAAAGGGTTAAAATAAAAAAACACAAAAAGCATGAAGGGAGCACAGCAAAAGGAGAAGAAATAAGAAAAAATGCCTTCAATTACACATATAAAAATGACTTATTTTATGTTCTTTTATTATTATATGCACATTGTTTAAATCTGTTAAACTAAGCATTTTTATATTATTTATCAGATAAAAAAAAGAGAAAAAAAATAATAATACAACCTATCTACAGGAAAATAGGAAAGGAGTAAAAGAAAAAGGGAGATAAAGGGAAAAAAAGAGAAAACAAATATAAAAAAAAACCTACAGTACCATCTCCTTTTCTAATACACAATGCATTTCAACAGCGTTTACCTGCATCACTCTGACTTCACATACTATCTTACAGTCCTTTTACTTCAAAATAAGTCCAGACAGGTTTCATTTTGCCTCGCCAACAGTTCCTCTTTCTTCCCAGCTATTTAGACTGTAAAAGCAGTTTAAATCCTTTCCTTCGCACTCGTGACGGGGGACCCAATTCGCGAACGGACCTCCTGGCTGCACCACGCTAAAAACGGTCCCTCTGCTTCCTCCAATGCATTTCCTGTTGCCTCGTGGATCAGAAATGCTCGCTACAGCCATAAAACTTTGTAGAAACTTCGTATTAACACTGGAACTGCGAGATAAGAAGATAAGAAGATGAAACTCCAGGCCTGCTACAAGAAAATGAACAGACAAAGGATTTTAAAGCCTCGGATCGTCGTAAATGAAGAATCCCATTCTCCCTGATGCTGCAGAAAGCCAGAATGGACTGTTCACATTTCTGATGATGGGAGAGCCTTAAAAATCTTCAAAAAAATAGGTCTTGCTTCTTTCCTTGTACTTACAGAGTATTTAATGCCATCCACAGTAAAAATTAAGTTATTGGGATATTTCATTTGAAATCTGATATTTTTGTCAATCAGAAACTTACAATATGGAGCCAGCATTTGTCTAGATTGCCTTATTTGTGTTGGTAAATCCTGTGTTATGGAGATTTTGTTATTTTGCCACATTATAGATCCACCAGATTTTTTAATAGTTAACAGTACTTTGCTCACATCTTGGTAATTCAATATTTTCACATAAACAGGTCTGGGTATATTTGAAGCTTGAGATTCTCTGTATGCTCTATGCACCCTTTCTATGACCATCTGCTTAACATCCTCAGAGTCCTTGAGCAGTATTTCAAATATTTGTGTAATAGAAGTGATCAGGTCATTATATTGAATAGATTCTGGGATCCCTCTGATGATTATATTGTTACATCTGGATCTTGCTTCCAAGTCCAGAATTTTATTTTGCATCATTTGAATGTCTGTTCCATGTGTCTCTGTTCTTTTAGTGAGCATTAATATGTTGTCTTCATTGGTAGCTATTCTAGTTTCTGCTTTCTCCATTCTTTCGAGAATCCGATTACATGTGTCACTAAATGAAAGCGTTTGAGATGTTAGCTCTTTTAAGGCATCCTGTATAGGTAGCAATGCTGATTTGATTTCTTCCATTGTGACCTGTTGATCATATTTTGTTGATGCCCCTGTTTTTGCAGTCTCCTGCTGTTTGATAGTTTTCTGTCTCTTGAATAAAGATTCTTTCTCTGGTGATTGGAAAGCTGACAGCTTGGTTTTGGAAGTTGTAGTTTCCAAATTTTTGTCCTCCTTTGACATTTCGAAATTCTGCACAAAGATTTATTTCCCAAGGAAAAAGTTACAAAAGTGAAATAAGTCAGTCCTTTGTTCAGTGCTCTGTTCAGAGTCAACCTGACAATCAGATCCAATCCTACTATTACCAAGTATTTTTTTCCGATTATTTTTCTTTCTCAGAACCAAAAGTGACTTCTGGTCAATTAGTAATAACTGACAATTAGTTTGTTTACTCTAAGTATAACTCCACAGGGTTGATTTTTTTCTCAGGTATTTGAAGAGCTGAAGTACTGCAGTGCTTATAGAACGGCAGCCATCTTTGTGAGTCGCACACTGACATTTTTAATGCCTGGATGCTCTTAGTTTATACTAAAGAACTGCAGCATGCCACATAGTATTTAATATGCTGAAGCAACATTTCACAGTACTGTCTATATGTTCTTCTGTCTCTCAGTAGAAACAGAAATAACTTGCAGTGCATGAAGCATTACAATAATGGTCTGAAATCAGGAAAATATAAACTTGAGTGCTTCCCTAGTGCGAAACCTATTATTAACAGTGTGGGGTGTGGAGTGTCTCACACCTCTAGCACCCTACACACATCTTACATTTCAAGAGTATTTTCTGAAAAATAAACTTAAAAAAAGCACGAGATAAATAAATGTAAATATGTTATGAACAATAAAATTATTAAAATTGTACAAATAGCTATGTTGTTCTTTACAATGATAATAGTCAGTGCATTCATAGTCTTTTCTTATATTATAATGCACACAAACTCCAAATTATATATTTTTCTAAGCTTTCACAATTTTTTAAATCTTGAAAACTATACAGCCTGGACACATATTGTTAGAACATGTTTGTTAACCAGACACAAGCTTTCATATGCCAGTAAGAAATTCCTCCGTAAGTGCAGGTTTATTGAAATATTTACAGTAGTCTGAAAACAATTTTAATTGTTTAATTAGCAATACAAATAATACTGGATATTAATAACTTGTAGCAGTGAATTTATAATGTGCATCTTATAGTACAAATATCAAAGACAATTTTCTTCAACAATATCTAAGGTTTCAACTAATGTTACACAACAGTTTATAACTTCTTTTTGAAGTATTAAGTACATATGGAAATATTACTTATTTTCATAATTACTAGCAAACAGCTAGTATTATTTCCAGTATTTTGTGATATAAACTAGAGCTGACTGTGAATTAGCCTGTCTCCCACATTGGCATTTTACACCATATACCACAATAACATGTTGGTCTCTCACTTATGAAATATAAACATAAACACAAAAATATGAATAGTAAGAAGCAAAGATTAATTTCTCTACTGCAGGACATCATAGACTGACAAACTTAGTGTAGTTTTGTAA
Source organism: Protopterus annectens (assembly GCF_019279795.1). Lineage (NCBI taxonomy): Eukaryota > Metazoa > Chordata > Ceratodontiformes > Protopteridae > Protopterus > Protopterus annectens. The sequence goes on from NC_056726.1 coordinate 211,533,552, forward strand.
ATAACTCCTTGCCCTTTCTAATATTACCTATTATCCACAAAGGGCGTGATAAGTCAGCCTAGTGACATCCAGGTAACCTCAGATACTGGAATCTAATCAGATATAGTAATAATTTTCTCTCTCCTTAAACTATGTATATTGTCTTTATATCTTTATATCTTTGTATCAATATATCATTGTTAACCCTGTTGGAGCTTTTCTCCCGGACTATCCTGGTCAACAAATGTAAAATAAAAAAATAAAATAAAATAAATAAAATTATATTGAAAAAAAAACTGGTCAAACTAGATCCAAACAAAGCACAGGGAGGAGACGGAATTAGTAATAATGACTTCAGCAAGAACTTACACTATCATTATATCTCTTAATTACTAGGTCATATAAACATGGGGAGATGCCTTGAGATTGGAGACATGTCTTTAAGGGAAAGGGGAATAGGACAAACCTAGAATCATAGAGACCTTTAAGTCTACTTTCATGTTGTGGAAAAATAATGGAGAAGGTAATATTCGATAAATTATTGTCAGAACCAGACAGGTTGGGATTTGAAACCATATATCATCATGCATATGTTGAAAACAGATCTATTACTACCTGTAATGCGATGTTCTATAGCAATATAGTAACAGCTATGAATGAAAATCTATGCTGTGATGTAATTTATATAGACTTAACCTCAGCATTTGACAGGGTCATTCACAAAATACTGATCAATAAATTAGAACAACTAGGTATTGATGTACTCTTGATAAGATGGATAGATAGCTGCATGGCTTACAAATAGGACAGGGCATGTATCATAGAGCAATTGGACAGGCGAAATTCTTAGTTACAGAGTCTCCTCCAAAGCTTTGTCCTAGGCCCTTACTTGTTTATCTTTCAGACCTAACTTTTTCATCTGAGGTGTTCTACAGTTTGTATGCAGATGGCCTGAAATTGGATAAACTAATTACATGTGTTACAGATAAAGCATGTCTGCAAAATAATTTGACTAAATTGACCATTTGGGCAGAGGAGAATAATATGCAGATAAGTATGTCAAAAACTTAGCATATGAAATTTGGGAGATAGAAATTGAAATAATGAATATTTAATACAACACACAGTGATTGAAACTGTAGATTCATTTAATGAACTGGGTATAAGGGTAGATCCAGCTTTCAATGTTTCTAATCATATCAATCAATTGGTTAATGATAGTTATAGAACTATAGGTTGTATAAAAATATTTTTAAAGTCTAGGAATTCAGAAATGATGAAGTCATTGTTTGTTAATTACATTAGACTCAAACTTGAGTATGGAATAACAATATGGAAACCTTGTAAGAAAACAACGATGAGTAAATTGGAAAGAGTACAGCAGAAATATACCAATGGCATCCATGGTTCTGAACATTTAAGTTATTATGAAATACTAAAATATCTGAACTTGTACAGTGTTTCATATATATTTAAGAGTGAATCTTATTCAGATATATAGGGAATTTAGAGACAACTACCTCTGGGAATGTCTGAGGTTATAAAAAAGTAGTAGAGAGTCATCGGACAACCTATGTAGAATATTCTATAGGAATAAGAAGTGTGCTAATTGGTTCTCTGAGGGAGCAGATGATGCATGGAGCAGACTATCAAATTACATTAAAGCAAGTACTAGTTTAGATATTTTTAAGAATAGCCTAGGCACTTGTGACAAACCGAAATGCTGCCAGCCCAGCTAGCTGGAATTTTGTAAATAATTACGTCACTTGAAAATATTAATATGATTTATACAGAAATGTGCACTGCCAGCCCAGCTATCTGGAATTTTGCAAATAATCATATGTCATTTGTGAATATTAATATGATCCATAGGCTTGTCTTACAAATGTAAGAGAAGTATATGTTATGTGTATATTAAACTACTGGTGCAGAAGTGTGTGTTGAATTATATGTTATGTACTGAGCTTCAAGAATGGAACCAGAGTGTACCCTACTGGAAAAAAAAACAGAAATGTATATAGACTATGTGCCTGTGCAAATGTGTGTTTTCATGGTAGAAGCTGGAACATGCAGAGTTAATTTGCAAACCCTCAAGAAAATAAATTGAAATTGTTTACGATTGCGTTATCTCTCAGATTCAGCAAGAAGACAGGATATCTACAGCTAGAAGTTTTTTCTATTGTCCTGGAGAGAAATAATTACAAGGTTTAAAATGTAAAAGTGCTTAATTGTTTTATGACTTCCAGTTCTAGGCAAACATCTGAGAGATATGTATTTCTGACACAGAGGTGCTAAATTCTAAGTTTCTGTTGGCCTGGGAAGTGAGGGCAGGTGACAATGAGTGATATCATCTAGCTGACCCAGCAGTAATGTTTGATAGTAATTTAAGAATTATCTCAGAGAGTGAGTTTGTGCATTTTGCGTTTGGTTTTGGACCTGGCAAGAACTTCCACTTATCTGCATTTGCCTTGCTAATAGTAAGTACTAGATTATAGTAATCTCTCTTAGAGCTAGCTAGGAATATAGTAAGATTAGTTTAGATGTTTTCTATATTTATACGAGATTGTCCTGCAATGTTCTTTTAAAGTATTTCCTGTAATTCTGAACTCTGTTGTCACTGTGTTGAGTTACTGAATATTGTCTTGTCCTTTTACTGTTTATTATTAAATATATTTAAACCTTTTAATTGGGACTGCTTTTTAGAGACATTTAAGCTCTTAGAGTACTTGCATATGTGTTTGGTGACACTGTATGGGCCACTCCAATAGCCTTAAAAATCTTGGTCACACCTACCATTTGGATATCAGTACATTACACAGTAGAACTGTTCACCCTTTGGTAAAGGCCTTATAGTAGCTGATATGTAAGGGTGGTTGGTGGCAGTGATTAGTACCTCATAGTCTGGGCAGAAGGAGGCATAGCTAGTGAACCTGTGGCAGCCTTCCCCAGGAGTGTATGTGTGTTTGTAATTAAATCAAATCTCATAGTGTGAGTGTGTGTGCACCAGCTACTTGGGCAGGGACACAAAGCACTGGTTGGACAGAGAGGGCACTTGAGGTTTTGGCTTGACCACTTGGCTGAGATCTTAACCCTATAGTTGTGCCAGTGGGGAGTCTTATTTGGGATCTGGAAAAAGAGGGAGAAACCAGCCTCAGACTAACTGTGTTCTCTGTGTGCTCTTAAGAGAAATTGTACTTTACTATATGTGTACTTGTCATCCACCTAATGTGCAAGTCCCTCTCTGGTGCTAGTGATGAAGATTGAGACTCCTTAATTACTAGGCCAGTGCAGGGGCATCACAGCATTTATTACTGGAACATGTGTTTTGGTATATCAGCAGCCTAGAAGGGTGTTAATGCCCATGCTTGAAATATTTGTATGCATGTATGTATGTATTATTAACTGGTAAGTGGCTTAGTTAAAAAGCCAGACCCGAAAATGTACTGGATGCCATAAGGAGGTATAGGTTTGAACTGGAATTAAGCAAAAAAATGTGTTATAGGCTTTAGTGAGTTAAGAAAGTTTGTAAAGTACAATGAACAGTGGCAGAACATAAAACATCTTTTAAAAGATGTTAGAACTTCACTGTGCTACACTTACTGTCAGAAAATGTGGTAGAACAAAATGTCTAATGGGTTCTAAAATTCCTAATAAAATGTCTTTCATATCATTTGACATTTTCTGGAAAGTCAATGAGAACTTTTGTCATTCAAAAATAGATACATTAGAGAGTCATACTTCAGACTCTGACTCTTACAAAATAGGGAGAGAGTAAGAGAGAGACAACCCACTACTGATATGCTCTCTTCTGTGTTGATTCTCTTACATAGCACTGAGATACTGTACAAACATGCAGACATAAGTGCCATATGCATAGGCTGTGTGTCAGAATGCAACAGAGGAGGTGGAAAAATACTAAGTGTTATTATACAATGACATTATTTAATAATCACAAATATTTTTTGTCTCAGATAATGTCAATAAGCTACAACTGATTGTGGGCATCACAGGATTTACCTACAGTTGGTTTTGTCTGGTCACTTGGGCTTCATCCTCTAGATCAAAGCACACCAACCATGGATAAATCATGTGATAACCACACCCAGTTTTGGGTTATCACTAAAAAATAATCACTTCAGTCTCTGCAATTCAAAGACAATGGTCAGATTTTCTTTCTCTAACTCTACTCTCATTATATGACAGAAACAAACAGGTTCATAGATGTTTAATAGGCTAACAGCGACAAGTGCCTTTTTAAGGCTAGCTTTGCATCCCAAATCTAATAAACACAATAAATGAAGTAGAAGGCTATGAAAAACCACACATTTGGGATGCCCCTTAGGTGCAAAACAATTTAATGAAAACACATCCACAATAAAAATTATTTTCATCTGATGATTTCCCAAGCAGGGCAAGTCTGTGAGTGTCATAAACCTATCCTACTCCTTCCTAATGATCTCTCCTACCATCCTAGAGTCCTAATTGAACTCAATAATAAGTGCTCTTTTAGAAGGGTTAGAGTCCTGACCATTGACATCTTTTGTATCATTTACATCTGGGGTCAGCCCAATTCCTAAGAGAGGGCCGTATTTTGCCTTCCTAAGACATTTTATTTCTAAACTAATGTCCTTCAACAACATAGGGGGATAGCCTCTCTCAGTAAATAATCCCTCCAAGTAGTCAAATTCAGTCTCAAAATCAGAGTCCTGAGATGTCATCCTACTTGCCCTAATTAGTTGTTCCCTGTATATACTTTTTTCTGAAAATAGGAGTAGATACTTTCAAAATGTAGGTAGGAGTTTGTAAAGGTTTCTTTGTGGTAAACTTTGGATTGTATCCCTGTGTGAATTTTTTCTATAGTTACATCCAAGAAATTCATCCTGTTATAAGTGATAGAACAAGTAAAGTGAAGGAAATTAGCGGTGGTTTCTAAAAAAATCAAGAAATTCTTCCAATTTACTTTCTGTGTCTGTCCAAAAAAATCAAATATCATCCAGAAATCTTCTGTAGTGGGACCAACATCCCTTAAAATCAGAATCTAGGATGAATTTTTTCTCCCACCAAGACAGGATGATATAAATATAGATGGGGGTGCAATTTCACCCATAGCCACCTCCTTAATTTGGTGGAAAGACTCCCCACCAAAGTAAATATAGTTATTTAATACTAACTCCAAAAGATGTAACAATACATGTAAATTGTCAGCAGGAATAGAAATTTTATCAGTCAATGCTGCTTCTAACCATTTGAAACCAACTGAGCGTGGAATAAATGAAAATAAAGGTCCTTTATATCAATAGTGACAAAGATAACTTTCTCAAAGGGTTGATTGATACCAATTCCCTTTAAAAAATTCCCAAGAGTCTTCTGAAGCTGGTCTTCCCTTTTCTTTGGACTGGTTTTTGCATCCAGAATTTCTGACAAATTCTAGTACCCTTGCTAAATTTAAGTAGGGACTTAGGAGATGAAACATTTACAAGAAGGAGCCTGGGAGAGGAACCATTTACAGGTTATGTCCATTAGAGACATAGGTGCCAAACCAGGAATTAATTTCTAGTTACCCATCCAGTTGTGTAAGTTATACTTTAATTGTGTTAAGGATGAACTGTGCTTCACATAGATGGGAAACCTGTTCCAGAAAAGGGAGTAGTCTCTTGGAAATATATCTGTCTCTCCAGTAGGTCCTTTGTATATCAAAAACAAAGTTTAAGTCTTTAGAATGGGTAATTCTGATGTTGTTTGTTTTGCAGACATGCAGGAGGTTCATCAGGGTGGGTCTGACAAAGTCTTGTATGCCAAGCATAAATGTCCCTTAAACAGCACATATGAGACTGAATACAGGGATAGGGCCTTGAGGTGGTCTGCACAGGGCATGTTACTTGCATCCTGTATTCTTTTAGTGAGGAACTTATATGACCTTCGAATTGCTGGATATGCCTGGTTAGGTATATACCAAAGGGGGAATTGTAGTCAATGGTAGGTCTGATGAATGCCCATTACAGTGTCACAGTGACTTCCTTAGACCTTGATGCCATACCTTTCTTTATAAACTGCACAACATAGAATGATTTCCTCACTACTGTAGACACATGATTGTCAAAGGTTAGATTACTATGTGTGTACCCAAGTCCCTGACTACTGGGTCAACTCTTAGGGGTGTGTTGTCAATATGATAGTTACTACTGGTGGGCGGCTTCCCAAATTATACTATCATACATTTCTTGGCATTTAGTTTTAGTTTATGACTCTAACACCATTTATTTGCCTATGCCAGCCCTTCCTGGAGAGCACTTGTATCGATGGGAGATTCTATGACTACTACTAATTTGCAATCATCTGCAAATTTAGTCAGCCGGATATCATTGACACTGGCCTTGACTTTAGAGAAGTAAAGGTCAAAAAGGAGTGATCCCTGGGCCAATGACTGAGGGACTCCGCTTGTGACAAGCCTCTTTGTAGAGGTGGACTCCCCAGTTCTAACATCTTGAGTACGGTCTGTGAGCCAGCTGGCTATCCGCTGGGTGACATAAGGGTTTATACTTAACCACTTAACTTTGTCAGCAATGCCTGAGTGGGGTATTGTGTCAAATGTCTTCACCAGGTCAAAGTAGGCAGTTAAAACAATTTTGCTGTCATACATTACTTTGGTGACCGTCTCATAAAAGTTTACCAGGTTGAGTTGGCAGGACCTGCCCTTGACAAAACCAAATTGGTTTAGGGCCAGTGTCTGTAGGTTTTCTATGTCATTATTGATTATTTCCATTATAATTCTTTCCATGGCTTTACATATGAGACTAGTGTGATTTATGAATCTGTAGTTTCTAGGGTCTGTAGATGGCTCACCTTTGTGCAGAGGGATGAATGTTGCTGGTCACTATTTGTGAGGTACAAAGCCTGGTTTGAAGTATAGTTAAATAGCAATTCCAGAGGGCCTGATAGGCCATATTTTATGCTATTTAGAAGGCATCTTGGGATATTGTCTGGGCCCACTGATGCAGTGTTATTCATAGGATCATAGGAGGTTACTAGGCTATTGGCCCTGAGGCCCTTATAAGCCTTACCTAAGAGTTTAGCCCATGTGTAGACAAATCAGCACTCGATGCTCCTGTCCACCAAGGATGCGGGTGGAATCCCAGGGATATATTTTCTGTTTCCCATCCAGTTATTCAGGTTGCACTTACAAAGGGTTAAAGAGGTATGCTGCTTGATGTGGAGAGGGAGTCTATTCCGTAGATGGGGTGTCTCTGGAACACAAATCTGTTCCACCAACAAGTCTTTTTGATGTCACAGACCAGGTTGAGGCTGCACGTGTGAGTTACTCGAGTGGAGATTGACTTGCGGATATGCATTAGTCCCATCAAGTTAGGGTCCATGATCAGCTTGTATGCCAGACAGAGGTCACCTCTGAGGAGTCCATATGAAACTGAGTAGAGGGATAGGGCTTTTAACTTATATGTGTATGGTAGATGTTTGCGGCCCTGGATTCTCCTGGTGAGGAACCTCTGTGGTTTCTCCAGCTGCTACATGTGCTTTACAAGGTACATGTTGAAAGGGGCATTGCACTCAGTAATGGGCCTTATAAGGAATAATTCAGGAATGTTATGACCTCCTTGTACCTGGATGAGATACCCTTACTTATAAGGTGGGCCATATAGAAGGCTTTCCTTACTACAGAAGCAACATGGCGGTCAAAAGTCAGGTTGCTATCAACCTGGGTGCCCAAATCTCTCACAACTGATTACATGCTTAAGGTGTTGTTATTAATGTGATAATTTATGGGGATGTCACTCTCCCCAAAGGGGATGATGATGCATTTTTTGGTATTCAGCTTGAGGCCATGTTTCTGGCACCAGTCATTAGTCTGAGTGACACCCTCTTGGAAAATGTCCACATCGCTAAGGGAATTGATGACAGTACACAGCTTGCCGTCATCTGCAAACTTGGCCAGCCATAGCCCACTGATTTTGTCCTGCACCTCAGAAAAGTATATCCCAAATAACAGAGGCCCCAAGACTGAACCCTGGGGTATGCCGCTTGTTATTGGTCTACTGCTTGAGGTGGCTTCCCCTATTTTGACTACGTGGGTTCTATCAGTGAGCCAGTTTGCTACCCATCTGGTAACATATGGATTGATGCCTAGTTGAGAGAGTTTATCTATTATGCCCGAGTGGGGAATAGTGTCAAAGGCTTTGGCTGGGTCAAGGTAGATAGTGTACTCCATCTTCCCCTCATCCATGGCTTTGGTGACTGTCTCAAAGAAGTCGACCAGATTTAGCAAACATGACCTCCCCTTCAAGAAGCCAAACTGTATGGGATCAAGTGTTTGGAGGTTGCTAATGTCCTTGTTAATGAGGTCCATGATAATCTGTTCCATGGCCTTGCATATCAGGCTAGTTAGGCTGGTGGGGCTATAATTTCCCAGATCGGTGGATGCTCCACCTTTGTGTAAAGGGATGATAGTGGCTGTCCTCCACTCAGCTGGGATGAAGCCAGTACTCAGGCTTTGGTTGAATAGGGTGCCTAATGGTGCTGCACATTCCTGCCTGAGTTTATGTAGGATGCAGCCTGGGATGTCATCGGGTCACCATACCTCTCAACCTCTTATTGGAAGAAATCTGGACAAAGCCTGACAAAATGGGAGGACAAAGGCCCAAAAACAGGGACACATTTTAAATATTGCTCTTATAAACTTAGAAAGTTGCTAGAATAACAAAAGTTGTGTTACCATACATTTTCTGAAGGATATTAAGCCTGAAACTCAAATGATTGTCATTATTTATTGACTTTAATCTTTAAATCATCCCCTTGATTTATAAAAAAAACACAGTTTTTATGAGAAACAGACCAAAAATATGAGGCAAAAATCTGGACATTCTGCAAAAATCTGTAGAGTTGAGAGGTATGCATGGAGGCTGTATTTTTTTTCCTTTCAAAGAGTAGTAATGACCTGTTCCCTAGATATAAGAGGAGGGGGGTAGGTACTAGGGATGTCCTGATTTGCTGATGGGGGGGCAGAGGGGGTATCGTTTTCACTGAATCTGTCAGCCAGCAAGTTTGCTATATCTACGGCATTTGTATATGTCGTTTCCTTGACCACCAGTTCTGAACAGATCTGGGTGCTTCCTTTGAGGTTGCAGACATATGTGAAGAAGGCCTTATCATTGTCTTTAGTAGATATGGCCAATTTGGACTCAAAGTTTGCTTTGGATGATTTCACTAGTAGTCTTATTTGCTTGTTAAGGCTAAGGAGACATTGCTTCCAATTGGGCACCAGCTCCTTCTTGGTCTTGAATAGCAATTTTTTTCCTTTTGTTATAGAGCTTATTTATTGCAGATGTCCACCATACAGGTTTACTCTTCCTTGGGGAGGATGATTTAGTCCTGTCAGGTATTCTTGATTCCATGCATCTATATAAATGCTCATATAGTGCTTTGGTGTAGTTTTGGATATTGGTGCCAGTTACTACAGAGGGGGAGGGGGCTGTGAAGCTGTTTATAGCATCCCTCAGGAGGCCGTAATCAGCATTGGAGAAGTTTTTATGTCTGATCCTAGCTAGAGAGGGGTTGGGGGGATGGTGACTTCGAAAGTGACCGCTTTGTGGTCTGATCTTACCAGGGAGGATGATACTACAGGGATGCTGCAGTGGTTACTCATGTTGGTTAATACCAAGTCCAATATATTATCACTTCTTGTGGGAGTATTGACTAGCTGTTGCAAGGCACGTGCATTGACAAAATCAAGGAATCTCTGAGCATTTGTATTCTGGCATGAGTAGTTCTTCCAATCAGTGTTTGGGAAGTTAAAGTCACCCAGGATCAAGGTAAAAGGTTGAATCTTGATAGATTCGAACAGGTAGGCAGATTGGGCATCTTGAGTCAGATTTGGGGGCTGGTAGCTAGGTATGATTTGAATAGGGGTCTTGTCAATGGTTAACTGCACCTGGAATGTCTTCTGTGCATCATACTGTTTGACCAGCCTGGAGGTGTGTATGTCTTTAATGTATATTGAAACTCTGCCTCCTTTGACTTTACTTCCCACAGTTTTGAGTCTAAATGTGTGATAGGATGTATAACCAGGTGGAGGGGGTGATCTCTGCAGTTTTGAACCACATTTCTGTGACTGCACAGATATCAGCATTTTCTAGGGTTAAGAATGCTTGCAATGAGTGCAGTTTCATGTTTAGACTCCTAGCGTTTAGCAACATGACCTTTAATTTGTGTTTTGTTGAAATTTTTATGTTGGTAGTTTTAACCTCATCACTTTTCCTAAAAAAAGGCACTATAGAGGAGGCATTGGCCATAGATAGAACATTAAGGACCTGTTTTCTAGTCATAGCAGGGGAGTTGATGTTATTTCCTGAGGGAAGATTGAGGGGGAGAGAGTAGTAAAGTTGGAGATGAATTTGTCAGCCAGTAGGCTTGATATATCTTCTGGCTCCTCTCTTTTTAATTTCTTGAAATCTTTTGAGTTTTTAATACCATGACCAGAACAGACCACATTCCTAAGTCAAAGCACAATTCAATTTCTTAAAATTATATTGTTTCAAGTCTTTGATGTCAGCCAGAAGTGCTCTTCACAGCACCCGCAATGTGCCCAGTAATGACTCCTTCTGCAATTTGTATGGAGTTACATGTATTGGTAACATATTTAAATATGATTGTAGATTCTTTTTCTATAAGACCCATTGCTTCTAAGTATAAGTGCCTCCATTGTCAATGAGCTCTGCACACAACTGTGTATTGCCTTTGAGACTGCAGACACAGCTAAAGAATTCCTTATGGTTATTCTTGGCCTGGCAGGTCAGATTTGCCTCAAATTTAGCTTTGGTAGACTTTATTTGTCCTTTTAGTTGTTTGTTTAGTTTGATGACAGTGCTTTTATCCTGCTGAAGTAATTTGGCTTCTCATCAACTACCGTAAATACAAATTCACTGGTACAAGTTGATAATTTTGTAGTCTGTGTGATGATATGGGCTAGTGCCAGCATAGCTAGCTGGAGTTTTGTAAAGAATTATATCCTTTGAATATTCAACTGATACAAGATGCTTGTGTTACAAATGTATTGGAGCTGTATGGCATCTGAATATCAGACTGATTTGTACAGATGCTTATGTTACAAATGTATTAGAACTGCATGGCATTTGAATACCAAACTAACTTGTACAGATGCTTATGTTACAAATGTATTAGAACTGTATGGCATTTGAACAGCAAAATGTATTTATAATGTTGCTAGTGTTGAAAAAATGTATCAACAGTGGATCCCGCTGAACAGAAAGGAAATATACATGCAGGTAGTAACTGATTATATGTATATATTGTAACTGAGAACACTGGAATAGCAGAAGTTAACCAGCTAGCTTACTTTAAGAAAAATAAGGGAAATGTAAATGAGCTGTTAAACCATTAAAATGGTATCCCACAGTGATGCATAGGGACAGAGATAGTAGGTCTGGAAAAAGCCATTGTTTATTAGCTTCAGTAAAAAAAAGGGAAGTGCTGTGATTGTGTCTTGGCCTCAGGCCTGCCATAAACATTAGAAAAAGCTGTAGATATGCATTTTTTACATGTCTATGCTAAATTCCCCTCTCAACTTCAAAAAGGGATAATGTAGGAACCTAGAGTCAGGTGACCAGTTGAGATCATTCTGCCAGTCCTGGAAATTATATTTTTTTAGATATTACAGGGAGTAATCTCCAAGTATTGAGTTTTTTTATTGGGAGCCTGACTAGAATGTTGCCTTGCCCAAGTAAGTTGTTATGGAACAGTAATTTATTTATATCAGTCAGGAATATATAGCAAGATTAGTTTGTTACTGTTTTTCTATATTTGTATGAATCTGCCCATCAGTATTAATTTTTTAATATTTCCTGTGATTTGAACTCTGTGGTTTTCTGTGAATATATATTCAGTATTTTCATTTTTTTTTATTATTTGTTATGAAATATATTTAAAAAAATGTATTGTGGCTGGTCCTTTTAGAAAATATTTAACATTTGAGAGAGCTTATATGTATTTGGTTACACTGTGTGGCCACTCCTGTGAGATTTGCTGTGAGGTCAACTACTACCATTTGTATTAGTATTAATATTGGACAGTATAATTGGATAACCTTTGTAAGGGCCTTAGAGCAGCTGGCTGGGGAAGTGTCTGGTGGCAGTGATAACTACATTATAGTCTGGGCAGAAGGGGGCACAGTGGGTAAATCTGTTGTAGCATTTACCAGTTTTGTGTGTGTGTGTGTGTGTGTGTGTGTGTGTGTGTGTGTGTGTGTGTGTGTGTGTGTGTGTGTGTGTGTGTGTGTGTGTGTGTGGGTGTGTGTGGGTGTGTGTGTGTGTGTGTCGCTACTTGGAGCAGAGACACAAAACAATGATTTCACAGAGAAATTGCTGGAGGACTTGGCTTGGACACTCAGCTAAGGACTTCAATCTGCATCTGTATTAGTTGGGAGCCTTACTGGGGTCCTTGAGGGAGACCAGTGTAAAGAAATCTAGACCCCGAGCTGTTTACCCTGTATGCTCTTAAGGGAAAGTGTACTTGATGCAAGGAGCTGCATCTGAAAATACTGTGTGTATCTATTTCTCTCAAAGTGAACAGTCTCCCTCTGGTGTCAGTGATGAAGCTTGAGGCTCCTTGATCACTGGTCCAAAAGTGGGTTATCACATACTGGTCCAGAGAGGGGATCATCACATGTTGGTTGGCAGTGGTGAGATCATCACATATCGGTTGTCAGTGATGGGACCATCCTTTGTCACATATTGGTGAGGAGTGGTGTGGATATTAATTGAACTCTCCTGTAGCCTGTAAGCAGTTGTCACTAAAGGAGGTGTGTACTCTCAGCAGCCACAATGTGAACATATAGAGTTTCATTTTCACAACAGTTTTATTTATTTTTTTGTTAGTTTAGTTTAGTCAGGGAAAGTGGGCAAGGATGTCTGTGGAGGATTATGGCAAGCTGACAAAGAACCAGTTGGCAAAGGTGTGTGAAGCCAAAGGACTGGTGCTTGACAGCCTGACTAAAGAGTAAATGATTTTGGCTCTAGTCACAGCAGCAGCACAGAGTAGCAACTAGGAGGCTAACCAGTTTGTCTTTGGGGATGTGCAGCCCTCAGAAACAGAACAGTTCACCTTTTCCTCAGAGGACTTAAAAACTCATCTGGAGTTAAAGAGACTTGAACTGGAGGCCAAACAGTTGGAATTAGAATCAGCAGAGTGAATGCAGCATTTGGAGGCTGAAGAAAATAAGAGACTTAGATGTTTAGAAGCCAAAGAAAATGAGAGGCAGAGGCAACATGAAAAGGAAATGCTGACTCTTCGCCGGGGTTATGCAGGTAATGGGCAAAGGAGTAACTGTATCCTGGAAGCAATAAAGGTCAGTAAATGTCTTCCTCAGTACTGAGAAGTTGATAATTTTGATAATTTTATTCATATATTTGAAAGAGTATGTAAACAGTATAATGCTGACCAAGGGCTCTCGGTGCAGTTCCTCACCCCTTTACTCCATGTTAAAGATATAACTGTTGTTTCCAAATTGTCTGATACTAATTGTTTAGATTATGAGAAAGTTAAAATCTGCTTATTAGAATGTTTTAAGTTAACTCCCAAAGCATACAAAAAAATGTTTTATGAACATAGACGCAAGGCAGATGAATGTGTATGTGATTATATTGCTGAACTAAGCACTTATTTTCATAGGTGGATGAGTATGTGTCAGGAAACCACTTTTGAAAAGCTGACAGACCTTTTGGTAAGGGAACAAGTCCTTAGCTCTTTGCCTGAGGATATGAGAATTTGGTTGGCAGCTAGGGAATGAAACTCTGCAGATGAGCTGGGAATAAAGGGGGATCTCTACTTAGCAAGCAGGGCATCACTACCCAGGAAAGGGAAACTCAGTGTTGCACATGGATATAAGGGAACCCATGATGGGCAGCCTAAACAACCCCAACAGAGTCTGCCAGTAACTGGAGAAGCCACTAATTCAGGTACACAGCCAGGGACTAGGTTCAAATGTTTTAAATGTAACCAGTGAGGCCATGTAGCAAACAGATGTCCATGGAGGCAAAACAGGGAACAAAAGGTAGGGGAGCCAGCAAGTAGGAATAACAGAATACCAGTGGTAAGTTATCTGGAGACAAGAGGGGTACCAAATTACCACCAGAGTTTGTATCCTATCTTGGTGGATGGAAAACAGGCCACTGCCAAGACAGACATAGCCTCTGATATAACCATTGTGAAGCTTGCAGTAGTTAAATAGGAGCAGTACTTGCTTAGGCACTCCACTCCAATCAGAGCTTTAGGAGGGATCCCATTCCAAATGCATTTGGCCAAGGTTCACCTTGACTGAGAGGGTGGAAAAAGAAGCAAGCAAGTAGATGTGTTTGAGGATATCCCTGCAGATGTCTTGATAGGGAATGATTTTGATAATGCAGTACCTTGTGTGCATGCAGTGACAGTCAGGCTTGGAGGCAGGCATGTGAGTCTGGTAGCCTGAGGGAGACCCAGGCAGACCCCACACCTGAAGCTGGGACTGGCGATGTGGCTACTTCATGGAGGGAGCTACCCTATAGCAGTGAGCCTGAAGGTGAGCCACAGCTGCTGGTGAGTACTGATGTTCCCTTGGACAGAGATAGAGCAAGAACAGAGGTGAGTGGTAGTATCCAGGCTGACAGTCAGGCACTGCTGTCAGAGGATACCAAAGTTCTTGTGGAAGGGGAGCTGGGAAGAGTCACAAAAGTAGAGCTGAGACACATTCAGCTCTCAGACCCTACACAAAGAGGCTTGAGGGAGGTAGCTAGGGAGGTACCAGATTTTCAGGGAAAATGGGAGTCTGTATACTGAAACAAAGGGCTACTTTATAGAGACTGGACCCCTGAGGGAGGGCTAGAGTGTGTGGTAATACAGCAGTTGGTAGTGCCTAGAGCCTACCATCTGGCACTTCTAGCCATAGCCCATGACATTCCTTTTGCAGGTCATATGAGCATAAAGTGTATCAAGAGACATATTATGCAGAATGTTTATTGGCCTGGGATTGGAAGGGATATAACAGGGTGTTGCAGGACCTGAGAGCAGTGCCAAAAAGTAGGTAAGGCAAGAGATAAGGTCAAAGCTCCTTTGATGCCTTTGCCTCTGATTGAGAAGTGGTTTCAGAGGGTAACTATGGATATTTTGTGGCCTCCAAGTGCCACAGGGAAGAAGTATATCCTGGTGGTGGCATATTATGTTACTAGATACCTTGAAGCAGTAGCTCTGTCCTCCACTGAGGCAGAAGAGGTAAAAGATGCTTTGTTAGAGGTTTTCAGCAGGTAAGTTTCCCAAGAGAAATACCGACTGTATGTATAACTACCTTATAGTCCAGGCAGAAGGGGGCACAGGGGGTAAATCTGTGCCAGCCTTTCCCAGGTGTGCATGTGTGTGGGAAAATCAAGTCTCACAGTGTGTGCGTGTGTGTGTGTGTGTGTGTGTGTGTGTGTGTGTGTGTGTGTGTGTGTGTGTGTGTGTGTGTGTGTGTCAGCTACTTGAAGTAGGGACATAAAGCACTGGTTTCACAAAGATGGTGCTGAAAGACTTGGCTTGGACAGTCAACTGAGGAATTAATTTGGCATCTCTACTAGTGGAAAGCCTTACTGGGGCCCTGGGGGGGGGGCAATATACAGAAATCCAGACCCCAGGCTGACACTGTATGCTTTTAAGGGAAATTGTACTTGGAGCAGAGAGGTGCACCTGAAAATACTGTTTGTATATATTTCTCTCAAAGTGAATGGTCTCCCACCAATGTCTGGATTAAGGCTCCTTGATCACCGGTCCAAAAGAGGGTCATCACATATTGATCCAGAGTGGCAATCATCACAGCCTATATTTCTGAATCTTTAATAATCTATCACTTGGTATGCCACTACAACCAAAAACTATTTTTTTTCTTATATTTTTTCTGTGTCTACTGTGGGATATGACTGAAGAAGATCCTTGATTTACACAACCTAAAAAGCACTGAAATTAAGATCCGATCTAACAATCTACAGGAAAAGCTTTCCAGAGCACGTAGACACATATTTTAATTTATTCACAGTTGCTAAAAGCTCCAGACCTCTAATCATTAGCCTCCACCTCTTTGGCATAAACTGCTCAGATATAAAGCAGGGAGGTGAGGGACTATGGTTGACAAACTTTGCTGATGACTGTAACAAGGGCAGTATTATTAACTCACTTTCCAGCACTCAGATACTCCAACAAGGTTTTGACCAGAACAGAGCCTGATGCAGTTATCAATATCATATCCTCAATGTCATACAATATACTGCTGTTATTTTCAGAAAATTTTATTTTATTTTCAATTTTTTAACCAGGGTAGGGTACCGAATTAAACACCCCTACTTCATACAATATCAAGAAAATTCCCATAAAAGTGTGTGCAGTTATTAAAGATCTAGGTATGAAATGGACAACTTCACTTCACTGTTCACTTAAACCTTACTGTAAATACTGTTTTTTTAGGTATAAAATCAATGTCATTGTAAATAGTTCTATAACTGCAGCTTAGTTCATTACAGCAGCTTCTTATTTGTTTTGTATAGTGATGTTTGCCAACTTTGTAACTTTTACTGGATTTCTATTTGCTTCTGTATGCACTTTAACCATACTGTACAACATCAGTGCTTACTGTGTACTATTTTGTCCTCCTTTTGTTGTACTATTTAACATGGGCTGAGCCTGCAATAGGTCATTACTAATTAGGGCTCTGCCCCAGTAAACAAACATAAATAAATAAATATGTTCAGAATAAGCTAACTTTTCATCACTATTGGTTGTTTTTAGGAAATAATTTTACTTAAGAAATTTCATCTGTATGAGCATATCCTTCAGGTTCAAGAAAGTCATAGCTCTACTATTCACATTACTCATTTAGCCCCATGTGACATGTACCTCACTAAATACTTAGTCCAAAGTGAAGGAAAACATAGATTCTCAACCAAGAAAATTGAAGGCTTGAGTATCCCCAGCTACCCAAACAGATCAAAAGCCCAGTTCCTATACTGTCTCTTAAGACTAAGACTGTGATCTACTGTGAAAAATCCTTCCCTTTTGATCTAATTCACGTCCATAGAACTGATGGTAATATGAACTTTTAACAACACCTGTTGGCATACCAAACTTTATGGAACAGAGTTCCTCTACATAGCAAGCACAGTGAGTGAATGAATGGGTAATTGCAAATTCACCCTGTGTTATTTAGTATAAGCCTACATGAATTTTGTAACTAATGTACATCTCTTTACTTTATTGGGGAAACTCAATGAATTTATGAAGTATATTAATGAATCCACTTGTTTTTGAAATGTTGCTTGTGAGACACAAATTGAATGTCCTAACTATTTGAATGGTACTATCTTGCAAAAATTGGTTGGGAGGTACATATAAATCCAATATATATATATTGAAAGTCAACCCACTGTAATAGCTTTTTTGCTCTATCAAAGTAATCCTCCCAAATGGCAAAACAAGAAATGGCAGAAGGTATGATTGTAGAGGTTGGTATTTGATGATAACGTTTTTATGCGGGAGCTAAGGGATATGTTTGTTAGAAAGGAAATATTCGGCAAGCATGTTAGATGAAATTTGTGAAGAAGTCAATGGTAAGAGATTTACCAGGTACCAGTCTATAATAAGATTCCCCGATTCTGTGTTTAACCAAGAGAAAGCACAGGAAGACTACACATGTACCACAATAGTCCCACATGCTCATAATTTGCGTCAGATTAAAAATATTTTAAGTAAGAATTGGAAAGGTGTTTTGGAGTTTTAGATTTAACCTCAGAATTGGAGAATAATCCCTTCCTGGCATATAAAATGACAAGGATGTAAAAGCCTTTTTTGGAGAATGATAATAAAAGGGACAACAAGAATATAGCAGGGGAAAGAAAAATGAGTAAGTATGGATTGTGCGCCCAGTGTGGGTACATATCGCAGAGCAAAGGAATAGTTGTGGGAAATTATCCTAGAACTACTATTATGAATGGTAAGCATGACTGCAACACTAAAGGTGTTGTCTACATAGCTACCTGCTTGACTTGTTTGACATTTTATGTAGGAAAGACTGAACAACCCCTTAGGAATTGGATTTATCAACATATTTATGTGATAAAGGAAAAAGGCAACAATAATACCCTTAGTAAACATGCAAGGAACTATGCTGAACTTAAGAATTTTTTATTTAATGAATATAAAATATTATATAACGTATATCTAATCACAGGAACATAGGATCATAGGAAGTTGCTAGGCTAATGGCCCTAGGACCTTTATAAGCCTAGCCAAATTACTTTTGTTTCCACAATTAGCACCTATTGCCCATGTCCAAAAGAGACACAGTTGGAACCCCCGAGTGAATTTATGTTTACCTATCCAATCGTCTAGATTGCATTTGAAAAGAGACAATGAGGTGCTCTGTTTGACATGAAGTGGGAATCTTTTCCAAAGGTGTGATAACCTCTGGGAGACAAATATGTCCCTTCAGCAGGTTCTATTAATGTCACATACCAGGTTAAGGTTTTTAGCGCGAGTAACCCATGTGCCATTTGACTTGCGATATGTCGCATTTCTAATAAAGCAGGGTCAGAGATTGCTCTATATGCAAGGCAAAGATTGCTTCTGAGTAGTCTGTATGAAACAGAATAAAGTAACAGTAAATTCAGCTGATCCACATAAGACAGATGCTGAAGACCTTGAATTTTCCTTGTGAGGAATCTTTGTGGTCTCTCCAATTGCTGCAGGTGCTTGGAAAGGTACATAGCAAAAGGAGCTTTGTACTCAGTTATTGGGCTGATGAGGGAAGAGTACAGAGAAGTTATAATTTCTTTATTTCTGGAGTCAATGCCCTTACTTATGAGATGAGCAATATAGAATGCCCTTCTTACCACTGTGGAGACATGGTCACCAAAGGTAAGGTTGCTGTCAACCTGGGCGCCCAGGTCGCTCACTACTGAGTGCATACTTAGGGTGTTGCTATTGATGTGGTAGTTAGCTGGAGCATTACCCTTACTGAAAGGGATGACAATGCATTTTTTGCACTGAGTTTAAGTCTGTGTATTGTATTATATATAGAATACATTTTTAAAGAAAGTTTCAAGAAATGACTGGGATGGAAACTGGGATGCTTATCTGGCATACACAGAGCTATACTGGCAGCTATTGTTAAATGCCACCCATTTCCCATGCTCAATGAGCAATCATCTATTAGCAGTGCAATAATTATGAGAGCTGATAGAATATAATGTTTACTTTAGCCTATATTTTTGTTTCAGTTTGCTAGCCCTATGCCAACATTTTTTTGGGAATACGATGCAATATTTTTCAACCTACAAATTTGATATATTTGTTAACAGCAATGTTTTTAATGAATAACAGTACAGTATGCTTTTAATGTTTTTATGTTATTAACACAGTTGATATTTATTGATAATTGTTTATTGAGGTGATAATCCGATGGTGTAAATGTTGGCTTTAGATGACTGTCACTGTTGAAGTGACACTCTGACCCTATGTGCAAAAACATGATAAAGGGGTTGTGGATGGTTGAATGAATTGTTTTTTTTTTGGTTTTTTTTTTTATTTATGGTAATGAATTTGGTGCCTTTACAAGTATCAGGAAATGAGTTAATGTTGGTTCTGATAAAGTTCTGTATTGTTGATAAGGACGAAAGTACTTAGCCTCATTAATAAACAACTGGCAATGGATGGACATGATTTAGTGTTATTAGTTTTTGCTTTTCATTTTTGTCAAGAGATTCCTTGAGTTAATTGGCAACTGGTTAAGCATCTCAATGGTCACTTATACCACATGCTTAGTACTTATCTGAGAAATGCTATTGTATTCGCTGGTTAAAAACATATGGCTATCTCTCTTTCCAGGATTCTCACATCTTTCATCAAAGAATGTAGAAGAAAATATTACTAATGGCAGAGTACAACCACAAATATTTTGAGTAAGATTATTTTGTAAATATTGCTGAAAATCCTTGCACTGTTCATTGTTTCATTGTACAAAGCAGACTTCGTCAGAATGTAAGTATTGCCAATATCACTATTCTGTCAATAGTAAGAAGGGAAGTTGTTAGAAATCTAATGTGATCAGAAGCTTCAAGGCATCACTTGCAAGTCAAATTCTGTAAAGGAATGAGCACAACAGATTTCCCGATACCTGATTAAAATTACATTGAATCATATATCTGGAAATGATTGCTTTAAAATGCATTTTTGATGAATGATTAACAAACAATACTCAACTATCTGCGAGTATTTAGTTTCTGTGATAAACCTTTTCAAAAAGAATTGCATTCTTTAATAAAATATTAGCCTTCTTATAGATTTCCTCTACCCTTTGAAACTACTAGTGGGTGTAAGGTACAACTGTAGCACTAGGTACAACCCATGTTTGTTTATTTTTTTAGTCTTAGAGAATGAGTGACCTGTACATCACTACCTTGATTGGAGAACAGTTAATGGACAGGTAATTTCCACTGGAAAAACAAGTCTCCGGTTTCACAGCAGCATGCTAAGCTTTGGGAAGCTCAGACAATAAAATGGAATCCAGTTTTTACACTTGCTGAACAGAACTTTGTTGTTTAGCGAGTGTTAAATTAAAATAAAAAGTAAATTAAAACAGAGCAAATAACATAAAAAAGAGACGTTTGTGTGTGTGTGTGTGTGTGTGTGTGTGTGTGTGTGTGTGTGTGTGTGTGTGTCATATCTCTCAACTTCTTACAGCAAAAAATCTGGATAAAGCCATTACTAAAAGTGGGGCAAAGGCCCAAAAATAGGGACAAGTTTTTAATATTGCACTTACAAACTTAGAAATGTGATAGAATAACCGGTTTTGCTTTAGCATGGATTTTCTGAAGGGTATGAAGTCTGAAACTCAAATGCTTGTCATTATTTTCTAATGTCAGTCTTTAATGATTTGCCACTAATTTGCCAGAAAACCAAAATTTTATGAAAAATGGACCAAAAATATGAGGCAAAAATCTGGACATTCTCTAAAAATCTGTACAGTTGAGAGGTATGGTGTGTGTATATATATATATATATATATATATATATATATATATATATATATATGCGTGTGTGTATGTGCATGTGTGTGTGTGTGTGTGTGTGTGTGTGTGTGTGTGTGTGTGTGTGTGTGTGTGTGTGTGTGTGTGTGTATGACAGAGACTGTGAGAAAGAAAGTGACAGAGAAAGAGAGAGACACAGCATACATGAGAAGGGGAGTAAAAGAGACAGCTCATCAGCATGGATCAGTTAAACAGAGTTATGAAACTCTTACGTCCAGCATTACTGGCACAGTGCAGCACTATACTGCAATAATCAGTGAAAGTAAAGCGACTTGGGGGCTCATAATGCCTTGCATTCTATTATTTATTTTTTTCCTTCAGTTACTCACAATGAGACATCTAAGGTGTATTTATTCAACAACGTAGCTGCAACTGCTTGGTGTGTGTGTGTGTGTGTGTGTGTGTGTGTGTGTGTGTGTGTGTGTGTGTGTGTGTGTGTGTGTGTGTGTGTGTGTGCACATTACATATTTACATATCTTATATTTTGGGTGTAAAATGTTTCCTCCAACAACAGCAATAGAGATGAAGAATAAAGACATAGAAAGAAATAGACAGCTAGACGGATAAAGAGATATGTAAAAATCAGCACTGAGAGCACATTTTGTTTCAGGTATGGGGGTAGGTGTACTGTTCTAATACATCTGTGATAGCAGTTTGGCGTGTAGGATAGGAACTACGCAGACATAGTAGCAATATTAACATAAGCAGCAGAATTACAGAAGTTAGTAATAGACAGAATGCTTGATGTATCTATAAACTACTCTTTTTATTAGTATTTCAATAACCCGCCAGGCTCACTGAGGCCCCAAACCACTTTTACTGATAATTCAGAATCAAAAGGAAGTTAAATAGCTGTGGTACCATCTGCATCCAAACAACACCAGCTTGTAGATAGATAAAGTTTGGTTTATATTTCAGATTAAGTATTCTCTTTATTACTGAAACAATGTACATTAACTGTTTTTTCTTATGACAAGTAAAAAATGTTACCAGTTCAACAGCTAACCTTTGCTAAAAGATAAAAATCAAATAAAAGTCCAAAAAGCAAAGGTATGGCTTCAAACTTCAAAATCTGTTGAAATACGAATCCAAAATCCAAGAAGTTGATGTCAGCTCGGCTTTATTCACACAAGCGCTTTCACATATAGCTTCATCAGGTGCATAATACATGCTGATTAGAACACCTATTTATACTAACACTTAATCATGTGACAAAACCTAGATGCAAATAATTAAAGTGAACATGCAGCTAAAAAATGTCATAATTTTTTTTATATAAAACATTGAACAATATTACATACTCATGTATACATACATAAATATAAAATAAATTACTTCCTCAAAGACCTTTTCTGTAATGTTGGTTTAATAGGAACATGGTCATTTAGACCATGCCCACAGTTGGCCCTTAATCTAATAATTCAACCTGCTTCTAACTCTTCAGTTCTATGTCTTACATTACCCCTTCTCACAGTCTCGAAAGTTTTAGCTAGTACTGAGAACATAAAAACATGTTTTATATCTGTTTGCATAACATGCTTGGCAAGTGCATTAGTACCATTCATTCTCTTAATGTTATATAAATGCTCTCTAATCCTCTCTCTAAGGCTGCGGTCAGTCTTACCTACATAGTATTTATTACATAGGGTACAGAGTGCAAGATATACAACATGCATGGTGCCACAATCAGCACTAGTAATAAGTTTGTAAAATTCACCTGTATCTGGATGTTTAAATTCAGAAGCTGTGGACACATGGTTTGGTGCCCAAATCATTGGTTAAATATTCATTCTGGGATTTATGACATAACCTAGACTTTAATGATTTCATATTCTTAAAAGAAAATTGAGGTTTTGTACCAACCAAGGCCTTAATGTTGTCATCCATCATCAGAATGCCCCAATGCTTATTTATAATTTCTGTATAAAATTAGGGTTTAGCTACGGTGCAGAGTTCTTCCTCACCAATCCCTGTTCGTAACCCCTAGCAACCAAATCCAACCCAATTTTAGTTTTATGATGCTCATAGTCTTCATCCCTCACATTGAGCCTTGATGCCCTAAAAAACTGATTTTTAGCAACATTGTCAAAAACAAAATTTGGATGCATACTACCCCTGCTGAGTAACTGGTTGACATGACATTCCTTCTTTAGGTTGGATTTGGTTGCTAGGGGTTATGAACAGGGATTGGTGAGGAAGAACTCTGCAGCCATAGATGCTGTGAGATCCATCGTAGCTAAACCCTACTTTTCTGAACACTCTAGTAAAAAGAATAGAACCATTGATAATCGACTTAGAATGTCTATGCATTATACTAGAGATGTAAAATTGTATACAGAAATTATAAATAAGCATTGGGGCATTCTGATGACGGATGACAACATTAAGGCCTTGGTTGGTATAAAACCTCAATTTTCTTTTAAGAATATGAAATCATTAAAGTCTAGGTTATGTCATAAATCCCAGAATGAATATTTAACCAATAATTTGGGCACCAAACCATGTGGGACATGTAATTATTGTAGTTATGTGTCCACAGCTTCTGAATTTAAACATCCAGATACAGGTGAATTTTACAAACTTATTACTAGTGCTGATTGTGGCACCATACATGTTGTATATCTTGCAGTCTGTACCCTATGTAATAAATACTATGTAGGTAAGACTGATCGCAGTCTTAGAGAGAGGATTAGAGAGCATTTATATAACATTAAGAGAATGAATGGTACTAATGCACTTGCCAAGCATGTTATGCAAACAGATATAAAACATGTTTTTATGTTCTCAGTACTAGCTAAAACTTTTGAGACTGTGAGATGGGGTAATGTAAGACATAGAACTGAAGAGTTAGAAGCAGGTTGGATTATTAGATTAAGGGCCAACTGTGGGCATGGTCTAAATGACCATGTTCCTATTAAACCAACATTACAGAAAAGGTCTTTGAGGAAGCAATTATAATTATTTTAACAACATTTATTTTATATTTATGTATGTATACATGAGTATGTAATATTGTTCAATGTTTTATATAAAAAATTTTTATGACATTTTTTAGCTGCATGTTCACTTTAATTATTTGCATCTAGGTTTTGTCACGTGATTAACTGTTAGTATAAATAGGTGTTCTAATCAGCATGTATTATGCACCTGACGAAGCTATATGTGAAAGCGCTTGTGTGAATAAATCTGAGCTGACATCAACTTCTTGGATTTTGGATTCGTATTTCAACAGATTTTGAAGTTTGGAGCCATACCTTTGCTTTTTGGACTTTTATTTGTTTTTTCTTATGAGTTCATCTATTGCTGATTTTAATACCCCTCCCTAAAGTCATAATTCCATTTCTGTGACATCATAGACAATGTTATGATGACAGCCTCTACTATTACAAAAGACAGCTATGATTTCATGAGACTAAATCAGGCTATGTATTCAGATGAATGTAAAATGAGTCCTAATCAAAAAATCTGAAATGCAGTGCACTTAATCACACTTTATAAGTCCATATGTAAGTACTAGTCTAGCTACCCTTGTGGGACATTTTAAGCGTAGCAAATTTCCCTTTTGGTGCTTTAATTAACCTGTTCCATTTGGTGTCAGATGGGCCTTACCGATCCATTGGTCAATAATTATATATTACTCCTAGTGAGAATAACTGTGATCATACCGCAGAAACTTTGAGGGGACCCATGCATGAGATAAAGGATTTATGTGCTGAGTCTGTCCACTGAAACGGGAACAGCTAGTGTCTGCCATCTATCTAGATTTATCTAAAGCTTTCGATAAGGTCAACCATAATAGAGTCCTTTATACACTACCCTCT
Source organism: Protopterus annectens (assembly GCF_019279795.1). Classification (NCBI taxonomy): domain Eukaryota; kingdom Metazoa; phylum Chordata; order Ceratodontiformes; family Protopteridae; genus Protopterus; species Protopterus annectens. The sequence continues at coordinate 211,558,459 of NC_056726.1, forward strand.
CTTAATATCAACACCCACTCAATATCATGGTTTAAAAGCTACCTATCAGAGCACCAACAAGCAGTAAAATGGCAAAACCAACTATCCCCTCTCCTACCAGTATCCTTAGGAGTCCCGTAAGGCTCCATACATGGTCCACTACTTTTCACTCTATTCACTAACCAGCTCTCATCCTCCACACCCAATGTATCAATGGAACAATATGCTGATGACACCACCCTCATATGCTCAGCTCACACATTAACAAACCTTCACTCCCTAACCCAAAATTGCTTTTCATTAGCTTAAACCTGGTTCACCAACTCCCAGCTTATCCTGAACTCAAATAAAACAAAACTCCTTTTTTTCAGCCCCTGCAGATCCCCTCCCCCATGTGACACTTTACCATCATGTCTAATAACAATACCATAATCACCCCTACCTCCCACACCAAATTATTAGGTGTAGAAATATATAACCTAAAATTTGACATTCACATACCATAAACTATCAAAAACGTTCACAAAAAACTTGCCTTTCTATACCGCAACAAACAATTTCTCACTAAAGACACCAAATCCACCATAGCCAGGACACATCTGTTGTCCACCCTCCTTTATGCATCCCCAATTTTAACCAACCTCCATAAAACTGACCTACTCAAATTAGAATCTTGTTACAACAAGATAGCTAGATTTGCTACTGAGACCCCATATAGGTCCCATCACTGTATAGCCCTCAAACAACTAAAACGGATAGAGCTACCTCAGCTAATAAACCTCTATCAACTGTCATTAACTCACAAACTTTATTACTACCCAGCTAAAACCATAGCTCTTGAAAACCTAATTATCCCCTATTTTACAGCAAGACCCTTAAGATCTAGTAGCCAAAACCACCTAGACATCACCAAATTTAACAATGTTTGTCTTTTCGGCTTTTCCCGGTTAGGGGATCATCACAGCGGAACTCCGATCCACTAATGATTGGCAGCAGATTTTTATGGTGCCGAGTTACCAGCCCAACACCCATTCACGCATGTCTTTCGTTGGCCACTCGACCGCGGGGAGGACATGCAGACTCCACACAGAGGGCACTCCAGCCGAGAATCAAACAGGAGAACCTTTTGCTGTGAGGCAACAATGCCACCACTGTACCACCGCGGATACACCACCAAATTTAACAATGATGCCGGGAAATCTCTCCTCAGTTATTCTTTTTCTAAAACCTGAAATACCCTACGTAGCCACCTAACTTCTATTAGTTCCCCCTCACAATTTAAAAATCTCCTTAAAGCGCACTATACAAATATCTGGTTATGCCCCTGTGACTCTCCAGGTTAAACATTTACTATAGTAAAAAACAAAATGTGAGTTAACCACCACTGTACAAACCAAAAAAAAACAGTGAAATAAAATAAAATTTTTATTAAAACAAAAACTTAGCACTTTTGGGGGGTTGCCACTTCATCAGACCATAGTAGTATTAACCCATCAGAATTCTTGGTTAGACCCACAGGCTTTGATTACCCTTTACATGACCATCATCTGGTTTCAAACCAGTAATCTTGCAGTTCACTTTCCACCACTAACATTAGGTACCGCTAATCAATAACGTTATTCTACTCCACCCCTACTAATTTGTAACAATTAGTCTACCACAACAGATCTACTCTTACACTGTCTCACCCCTTCTACTTCACATCTTTCCTTCAGCTTTCAATGCCACCTCAAAAGTATTACATATATTATGTACCCCAATAAAACTACCATGTAGTGTGAAAAGTATGCTACATCAAGATACTTCAAATATGGGTTAACACTCTTCAACTCCTAATTTTTAAAACTAACATATCAATGTAAAATATTTTAAAATTTGCTGTGATTTCTTTAACAATATTATAAACACTGTGCTAAAAATGCAAATGAGTTTTGCTATGCACCACATGTACCTCTCTGATATTCATAACTCAGATACTGTTGATCTCTTCCTGTTTGAATGTTGATGTTAGATATTCTGACTATTCTACTTTGATTCTTGTGCTGTTTTTATGTATTTTATGTATTTAATGTATTTTTATCTGGAGCTTTTCTCCCCGGATCTCTGCCAAAAATGGACCTGTGTCCAGTCGGACTTTCCTGGTAAACAAATGTAAAATAAATAAATAAATTAGTAGTACTGGGAGAAGTCCAGGGGGAAATTTTCTGTTTACCATTCATAGCTCCAAGTTGCACTTGAATATTAACATGGATTAGGTTTGTTTCATCTTATACCAAATAACAGCTTTGGAATTCTTATACCTCTAGCACTTAGCTGACTGGCCTGGAAATGCCTTAATGCAAACATTAACTCTGAACTAGCCTAACAAACACTCAGTGCATAAAAATGAATCTAGGATTTAGTACCAACAGTTAGTCCAGTTAAGTAGTAAAATGCAGTGCAACTATATACTGGAATTGCTAAATATAGTATTGAAAACCTTTGCTAAAGTAAATACAGACTGTTAAAATGAATTTAAAAACAGATCAAGAAAAGAAATGAAAAATCTTTACTTATCTTTCTATCTGTATGTAATGAATCCAAGGGGGAAAGGCTTATTATGGAATGCATATGCGATCCAACTGCACCACACCTTCAGAGATTTCAGTGAGATGTCAGCATTCAAATTTGTGTAGTAATGCTCATATAGAATACATCTTGGGATGGAATCAGATTGAAGTACTTATGTTTTGAGCCTGCCAGTAAGACTCCTGGGATTATACTTTGAACTTATTCCTTCTAAGCCATCAGGTTCATGATAGTTTATAACTGCAGCTTGTCTTGTTTTTCAATGCTTTTCTCTCTTTCCTTTTTTCTCTTTTTGCATGTACATGTCCCAAGCATTCTTGACATCTAGTGTCTACTTCGAGTTAAGACCAGTGAAAAATAAGTCCAAGAATGTATTACTCCTTCAGAGAAAAAAATATACATGCTGTACAGCTGTACCACATGAGGCTTTAGAGTTACACCACTATTTGTTGCTGCACTTTAAAGAACTACACTACATTTCTGTGATTTTTAATTTAGACTGTTTTCATATATGCAAATAATTTTATTATGTTGTGTTCCTGTCATCTCATTGGTTTGCTGCTCATTGTATTTTACTACTGAAGGCTCATATCTGAATTTGTTGAATTGCTGTTGTGTTTGTATCTTGCAGTATGGCTGATGACAAGACAGTAAGTAAATTAATCCCCAACTAGCATATCCCCCACATAAACCTTAGCTATCACTTTACTAGCATACCCCGCTGTAGGTTGAGTTGCACCACTATGCTTGTAATGAACCCAGTGGTCATTAGGCTAGTAGAAACCTATGAACCTATTATTGCTTTGCTTACATATCAACATATTTAACAAACATAGATACATTAAAAAAAAAATTATATATATATATATATATATGGTTCCCATTCAGAAGCCTGAAACATCATAAGCCTGAAAATCAAAATCCTGAAACCAAAAGCCTGAAAATTCAGAATCCTGAAAACTCAAAATCCTGAAAGCCCAAAATCCTGAAAGACCAAAATCCTGAAACTCAAAATCCTGAAAACACAAAATAGACATACTGATGTCATTGTGGCTTTGCTATTGTTAGCCCTGTGGTGTTAGGTCATGCGTTGGGGTCAGGTAAGTGTGCGGTTGGTTTTATGTTAGGGTTAGGGGCGGTTTAAGTGAGTTAGGGTTAGGGCGCAGGTTAGGCATGTATGCAATAGTGACAAATATTGGGGTTAGGGGCGGTTTAAGTGAGTTAGGGTTAGGGCGCCGGTCAGGTGAGTGTGCGATAGTGACGGACCTTAGGGTCAGGGTTAGGGTCAGGGTCAGTTGGTAGATATTAGTGTCTTTATAGTGACATATTAGCATTATTTGTGTTTTCAGGATTTTGAGTTTCAGGATTTTGGTCTTTCAGGATTTTGGGCTTTCAGGATTTTGAGTTTTCAGGATTCTGAATTTTCAGGCTTTTGGTTTCAGGATTTTGATTTTCAGGCTTATGATGTTTCAGGCTTCTGAATGGGAACCATATATATATATATATATATATATATATATATATATATATATATATATATACAGACACACACACACACACACACACACACACACACACACACACACACACACAGACACATGGTGACTTAAAACTTTTGACGTGAACATGTAATATAAATTTATAGTATAACCAGATGCAGCACAACAAGCCAACAGAGCTCGGAAACAGCGTTAACAAAAAATAGATAATACCAGTCACCATAAAAATGCTGTTCCCTAATGGCACTTATTCACAGTCTCAAAAGCTTCAGGAAAATCGTGGATAGGAACTTCCAATAATCCAATAATGCTGCTGACCTTGTAGATAAAAAGAAACTTTTATTCACAAATTAACACAAGTAAGCGCTTTCACCCGTAGGCTTCTTCAGACATATATAAATAGTAGGACATTTTGGTTATTTAAATAACCCTCCTCAAGCCATGATTGGTGAAAATAATTTTAAAATGTCATGGTGTAACTTAAAGCGCTAGTGCTCCATTAAAAAGTGAAATATACATTCAAAAGATAAAAATAAACCTTATACATAAAATCCAGATTTGTGCAACATCATTGCATACAATATATACCTAAAAACATTGCACCTATAACCATAAGAATGCTAGACATAAAATCAAAGATTTATGCAACATCATTGCATACAATATATACCTAAACACATTGCACCTATAGCCATGTGAATGCTAGACAATAAAATATTGGCATTCAAACACTATTCTAAGACATGTACTAAAATTCTAATGGACAATAAGAAGTTTAAAACTCCACAAACACACACCAGATATATACATTACCATAGGCAACCAATACACTAGTTATTTATTTATTTATTCATTTAGGTCTAAAAATTCTCCTACTCTTCAGAAATGGTTTAATTTGAACCTTATCATTCAAACCCGGTGGTTCGTCCGCCCTCCATCTAACTATCCATCTTAATTCACATTCCAGGGTTTGATTTATTAAATCACCTCCTCTATAGCTATATTCTAACATCTGTATGATACAAAATTTAAAGGTATGGTTAGAACCTACTTCCTTACAATGTTTGGCCAGAGCATTGAACTCTGATCCTAACCTGATATGGTAGTTGTGCTCCCTAATTCGTTCTTTTAATGTTCTATTGGTTTTCCCAATATAGAACGCAGGGCACATGACACATCTTGCCAAGTAAACAACATTTTTACTATCACAACTAGTGTCTGTGTTAAAACAAAACGTATGTCCAGTAACCAGATGTATAAATACCATTTCATTATTTATATAGGTACATTGGTTACATTTTCCACAAGACATGGTGTTCCTATCTGGTCTAATGGCCCTTCTCCTATAACTTACATTCTTGGGCCTACACAACAGCCTTCTTAGGTTAGGTTTATTTTTAAATACTATTTTAGGTTCTGGTCCTACTATTTTACCTATTTCACTATCTGACAGTAGGATATCCCAGGGTTTGGCCATCAAACATTTCACTTCCTGGGTATCCTTAGTGAAAAACATAGATGCTCTAGTCTCCATTGTATTTGATAATATTCTATTCTCAGATTGAATAACTTGTTGTTTACTTGGCAAGATGTGTCATGTGCCCTGGAATGTGAATTAAGATGGATAGTTAGATGGAGGGCGGACGGATTTTATGTCTAGCATTCTTATGGTTATAAGTGCAATGTTTTTAGGTATATATTGTATGCAATGATGTTGCACAAATCTGGATTTTATGTATAAGGTTTATTTTTATCTTTTGAATGTATATTTCACTTTTTAATGGAGCACTAGCGCTTTAAGTTACACCATGACATTTTAAAATTATTTTCACCAATCATGGCTTGAGGAGGGTTATTTAAATAACCAAAATGTCCTACTATTTATATAAGTCTGAAGAAGCCTACGGGTGAAAGCGCTTACTTGTGTTAATTTGTGAATAAAAGTTTCTTTTTATCTACAAGGTCAGCAGCATTATTGGATTATTGGAAGTTCCTATCCACGATTTTCCTGAAGCTTTTGAGACTGTGAATAAGTGCCATTAGGGAACAGCGTTTTTATGGTGACTGGTATTATCTATTTTTTGTTAACGCTGTTTCCGAGCTCTGTTGGCTTGTTGTGCTGCATCTGGTTATACTATTCATTTTTTATTCACTCAGCGCAACAGCCCAAGAGGATGGCCAACGCTAACAATTTAAATATTGAACTTCCCTATGTACCATTGGCGTCGGAGAGAGCTAGCAGGAGCGTTGAATGCTTTCAAGCTTGTGTGACTGGGAATGACAATCTATTACTAGACTTTGAACCTAACGTTGAAATGAACGGAAACACTGATAATGATGAAAGCTCTTTAAATGTTACCAAGGACTTACATTAACTTGAGACTGTCTTTATAAAGCTTAAGAAATTACAGGTACAGCGACAGTATTTTGAAGCTTGTTTAGCCAAAAAGATCGTACCTCGTGGGCTACGCATTTTAAAAATGCCCACGTCAGGGAATAGATTTCCTGACCTGCTTTTTAAGTGGCAGCAGCTCAACATTGAGCTTAGTTTCAGTTACATGAAGCTCCTCATAGATTTCCACACGCCCGAGGAGAATAATTTGAGATTATTGGTTAAACCAGCATTTTAATGACTTTAAAAAGAAATATGCTAGTATTGATATTAACACTAAACTTGAAAGAGTTTTAGATGATGTGCTGTTGTTTGAGAAACGTTTAATTGAACAAAGGAAAGTTAAAATTACCAGAGATGTACGGGATTTTAGGAATAGCCAAGTCTTTACTTGGCCTAGGGAACACATTGGTAATAATTATAACAACAGTGGTTTGCGTAGTAACCAACGTAGTTATGCATCTGCAGCTTCTCAACGGAGGCCTCTGGAGAATGCTACAGATGGTTTGGTATGTGATAATGATGCAGTTAATCAGTTTTTAACTGAGAATGCTAGGAATGAGGTTACTAATAACATTGTGGTGTCTCCGACTGAAGGGAATAATAATCCCTCAATGGAGAATGGCACAGTTAGGATGAATGGCGATGAGAGTAGTGGTTCTTTGGAACCAGAAGCATCCAGGAAGCGTATGTGTAATTCACTTTCAAATAATAATGACACGCCAATACAGACAGAAGTGGTGGTTAGACCGAAGGTTACACTGGTAGGTAATACTAATCACCTACCAGTACAGAAGGTGAATACCCCTTTCCCTATAGCACAGAGTCAGTTTTCGGAAAGGAGACGATCTGCCAGCAGGGGCAGACACAAGAGGAAGGGCTCGGTCGAGGTACACCATGGTCCCACATTGAAAAAGATGTGGGAGAGGACCTCTCATTAGTGGTGAATTTATCTAGTAAGATTTTAAAAGAATATGAAAAACAAGTACTAAATAAGGGCCTTAACTTCATTCCAACAAGAAAGGATGACATTGTTGATACAATTATTGACACAAAAATGTTTACTAGGAATATACAACTTAGACTGGAATTTGGGATGGGTAATGATATGAGCTAGGGACCTCGTTTTCGTTCAAATAGCCCTTATGTTCCGCAGTTACATCCAGTAGTTGATGTCTTTGGTAGAGTGCTAGAGAATGACATATACAACTATTTTCAGGATAAAAAGAATGTAAAACATGGACAGAATTTGACTTACAATCAGAGAAGAGCGTTAAATGAGTTAAGAAATGATAATAGGTTGGTCATTAGACCAGCTGATAAAGGAGGCCCTATTGTACTCATGGATTTATCTGACTATAATGAAAGAATGAGACAACTTTTGAGTGATGATAAATTCTATCTTAGGATAGATTTGAAAGTTGTGAAGAAAAAAGTGTTTGAGGTATATTATATGCTCGATGACCTTATTATGTCATCGAGTATTACCAAGGAGTTATATGAATATTTTAAAGTCAATAATCCGGTAATACCGGTTATTCAGGGACCACCAAAGATCCATAAGTCCCAAACAATGCCTCCGATGAGACCGATCTTGGCTGGTCAGGGATGGGTCACGGAGCCCCTCTCCATTTATACGGAGACTCTTTTAAGGCCCTTGGTTGATAGGAATATTAATATACTCAGAGACAGTAAACAATTTCTGATAGATTTGTATACATATACTAGTCAAATGGGTGAGGAAAAGCAATATCTCCTGGTTACCCTAGATGTCGTAAGTTTGTTCACCGTAATACCTAATGACGTAGGTATACATTATATACAAGAATACCTACGTGTACATTCAGATTTCTCGGCTGATAAGATAGATTTGGTTACACTATACCTGGAAACAATATTGTTAAATAATATATTTGTTTTTGGAGAAGATATATATCTCCAAAGGGATGGCGTAGCTATGGGCACATCCTGTGCAAATAGCTATGCCAACCTTGTGATGGCAGCATGGGAGGACAAGTTTCTGTATAGGTCTGATATGTTTAGTAAATTTGTAGGTATGTACCGAAGATTTGTGGATGACCTCTTCCTTATTTGGTTAGGGGATGTAGATACACTAAGAAGTTTTGTAGACTATATAGATGCTTCAACTGACTTTTTGAAGTTTGCCTTGAACTTCTCGAGTAGTAGGATTTCATACTTGGATGTTGATGTGTTTAGGTTGGATAATGGACTCCTTAACACCTCTATTCATAGAAAGTTATGCTACAGGAACACACTACTTCATAGGCACAGCATGCATCCCCAACACATTTTTAATAACGTGTTGAAGGGACAGTTTATGAGAGCGTCCAGACTTAATCCCATGGAAGATGGATATAGGAGGGAAGTAGAAGAATTGAAAATGAGGTTTATTGAAAGGGGTTATGATGAAAAAACAACTGAAAAAATAATCATGGAGGTAGATGGTTTAAGGACCACTAGAGCAAGACCTTATTTTTCTGGACAAGTTATTCAATCTGAGGATAGAATATTATCAAATACAATGGAGACTAGAGCATCTATGTTTTTCACTAAGGATACCCAGGAAGTGAAATGTTTGATGGCCAAACACTGGGATATCCTACTGTCAGATAGTGAAATAGGTAAAATAGTAGGACCAGAACCTAAAATAGTATTTAAAAATAAACCTAACCTAAGAAGGCTGTTGTGTAGGCCCAAGAATGTAAGTTATAGGAGAAGGGCCATTAGACCAGATAGGAACACCATGTCTTGTGGAAAATGTAACCAATGTACCTATATAAATAATGAAATGGTATTTATACATCCGGTTACTGGACGTACGTTTTGTTTTAACACAGACACTAGTTGTGATAGTAAAAATGTTGTTTACTTGGCAAGATGTGTCATGTGCCCTGCGTTCTATATTGGGAAAACCAATAGAACATTAAAAGAATGAATTAGGGAGCACAACTACCATATCAGGTTAGGATCAGAGTTCAATGCTCTGGCCAAACATTGTAAGGAAGTAGGTTCTAACCATACCTTTAAATTTTGTATCATACAGATGTTAGAGTATAGCTATAGAGGAGGTGATTTAATAAATCAAACCCTGGAATGTGAATTAAGATGGATAGTTAGATGGAGGGTGGACGAACCACCGGGTTTGAATGATAAGGTTCAAATTAAACCATTTCTGAAGAGTAGGAGAATTTTTAGACCTAAATGAATAAATAAATAAATAACTAGTGTATTGGTTGCCTATGGTAATGTATATATCTGGTGTGTGTTTGTGGAGTTTTAAACTTCTTATTGTCCATTAGAATTTTAGTACATGTCTTAGAATAGTGTTTGAATGCCAATATTTTATTGTCTAGCATTCACATGGCTATAGGTGCAATGTGTTTAGGTATATATTGTATGCAATGATGTTGCATAAATCTTTGATTTTATGTCTAGCATTCTTATGGTTATAGGTGCAATGTTTTTAGGTATATATTGTATGCAATGATGTTGCACAAATCTGGATTTTATGTATAAGGTTTATTTTTATCTTTTGAATGTATATTTCACTTTTTAATGGAGCACTAGCGCTTTAAGTTACACCATGACATTTTAAAATTATTTTCACCAATCATGGCTTGAGAAGGATTATTTAAATAACCAAAATGTCCTACTATTTATATAAGTCTGAAGAAGCCTATGGGTGAAAGCGCTTACTTGTGTTAATTTGTGAATAAAAGTTTCTTTTTATCTACAAGGTCAGCAGCATTATTGGATTATTGGAAGTTCCTATCCACGATTTTCCTGAAGCTTTTGAGACTGTGAATAAGTGCCATTAGGGAACAGCGTTTTTATGGTGACTGGTATTATGTAATATAAATTGTTCTAAGTAGCTGCACCAGAAAAACAAACTCAATAACCAGAAACTACTGCAACTACTGTTACTAGGTAAAAAATGGACCAGTGGACAATAAGGACTTCCAAAGAAAAATGTGTAATGTCTCTACAGCTGCAACTTTAATAAGATTTAGTGCTTTTGTCCTGCTTAACAGGACTTCATGAGAAGTATGTAGTTTGTAGAAATAGTTCTAAGTCCGACTTCCACAAAAATGACAAACAATCTACAGGCATTAAAAAAACAAGGAATGTACAAGTTGATGTAAGCTGTGAACAGATTATAAAATATAGAAAAAACAGGAGCTGGTTTAAGACTGGCATGCACTGGAAACACCAGATTATTGTTAAATAAAAGGTTGTTACACTGTGATACTGTACATTTATCAGGGTATGAGAAATAACAAAGAAGCAGCAGCTGAGAGGCCAATAAAACTTCATCTTAACTGGAGATGGCAATAAGAAAGTGAATTAAAACAGAGCAGACCAGTAAGAAAATGAACAGTGGGATGAAGCAAGGATGTCCTTTGGATCTGTTATTATTTTGCTTAGTAATAAATGTTTTGGTAACAAAAATGAAAATTAGAGCATGATAATGGAATATTCAGGGGATACAAAGATACCAGTTATTTTAAGTAAGACAACTGCCATAATTCTACTTATAAAAAATGAAAGTTATGTCAACAACATGATGTGTCAACTGAAAACATTATTGGCTGAGGTTGGTTTACAGCCAAGTAATTGCAAAAGTAAGGGGTAGGTTATGATAAACAATATACAGTCTATATTTTAGAGAGGGATATAGACTATAGTTAAAACCTAGCAAGATGAAAAATGGGGCATGTATTGTTGGGGTGATTCCATGATATAAAGTCAGGATATTATAAGATTTTCTTATATGGGAAATAAGCTAAACCAATCAAATAAACATTTACAGATATGATTAACCAAAATTATTTCTTTTTGTTTTTTGTTTTTTTTGTTATGAGATCTGCATGACATTGCCAAGATCATGCATTCTGTGCTGCAATATACATACAATATTTGAATAAGAATTTTTACAATCATTATTTTGTTCTTACCTTTCTTATCAAATGACCCTAGCAGCATTCTTGCCTGTTCTCAAATCCTAGCAAAGTTAAACAACATAGTTGTATATATGTTTTGTAAGAATAAGAAAGTTTGAAGTCAGCATTTGCACAAGAACAGATGTTCTCATACAAAGATCAAAATAGAATACCAAAGAAAAAAACAGGATATTCATACTGTCAGAAAAAGCTGACCTCGTACAAAGAGAAAAAATGTGAAGCAAGAAAGCTTAAAAACAATATCATCAAGTCAGCATATGCAACAGGATGAGCAATTCTCCAAAGCAGAATACCAAGAGGAAATCTATATGTGTGTGCGTGACAAGAACTGTATATAAGATCTGTATTAATTCAGTTATGTTAGAGGTGTCTGTGTAGGAACACACACTTGTTCCAAGGTAATATTGTATCTCTCACTCACATCATCTGTGCTATTTGAGAAGTAAAGTAGAACAGTACCTAAAGCTGCTACGGTAGTACATGTGGTTTGTTATAAAAAGTTATTTGTTTCTGTTCTGAGTTTGGTGCAGCAAAGTATATTCTCTCATCAGTGTATATTCTGCAAGTTTCTGTATTCAACAGACTGTGAATGCAACTATAACCACACTTTGATTTCAGCAAAACCCAGCCAGCAAGACTGAGTGTCTTAAGAAGACTTCGGAGCCATCACAGTAAGAAGCACAGTAACAGCACCAAGGTTTAGCATCATTAAAATTATTTTTTCACATTTATGTAAAATAAATATACCGCATAGTGTTATTTATTTTTAACTTTCATCAGTAATATCTCTATAAAT